>NC_051286.1:29070204-29389473 GCF_015220745.1 Sebastes umbrosus | reverse complement strand
GTCTGACATAATTCGACCACGCTGAACACGCCTGTCGTGGTTGTGAGTCTCTACGACCTTCCGTTCCAGAGATATCAATTTTTTGATATAAAAAAGTTGCGTAACTTCGCAACCGAAAGTCGCACAGACTTGTCAGTGCTATCAGTGGAAAGAACGAACCCGAAAATGGGGGGGTACGTCAAGGTCTCATCGCTCTGTCATGTTCACACAAAGAGTTAATGAGGATGATCAAGGATGATCAATTTGATCATCGTGGTTATCATGCCCTTACCTAAGCCTAACCCTAACCCTAACCCTAGCCGAACGTTTTTTCTCGAATATCTCCTGAACCGAACGTCGTAGACACTTGGAAACGTGCTCTGTCTGACATAATTCGACCACGCTGAACACGCCTGTCGTGGTTGTGAGTCTCTACGACCTTCCGTTCCACAGATATCAATTTTTTGATATAAAAAAGTTGCGTAACTTCGCAACCGAAAGTCGCACAGACTTGTCAGTGCTATCAGTGGAAAGAACGAACCCGAAAATGGGGGGGTACGTCAAGGTCTCATCGCTCTGTCATGTTCACTCAAAGAGTTAATGAGGATGATCAAGGATGATCAATTTGATCATCGTGGTTATCATGCCCTTACCTAAGCCTAACCCTAACCCTAACCCTAGCCGAACGTTTTTCTCGAATATCTCCTGAACCGAACGTCGTAGACACTTGGAAACGTGCTCTGTCTGACATAATTCGACCACGCTGAACACGCCTGTCGTGGTTGTGAGTCTCTACGACCTTCCGTTCCACAGATATCAATTTTTTGATATAAAAAAGTTGCGTAACTTCGCAACCGAAAGTCGCACAGACTTGTCAGTGCTATCAGTGGAAAGAACGAACCCGAAAATGGGGGGGTACGTCAAGGTCTCATCGCTCTGTCATGTTCACACAAAGAGTTAATGAGGATGATCAAGGATGATCAATTTGATCATCGTGGTTATCATGCCCTTACCTAAGCCTAACCCTAACCCTAACCCTAGCCGAACGTTTTTCTCGAATATCTCCTGAACCGAACGTCGTAGACACTTGGAAACGTGCTCTGTCTGACATAATTCGACCACGCTGAACACGCCTGTCGTGGTTGTGAGTCTCTACGACCTTCCGTTCCAGAGATATCAATTTTTTGATATAAAAAAGTTGCGTAACTTCGCAACCGAAAGTCGCACAGACTTGTCAGTGCTATCAGTGGAAAGAACGAACCCGAAAATGGGGGGGTACGTCAAGGTCTCATCGCTCTGTCATGTTCACACAAAGAGTTAATGAGGATGATCAAGGATGATCAATTTGATCATCGTGGTTATCATGCCCTTACCTAAGCCTAACCCTAACCCTAACCCTAGCCGAACGTTTTTCTCGAATATCTCCTGAACCGAACGTCGTAGACACTTGGAAACGTGCTCTGTCTGACATAATTCGACCACGCTGAACACGCCTGTCGTGGTTGTGAGTCTCTACGACCTTCCGTTCCAGAGATATCAATTTTTTGATATAAAAAAGTTGCGTAACTTCGCAACCGAAAGTCGCACAGACTTGTCAGTGCTATCAGTGGAAAGAACGAACCCGAAAATGGGGGGGTACGTCAAGGTCTCATCGCTCTGTCATGTTCACACAAAGAGTTAATGAGGATGATCAAGGATGATCAATTTGATCATCGTGGTTATCATGCCCTTACCTAAGCCTAACCCTAACCCTAACCCTAGCCGAACGTTTTTCTCGAATATCTCCTGAACCGAACGTCGTAGACACTTGGAAACGTGCTCTGTCTGACATAATTCGACCACGCTGAACACGCCTGTCGTGGTTGTGAGTCTCTACGACCTTCCGTTCCAGAGATATCAATTTTTTGATATAAAAAAGTTGCGTAACTTCGCAACCGAAAGTCGCACAGACTTGTCAGTGCTATCAGTGGAAAGAACGAACCCGAAAATGGGGGGGTACGTCAAGGTCTCATCGCTCTGTCATGTTCACACAAAGAGTTAATGAGGATGATCAAGGATGATCAATTTGATCATCGTGGTTATCATGCCCTTACCTAAGCCTAACCCTAACCCTAACCCTAGCCGAACGTTTTTCTCGAATATCTCCTGAACCGAACGTCGTAGACACTTGGAAACGTGCTCTGTCTGACATAATTCGACCACGCTGAACACGCCTGTCGTGGTTGTGAGTCTCTACGACCTTCCGTTCCAGAGATATCAATTTTTTGATATAAAAAAGTTGCGTAACTTCGCAACCGAAAGTCGCACAGACTTGTCAGTGCTATCAGTGGAAAGAACGAACCCGAAAATGGGGGGGTACGTCAAGGTCTCATCGCTCTGTCATGTTCACACAAAGAGTTAATGAGGATGATCAAGGATGATCAATTTGATCATCGTGGTTATCATGCCCTTACCTAAGCCTAACCCTAACCCTAACCCTAGCCGAACGTTTTTCTCGAATATCTCCTGAACCGAACGTCGTAGACACTTGGAAACGTGCTCTGTCTGACATAATTCGACCACGCTGAACACGCCTGTCGTGGTTGTGAGTCTCTACGACCTTCCGTTCCAGAGATATCAATTTTTTGATATAAAAAAGTTGCGTAACTTCGCAACCGAAAGTCGCACAGACTTGTCAGTGCTATCAGTGGAAAGAACGAACCCGAAAATGGGGGGGTACGTCAAGGTCTCATCGCTCTGTCATGTTCACACAAAGAGTTAATGAGGATGATCAAGGATGATCAATTTGATCATCGTGGTTATCATGCCCTTACCTAAGCCTAACCCTAACCCTAACCCTAGCCGAACGTTTTTCTCGAATATCTCCTGAACCGAACGTCGTAGACACTTGGAAACGTGCTCTGTCTGACATAATTCGACCACGCTGAACACGCCTGTCGTGGTTGTGAGTCTCTACGACCTTCCGTTCCAGAGATATCAATTTTTTGATATAAAAAAGTTGCGTAACTTCGCAACCGAAAGTCGCACAGACTTGTCAGTGCTATCAGTGGAAAGAACGAACCCGAAAATGGGGGGGTACGTCAAGGTCTCATCGCTCTGTCATGTTCACACAAAGAGTTAATGAGGATGATCAAGGATGATCAATTTGATCATCGTGGTTATCATGCCCTTACCTAAGCCTAACCCTAACCCTAACCCTAGCCGAACGTTTTTCTCGAATATCTCCTGAACCGAACGTCGTAGACACTTGGAAACGTGCTCTGTCTGACATAATTCGACCACGCTGAACACGCCTGTCGTGGTTGTGAGTCTCTACGACCTTCCGTTCCAGAGATATCAATTTTTTGATATAAAAAAGTTGCGTAACTTCGCAACCGAAAGTCGCACAGACTTGTCAGTGCTATCAGTGGAAAGAACGAACCCGAAAATGGGGGGGTACGTCAAGGTCTCATCGCTCTGTCATGTTCACACAAAGAGTTAATGAGGATGATCAAGGATGATCAATTTGATCATCGTGGTTATCATGCCCTTACCTAAGCCTAACCCTAACCCTAACCCTAGCCGAACGTTTTTCTCGAATATCTCCTGAACCGAACGTCGTAGACACTTGGAAACGTGCTCTGTCTGACATAATTCGACCACGCTGAACACGCCTGTCGTGGTTGTGAGTCTCTACGACCTTCCGTTCCAGAGATATCAATTTTTTGATATAAAAAAGTTGCGTAACTTCGCAACCGAAAGTCGCACAGACTTGTCAGTGCTATCAGTGGAAAGAACGAACCCGAAAATGGGGGGGTACGTCAAGGTCTCATCGCTCTGTCATGTTCACACAAAGAGTTAATGAGGATGATCAAGGATGATCAATTTGATCATCGTGGTTATCATGCCCTTACCTAAGCCTAACCCTAACCCTAACCCTAGCCGAACGTTTTTCTCGAATATCTCCTGAACCGAACGTCGTAGACACTTGGAAACGTGCTCTGTCTGACATAATTCGACCACGCTGAACACGCCTGTCGTGGTTGTGAGTCTCTACGACCTTCCGTTCCAGAGATATCAATTTTTTGATATAAAAAAGTTGCGTAACTTCGCAACCGAAAGTCGCACAGACTTGTCAGTGCTATCAGTGGAAAGAACGAACCCGAAAATGGGGGGGTACGTCAAGGTCTCATCGCTCTGTCATGTTCACACAAAGAGTTAATGAGGATGATCAAGGATGATCAATTTGATCATCGTGGTTATCATGCCCTTACCTAAGCCTAACCCTAACCCTAACCCTAGCCGAACGTTTTTCTCGAATATCTCCTGAACCGAACGTCGTAGACACTTGGAAACGTGCTCTGTCTGACATAATTCGACCACGCTGAACACGCCTGTCGTGGTTGTGAGTCTCTACGACCTTCCGTTCCAGAGATATCAATTTTTTGATATAAAAAAGTTGCGTAACTTCGCAACCGAAAGTCGCACAGACTTGTCAGTGCTATCAGTGGAAAGAACGAACCCGAAAATGGGGGGGTACGTCAAGGTCTCATCGCTCTGTCATGTTCACACAAAGAGTTAATGAGGATGATCAAGGATGATCAATTTGATCATCGTGGTTATCATGCCCTTACCTAAGCCTAACCCTAACCCTAACCCTAGCCGAACGTTTTTCTCGAATATCTCCTGAACCGAACGTCGTAGACACTTGGAAACGTGCTCTGTCTGACATAATTCGACCACGCTGAACACGCCTGTCGTGGTTGTGAGTCTCTACGACCTTCCGTTCCAGAGATATCAATTTTTTGATATAAAAAAGTTGCGTAACTTCGCAACCGAAAGTCGCACAGACTTGTCAGTGCTATCAGTGGAAAGAACGAACCCGAAAATGGGGGGGTACGTCAAGGTCTCATCGCTCTGTCATGTTCACACAAAGAGTTAATGAGGATGATCAAGGATGATCAATTTGATCATCGTGGTTATCATGCCCTTACCCTAAGCCTAACCCTAACCCTAACCCTAGCCGAACGTTTTTCTCGAATATCTCCCGAACCGAACGTCGTAGACACTTGGAAACGTGCTCTGTCTGACATAATTCGACCACGCTGAACACGCCTGTCGTGGTTGTGAGTCTCTACGACCTTCCGTTCCAGAGATATCAATTTTTTGATATAAAAAAGTTGCGTAACTTCGCAACCGAAAGTCGCACAGACTTGTCAGTGCTATCAGTGGAAAGAACGAACCCGAAAATGGGGGGGTACGTCAAGGTCTCATCGCTCTGTCATGTTCACACAAAGAGTTAATGAGGATGATCAAGGATGATCAATTTGATCATCGTGGTTATCATGCCCTTACCTAAGCCTAACCCTAACCCTAACCCTAGCCGAACGTTTTTCTCGAATATCTCCTGAACCGAACGTCGTAGACACTTGGAAACGTGCTCTGTCTGACATAATTCGACCACGCTGAACACGCCTGTCGTGGTTGTGAGTCTCTACGACCTTCCGTTCCAGAGATATCAATTTTTTGATATAAAAAAGTTGCGTAACTTCGCAACCGAAAGTCGCACAGACTTGTCAGTGCTATCAGTGGAAAGAACGAACCCGAAAATGGGGGGGTACGTCAAGGTCTCATCGCTCTGTCATGTTCACACAAAGAGTTAATGAGGATGATCAAGGATGATCAATTTGATCATCGTGGTTATCATGCCCTTACCTAAGCCTAACCCTAACCCTAACCCTAGCCGAACGTTTTTCTCGAATATCTCCTGAACCGAACGTCGTAGACACTTGGAAACGTGCTCTGTCTGACATAATTCGACCACGCTGAACACGCCTGTCGTGGTTGTGAGTCTCTACGACCTTCCGTTCCAGAGATATCAATTTTTTGATATAAAAAAGTTGCGTAACTTCGCAACCGAAAGTCGCACAGACTTGTCAGTGCTATCAGTGGAAAGAACGAACCCGAAAATGGGGGGGTACGTCAAGGTCTCATCGCTCTGTCATGTTCACACAAAGAGTTAATGAGGATGATCAAGGATGATCAATTTGATCATCGTGGTTATCATGCCCTTACCTAAGCCTAACCCTAACCCTAACCCTAGCCGAACGTTTTTCTCGAATATCTCCTGAACCGAACGTCGTAGACACTTGGAAACGTGCTCTGTCTGACATAATTCGACCACGCTGAACACGCCTGTCGTGGTTGTGAGTCTCTACGACCTTCCGTTCCAGAGATATCAATTTTTTGATATAAAAAAGTTGCGTAACTTCGCAACCGAAAGTCGCACAGACTTGTCAGTGCTATCAGTGGAAAGAACGAACCCGAAAATGGGGGGGTACGTCAAGGTCTCATCGCTCTGTCATGTTCACACAAAGAGTTAATGAGGATGATCAAGGATGATCAATTTGATCATCGTGGTTATCATGCCCTTACCTAAGCCTAACCCTAACCCTAACCCTAGCCGAACGTTTTTCTCGAATATCTCCTGAACCGAACGTCGTAGACACTTGGAAACGTGCTCTGTCTGACATAATTCGACCACGCTGAACACGCCTGTCGTGGTTGTGAGTCTCTACGACCTTCCGTTCCAGAGATATCAATTTTTTGATATAAAAAAGTTGCGTAACTTCGCAACCGAAAGTCGCACAGACTTGTCAGTGCTATCAGTGGAAAGAACGAACCCGAAAATGGGGGGGTACGTCAAGGTCTCATCGCTCTGTCATGTTCACACAAAGAGTTAATGAGGATGATCAAGGATGATCAATTTGATCATCGTGGTTATCATGCCCTTACCTAAGCCTAACCCTAACCCTAACCCTAGCCGAACGTTTTTCTCGAATATCTCCTGAACCGAACGTCGTAGACACTTGGAAACGTGCTCTGTCTGACATAATTCGACCACGCTGAACACGCCTGTCGTGGTTGTGAGTCTCTACGACCTTCCGTTCCAGAGATATCAATTTTTTGATATAAAAAAGTTGCGTAACTTCGCAACCGAAAGTCGCACAGACTTGTCAGTGCTATCAGTGGAAAGAACGAACCCGAAAATGGGGGGGTACGTCAAGGTCTCATCGCTCTGTCATGTTCACACAAAGAGTTAATGAGGATGATCAAGGATGATCAATTTGATCATCGTGGTTATCATGCCCTTACCTAAGCCTAACCCTAACCCTAACCCTAGCCGAACGTTTTTCTCGAATATCTCCTGAACCGAACGTCGTAGACACTTGGAAACGTGCTCTGTCTGACATAATTCGACCACGCTGAACACGCCTGTCGTGGTTGTGAGTCTCTACGACCTTCCGTTCCAGAGATATCAATTTTTTGATATAAAAAAGTTGCGTAACTTCGCAACCGAAAGTCGCACAGACTTGTCAGTGCTATCAGTGGAAAGAACGAACCCGAAAATGGGGGGGTACGTCAAGGTCTCATCGCTCTGTCATGTTCACACAAAGAGTTAATGAGGATGATCAAGGATGATCAATTTGATCATCGTGGTTATCATGCCCTTACCTAAGCCTAACCCTAACCCTAACCCTAGCCGAACGTTTTTCTCGAATATCTCCTGAACCGAACGTCGTAGACACTTGGAAACGTGCTCTGTCTGACATAATTCGACCACGCTGAACACGCCTGTCGTGGTTGTGAGTCTCTACGACCTTCCGTTCCAGAGATATCAATTTTTTGATATAAAAAAGTTGCGTAACTTCGCAACCGAAAGTCGCACAGACTTGTCAGTGCTATCAGTGGAAAGAACGAACCCGAAAATGGGGGGGTACGTCAAGGTCTCATCGCTCTGTCATGTTCACACAAAGAGTTAATGAGGATGATCAAGGATGATCAATTTGATCATCGTGGTTATCATGCCCTTACCTAAGCCTAACCCTAACCCTAACCCTAGCCGAACGTTTTTCTCGAATATCTCCTGAACCGAACGTCGTAGACACTTGGAAACGTGCTCTGTCTGACATAATTCGACCACGCTGAACACGCCTGTCGTGGTTGTGAGTCTCTACGACCTTCCGTTCCAGAGATATCAATTTTTTGATATAAAAAAGTTGCGTAACTTCGCAACCGAAAGTCGCACAGACTTGTCAGTGCTATCAGTGGAAAGAACGAACCCGAAAATGGGGGGGTACGTCAAGGTCTCATCGCTCTGTCATGTTCACACAAAGAGTTAATGAGGATGATCAAGGATGATCAATTTGATCATCGTGGTTATCATGCCCTTACCTAAGCCTAACCCTAACCCTAACCCTAGCCGAACGTTTTTCTCGAATATCTCCTGAACCGAACGTCGTAGACACTTGGAAACGTGCTCTGTCTGACATAATTCGACCACGCTGAACACGCCTGTCGTGGTTGTGAGTCTCTACGACCTTCCGTTCCAGAGATATCAATTTTTTGATATAAAAAAGTTGCGTAACTTCGCAACCGAAAGTCGCACAGACTTGTCAGTGCTATCAGTGGAAAGAACGAACCCGAAAATGGGGGGGTACGTCAAGGTCTCATCGCTCTGTCATGTTCACACAAAGAGTTAATGAGGATGATCAAGGATGATCAATTTGATCATCGTGGTTATCATGCCCTTACCTAAGCCTAACCCTAACCCTAACCCTAGCCGAACGTTTTTCTCGAATATCTCCTGAACCGAACGTCGTAGACACTTGGAAACGTGCTCTGTCTGACATAATTCGACCACGCTGAACACGCCTGTCGTGGTTGTGAGTCTCTACGACCTTCCGTTCCAGAGATATCAATTTTTTGATATAAAAAAGTTGCGTAACTTCGCAACCGAAAGTCGCACAGACTTGTCAGTGCTATCAGTGGAAAGAACGAACCCGAAAATGGGGGGGTACGTCAAGGTCTCATCGCTCTGTCATGTTCACACAAAGAGTTAATGAGGATGATCAAGGATGATCAATTTGATCATCGTGGTTATCATGCCCTTACCTAAGCCTAACCCTAACCCTAACCCTAGCCGAACGTTTTTCTCGAATATCTCCTGAACCGAACGTCGTAGACACTTGGAAACGTGCTCTGTCTGACATAATTCGACCACGCTGAACACGCCTGTCGTGGTTGTGAGTCTCTACGACCTTCCGTTCCAGAGATATCAATTTTTTGATATAAAAAAGTTGCGTAACTTCGCAACCGAAAGTCGCACAGACTTGTCAGTGCTATCAGTGGAAAGAACGAACCCGAAAATGGGGGGGTACGTCAAGGTCTCATCGCTCTGTCATGTTCACACAAAGAGTTAATGAGGATGATCAAGGATGATCAATTTGATCATCGTGGTTATCATGCCCTTACCTAAGCCTAACCCTAACCCTAACCCTAGCCGAACGTTTTTCTCGAATATCTCCTGAACCGAACGTCGTAGACACTTGGAAACGTGCTCTGTCTGACATAATTCGACCACGCTGAACACGCCTGTCGTGGTTGTGAGTCTCTACGACCTTCCGTTCCAGAGATATCAATTTTTTGATATAAAAAAGTTGCGTAACTTCGCAACCGAAAGTCGCACAGACTTGTCAGTGCTATCAGTGGAAAGAACGAACCCGAAAATGGGGGGGTACGTCAAGGTCTCATCGCTCTGTCATGTTCACACAAAGAGTTAATGAGGATGATCAAGGATGATCAATTTGATCATCGTGGTTATCATGCCCTTACCTAAGCCTAACCCTAACCCTAACCCTAGCCGAACGTTTTTCTCGAATATCTCCTGAACCGAACGTCGTAGACACTTGGAAACGTGCTCTGTCTGACATAATTCGACCACGCTGAACACGCCTGTCGTGGTTGTGAGTCTCTACGACCTTCCGTTCCAGAGATATCAATTTTTTGATATAAAAAAGTTGCGTAACTTCGCAACCGAAAGTCGCACAGACTTGTCAGTGCTATCAGTGGAAAGAACGAACCCGAAAATGGGGGGGTACGTCAAGGTCTCATCGCTCTGTCATGTTCACACAAAGAGTTAATGAGGATGATCAAGGATGATCAATTTGATCATCGTGGTTATCATGCCCTTACCTAAGCCTAACCCTAACCCTAACCCTAGCCGAACGTTTTTCTCGAATATCTCCTGAACCGAACGTCGTAGACACTTGGAAACGTGCTCTGTCTGACATAATTCGACCACGCTGAACACGCCTGTCGTGGTTGTGAGTCTCTACGACCTTCCGTTCCAGAGATATCAATTTTTTGATATAAAAAAGTTGCGTAACTTCGCAACCGAAAGTCGCACAGACTTGTCAGTGCTATCAGTGGAAAGAACGAACCCGAAAATGGGGGGGTACGTCAAGGTCTCATCGCTCTGTCATGTTCACACAAAGAGTTAATGAGGATGATCAAGGATGATCAATTTGATCATCGTGGTTATCATGCCCTTACCTAAGCCTAACCCTAACCCTAACCCTAGCCGAACGTTTTTCTCGAATATCTCCTGAACCGAACGTCGTAGACACTTGGAAACGTGCTCTGTCTGACATAATTCGACCACGCTGAACACGCCTGTCGTGGTTGTGAGTCTCTACGACCTTCCGTTCCAGAGATATCAATTTTTTGATATAAAAAAGTTGCGTAACTTCGCAACCGAAAGTCGCACAGACTTGTCAGTGCTATCAGTGGAAAGAACGAACCCGAAAATGGGGGGGTACGTCAAGGTCTCATCGCTCTGTCATGTTCACACAAAGAGTTAATGAGGATGATCAAGGATGATCAATTTGATCATCGTGGTTATCATGCCCTTACCTAAGCCTAACCCTAACCCTAACCCTAGCCGAACGTTTTTCTCGAATATCTCCTGAACCGAACGTCGTAGACACTTGGAAACGTGCTCTGTCTGACATAATTCGACCACGCTGAACACGCCTGTCGTGGTTGTGAGTCTCTACGACCTTCCGTTCCAGAGATATCAATTTTTTGATATAAAAAAGTTGCGTAACTTCGCAACCGAAAGTCGCACAGACTTGTCAGTGCTATCAGTGGAAAGAACGAACCCGAAAATGGGGGGGTACGTCAAGGTCTCATCGCTCTGTCATGTTCACACAAAGAGTTAATGAGGATGATCAAGGATGATCAATTTGATCATCGTGGTTATCATGCCCTTACCTAAGCCTAACCCTAACCCTAACCCTAGCCGAACGTTTTTCTCGAATATCTCCTGAACCGAACGTCGTAGACACTTGGAAACGTGCTCTGTCTGACATAATTCGACCACGCTGAACACGCCTGTCGTGGTTGTGAGTCTCTACGACCTTCCGTTCCAGAGATATCAATTTTTTGATATAAAAAAGTTGCGTAACTTCGCAACCGAAAGTCGCACAGACTTGTCAGTGCTATCAGTGGAAAGAACGAACCCGAAAATGGGGGGGTACGTCAAGGTCTCATCGCTCTGTCATGTTCACACAAAGAGTTAATGAGGATGATCAAGGATGATCAATTTGATCATCGTGGTTATCATGCCCTTACCTAAGCCTAACCCTAACCCTAACCCTAGCCGAACGTTTTTCTCGAATATCTCCTGAACCGAACGTCGTAGACACTTGGAAACGTGCTCTGTCTGACATAATTCGACCACGCTGAACACGCCTGTCGTGGTTGTGAGTCTCTACGACCTTCCGTTCCAGAGATATCAATTTTTTGATATAAAAAAGTTGCGTAACTTCGCAACCGAAAGTCGCACAGACTTGTCAGTGCTATCAGTGGAAAGAACGAACCCGAAAATGGGGGGGTACGTCAAGGTCTCATCGCTCTGTCATGTTCACACAAAGAGTTAATGAGGATGATCAAGGATGATCAATTTGATCATCGTGGTTATCATGCCCTTACCTAACCCTAATCCTAACCCTAACCCTAACCCTAACCCTAACCCCTAACCCTAACCCTAACCCTAACCCTAACCCTAACCCTAACCCTAACCCGTCTGTGGAGGGCTCTGCCAGGCTGCACTCTGGCCTAGCTTTCAGGCCTCCATTTTCTCCAAACACATGGACTTCTGCACCTAACAAACAATTTGCAGACTGTTTTTTGGAAAGCCTCTCCTCTAAGCTGTCTCAGCAGGCCCACCGGGAAGCTCCTACCACATCTACCTTCCAGGAGATACACCAAGCCACTTCCTCAAGGCCTACCTCGGCACCCACCCAAAAGGACCAGCAGGCCAGAGACCTCCACCTGCATTCCCTAGGTAAGAGCCCACACAATTTGACGATTAACAAATGTTTTTACACAGAGGAAAGGATGTGCCCTCGAGTGGCAGAGGTAAGTCGGCACGGCTCTCACACACACACGCACACACTACACCACAACCACTCATGTCCATCCCACACCGCAGAACACTAGTCAACCATCCTACCACACATACAGCCACAACCATGGACACACAACATACATCCACACTCAATCACCCACCAGATCCACACACCAGAATGCTCAGCAAGCAATATTTCAAAATCATACAGGCCATACACTACAAACACATAGCAGATACAGCCATTTCTACACAAACATTTCCACCTGGGATGATGAGGCATGTTCATAGACTCTCAGCTTTCATAAAGCCATCCACACCCACTGAACACACACGCAGCCAAATTCAGGCCAACACTATCAACTGGATGCACACTAATATGATCATCCTACAACAACACTATCAGTCGACCATACATACCCTCACCAACACCACCCATAACCCCCTGGCCCTCCAAATAGCCATTGGTTGGGCCAGGAAGCGCTATGGCCACAGATTAAGACAGGAAACCATACATTCACTACAACACACCTTCAACACACAACACACCTCCTCTCAACCCCCTCCCAAGTCTACCCTCAGGTCGGACAGCTCTCTGTCCCCGATCCCGGAGCTCTCAGATGAGGTGGACTTCCCACCCCTGCCGGCCCCGCACAGGCCCCCCCTTTCCCTTGGATCCCAACACATCACCCGACACCACCAGCAGGTTAACCAGGAACCCCTGCTCCCTACCCCACCACCAACTCGAGGACTCATTCCTGCACCCAACCAGCCCCCACCGGACCCACCACAGGCCCCCCGCCCACAGAAGCAACTCACCATATCCTTTACCAAACGGACCCCTCCCTCCTCAGCACCTGCCCCTTCACTGCCCCGGACACCCAAACAGGTCCCCGGTCCGGCAGAAACCTCATCTCCACTTCCAAAGCGGACCAAGAGGATCTCCTGGGGGCCCGACCAGACTACCCAGCAGATCAGCCCCATCTACCCTGCTAACCACAAGGCCCCTAGCCTGGATATAATAACATCCCCCACCATTCACAGTAAGCACAACCTTGCAGTTATAACCATTGACACCATCTCTCCTCTCCCTCTCACACCCACAGGTGGCGCTGGTGACCGGACTGGCCTTGTCGGGCGGCGGGCCCCAATTGAGCAGCTGCAGGAGGCTACACCCATGATGATTGGGACTCCAAAGGCTAACACTGCCACTTTGAAAGCCCTATCTGAGCCCTCCACTCAGCACTCTTTTGGGGTCGCGCCGCCTGCCTTGGCCTCTCTGGAAGCCAGCGCTACCACAGGTCTGGAATCCAACACCCAAGAACTCTTCACCTACACCCCTTCCTTCGACCACGACAGAAGCTACTCCCCAGGCCCCTGTAAACCCACCTGCCACGACAACGGACCCGAGAAATGGACCATTACAACACGGACGCAATATGTGGTATTGGGCGACGCCCACATCAGTAAATTCCCATCTCACTCAAACCTGGATCTACAACTCGACAGCTACCCCTATGCCAACTTCCGGCACTTCCATAAGCTTTTTAAAAGGACAGCACCCAACCCCACCACTGCAACCATCATCCTCGCAGTTGGCTTTAATGACAGGTTCCAGGACCCCAAGGACGCCGGCAAACAACTAAAAGCCATGCTGAGACATGCATATGTCGCCTTCCCCAATGCTGAAATATATGTACCCCTCATCAACTTCTCCCCAAACCTCAGCCCCGAACACAGGTGCACCCTCAAATACATTAACAAGGTCATCAGCACTCTTCAACATATCCCTGCAATCCCACCCCAGGACTTCATAACGGAACCCAATAATCTCATCTGGACGCCTACCACAGCCAAGCTCATCCTCAGACAGTGGCGTCAGTTCCTCATCATTTAATTCCTAACCTTAACCCTTACCCACCCTCTCATCCTAACCCTAACCCTACCCCCCTAACCCTTACCTCCTACTTGAACCCCTAACCCCCTAACCTTACCCTGACCCTACCTTCTTACCCTAACCCTAACCCCCTACTTGAACCCCAACCCCCTAACCTTACCCTGACTCAACCTTCTTACCCTAACCTCCACCCACCCTCTTACCCTAACCCTAACCCCTACCCCTAACCCTAACCCCTAATCCTAACCCCATACCTTACCCTGACCTTAACCCTAACCCGATCCCTTCCCCTCAACCTCATTCCTTACCCTAACCCATCTGTCCCCTCCCCACTTACCTCCAATCCCTGACCCCCACTACCCCTTACCCTAACCCCAACCCTTCTGACCCTCTCCTTCCTTCCCTGACCCCCTCAACCCGAATCCCACTGTTCTACCTCCTTCCCCTTCCCCTCTCCACCCCTCATCCTCCATCTCCTTTCCTTCCCCAAACCTAATCCTTCCCTCTCCAACCTCATCTGTTTCACCCATTTTCCTTCCCAACAGTGTTACCTGGGACCCTCCTCCAGAGAAGACTACAAATCAAACAATAATAATAAAAAATATACTTTTATCTTGACACTGCACAGGTCCTTTTTATTTTTTCTTATTCCTTTTAGTGCTTTTATTCTAAATTAAGATACTCTATGTGTGTGATTATGTTTTTTATACATTTATGTGTGATATATGTTTACCTTGACCTTCCACATATATTTTACTTATCCGCCATGGAGCCTTTTAAGCACTGTCCTTCTATTTATTTTCTTTTATTGATTTATTTATTCTTTTATTATTGACCTTTCAGGACCTGTGCAGTTATTACCTTGCCTTCTCTCCTTGTCCCACCAAAAAAGCATTGGCTCCCCGTCCGCTTGGGGACCACATCCTGGTCCTCCGCCTCGTCTGGGAGTCGAACCCGGGCCTCCCGGGGCGGAGAGCTGCTCCGACCACCTCACCCATCCATCCCGACAGGAACAGGAACCAGCTCACACATAAAGCATCATACAGCCACACACACTTACATACAGATCTTTAGGCCAGTGCAAACAAACCTCCACCGGATCTATCAACCCCAACCATAACCCAAACCTAACCCTAACCCTAACCCTAACCCTACCCTAACCCTAACCCTAACCCTAACCCTAACCCTAACCCTAACCCTAGCCGAACGTTTTTCTCGAATATCTCTTGAACCGAACGTCGTAGACACTTGGAAACGTGCTCTGTCTGACATAATTCGACCACGCTGAACACGCCTGTCGTGGTTGTGAGTCTCTACGACCTTCCGTTCCAGAGATATCAATTTTTTGATATAAAAAAGTTGCGTAACTTCGCAACCGAAAGTCGCACAGACTTGTCAATGCTATCAGTGGAAAGAACGAACCCTAAAATGGGGGGGTACGTCAAGGTCTCATCGCTCTGTCATGTTCACACAAAGAGTTAATGAGGATGATCAAGGATGATCAATTTGATCATCGTGGTTATCATGCCCTTACCTAACCCTAACCCTAACCCTAACCCTAGCCGAACGTTTTTCTCGAATATCTCCTGAACCGAACGTCGTAGACACTTGGAAACGTGCTCTGTCTGACATAATTCGACCACGCTGAACACGCCTGTCGTGGTTGTGAGTCTCTACGACCTTCCGTTCCAGAGATATCAATTTTTTGATATAAAAAAGTTGCGTAACTTCGCAACCGAAAGTCGCACAGACTTGTCAGTGCTATCAGTGGAAAGAACGAACCCGAAAATGGGGGGGTACGTCAAGGTCTCATCGCTCTGTCATGTTCACACAAAGAGTTAATGAGGATGATCAAGGATGATCAATTTGATCATCGTGGTTATCATGCCCTTACCTAAGCCTAACCCTAACCCTAACCCTAGCCGAACGTTTTTCTCGAATATCTCCTGAACCGAACGTCGTAGACACTTGGAAACGTGCTCTGTCTGACATAATTCGACCACGCTGAACACGCCTGTCATGGTTGTGAGTCTCTACGACCTTCCGTTCCAGAGATATCAATTTTTTGATATAAAAAAGTTGCGTAACTTCGCAACCGAAAGTCGCACAGACTTGTCAGTGCTATCAGTGGAAAGAACGAACCCGAAAATGGGGGGGTACGTCAAGGTCTCATCGCTCTGTCATGTTCACACAAAGAGTTAATGAGGATGATCAAGGATGATCAATTTGATCATCGTGGTTATCATGCCCTTACCTAAGCCTAACCCTAACCCTAACCCTAGCCGAACGTTTTTCTCGAATATCTCCTGAACCGAACGTCGTAGACACTTGGAAACGTGCTCTGTCTGACATAATTCGACCACGCTGAACACGCCTGTCGTGGTTGTGAGTCTCTACGACCTTCCGTTCCAGAGATATCAATTTTTTGATATAAAAAAGTTGCGTAACTTCGCAACCGAAAGTCGCACAGACTTGTCAGTGCTATCAGTGGAAAGAACGAACCCGAAAATGGGGGGGTACGTCAAGGTCTCATCGCTCTGTCATGTTCACACAAAGAGTTAATGAGGATGATCAAGGATGATCAATTTGATCATCGTGGTTATCATGCCCTTACCTAACCCTAACCCTAACCCTAACCCTAACCCTAACCCTAACCCCTAACCCTAACCCTAACCCTAACCCCTAACCCTAACCCTAACCCTAACCCTAACCCCTCCATGTCACTCCTCCATGTCGCTCCTCCACATCACTCCTCTAAGTCACTCCTCCATGTCACTCCTCCCTGTCACTCCTCCATGTCGATCCTCCATGTCACTCCTCCATGTCACTCCTTCTTGCTGCTCCACATCGCTCCTCCATGTCACTCCTCTACATCACTACTCTATGTCACTCCTCCATGTCACTCTTCCTTGCTCCTCCATGTCACTCCTCTACATCACTACTCTATGTCACTCCTCCATGTCACTCTTCCTTGCTCCTCCATGTCACTCCTCTACATCACTCCTCTATTTCACTCCTCCATGTCACTCCTCCATGTCACTCCTCCTTCTCACTCCTCCATGTCACTCCTCAATGTCGATCCTCCATGTCACTCCTTCTTGCTGCTCCACGTCGCTCCTCCATTTCACTCCTCTACATCACTCCTCTATGTCACTCCTCCTTCTCACTCCTCCATGTCACTCCACCATTTCAATCCTCCATGTCGATCCTCCATATCGCTCCTCTATATCACTCATCCTTGTCACTCTTTCTTGCGCCCCATGTCACTCCTCTATGTCACTCCTCCATGTCACTCCTTCTTGCTGCTCGACGTCGCTCCTCCGTGTCACTCCTTCTTGCTTACAAGTAGGAGTGACATGGGGGAGTGACATGGAGGATTGACATGGAGGAGTTACATGGAGGAGAGACATGGAGGAGCGACATGGAGGAGTGACATGGAGGAGTGACATTGAGGAGTGAGTTGGAGGAGCGAAATAGAGGAGTGATATAGAGGAGTGACATGGCGGAGTTACATGGAAGATAAGGAGAAGTGACATATAATAGTGACATGGAGGAGCGAATTGGAGGATCGACATGGAGGATTGAAATGGCGGAGTGACATGGAGGAGTGAGAAGGAGGAGTGACATAGAGGAGTGACATGGAGGAGTGATGTGGAGGAGCGACATGGAGGAGTTACATGGAGGAGCGATATGGATGAGTGACATAGAGGAGTGACATGGAGGAGTGACATTGAGGAGTGACATGGAGGAGTGACATTGAGGAGCAAGGAAGAGTGACATGGAGGAGTGACATGGAGGAGTGACATGGAGGAATGACATGGAGGATTGACATAGAGGAGTGATGTAGAGGAGTGACATGGAGGAGCGATGTGGAGCAGCAAGAAGGAGTGACATGGAGGAGCGACGTGGAGCAGCAAGAAGGAGTGACATGGGGGAGTGACATGGTGGAGGGAAATGGAGGGTTGATATTCTGGAGTGACATGTAGGAGTGACATGGTGGAGCGACATGGATGATAGACATGGAAGAGTGACATGAAGTAGTGACATAGAGGAGTGATGAGAAGGACATTGCGGATTGACATGGAGGAGTCTCATGGAGGAGTGACATGGAAGAATGACATGGAGGATTGAAATGGCGGAGTGACATGGAGAAGTGAGAATGAAGAGTGACATGGAGGAGTGAAATGGAGGAGTGACATAGAGGAGTGATGTAGAGGAGTGACATGGAGGAGCGACGTGGAGCAGCAAGAAGGAATGACATGGAGGAGTGACATGGAGGGGTGACATGGTGGACTGACATGGAGGAGGGACATGTAGTAGTGACATGGAGGAGTGACATGAAGGAGTGACATGGAGGAATGACATGGAGGAGTGATGTAGAGGAGTGACATGGAGGAGTGGGAAGGAGGAGTGACATGGAGGAGTGACATAGAGGAGTGATGTAGAGGAGTGACATGGAGGAGCGACGTGGAGCAGCAAGAAGGAATAACATGGAGAAGTGACATGGAGGGGTGACATGGAGGACTGACATGGAGGAGTGACATGAAGGAGTGACATTGAGGAGCAAGGAAGAGTGACATGGAGGAGTGACATGTAGGAGTGACATGGAGGATTGAAATGGCGGAGTTACGTGGAAGATATGGAGAAGCGACATATAATAGTGACATGGGGGAGTGACATGGAGGATCTACATGGAGGAGTGACATGGAGGAGAGACATGGAGGAGCGACATGGAGGAGTGACATGGAAGAGTGACATTGAGGAGTGAGTTGGAGGAGCGAAATAGAGGAGTGATATAGAGGAGTGACATGGATGAGCGACATGGAGCAGCAAGAAGGAGTGACATGGAGGAGCGACGTGGAGCAGCAAGAAGGAGTGACATGGAGGAGTGACATAGAGGAGTGACATGGGGGAGAGAAAAAGTGACAAGGACGAGTGATATGGAGGAGCGATATGGAGAATCGACATGGAGGATGGAAATGGCAGAGTGACATGGAGGAGTGAGAAGAAGGAGTGACATGGAGGAGTGACATAGAGCAGTAACATGGAGGAGCGACGTGGAGCAGCAAGAAGGAGTGATATGGAGGAGTGACATGGAGGATCGTTATTGAGGAGTGACATGGAGGAGTGACATGGAGGAGTGACATAGAGGAGTGATGTGGAGGAGCGACATGGAGGAGTGACAAAGAGGAGTGACATGGAGGAGTGAGAAGGAGGAGTGACATGGAGAGGTGACATGGAGGAGTGACATGGAGGAGCGACATGGAGCAGCAAGAAGGAGTGACATGGAGGAGTGACATGGAGGGGTGACATGGAGGAGTGTTATGGAGGAGTGACATGTAGGAGTGACAAGGGGGAGCGACATGGATGATAGACATGGAAGAGTGACATGAAGGAGTGACGAGGAGGAGCGACATGGAGGAGTGACATAGAGAAGTTTTATTGAGAAGTGACATGGAGGGGTGACATAGAGGAGTGAGAAGGAGGAGTGACATGGAGAGGTAACATGAATGAGTGACATAGTGGAGTGACGTAATATTGAGGAGTGAAATGGAGGAGTGACATTAAGGAGCGACATGGAGGCTCAACATGTAGGAGTGATATTGGGGAGTGATATGCAGGAGTGACATGTAGGAGTGACATGGAGGATCGACATGGAGGAGTGACATGGAGGATTGACATGGAGCAGTGACGCAGAGGAGTGACGTTGAGGAGCCACATGATGGAGTGACATGGAGGAGCGACATGGATGATCGAAATGGGGGAGTGACATGGTAGAGTGAAATGGAAAATCGAAATGGTGGAGTGACATAGAGGAGTGAAGTGATATTAAGGTGTGAAATGGAGTGACATAGAGGAGTGAGTTGGAGGAGCGAAATAATGGAGTGATATAGAGGAGTGACATGGAGGAGCGACATGGAGCATCAAGGAGGAGTGAAACGGAGGAGCGACGTGGAGCAGCAAGAAGGAATGACATGGAGGAGTGACGTGGAGGATCAACAGGGAGGAGTGACATGGAGGAGCGACATGGAGGAGTGACATGGAGGATCGACATGGAGGAATGACATGGGGGATAAACATGGAGGAGTTACACGCAGGAGTGACATGGAGGAGCGACATTCATGAGAGACATGGAGTGACATGAAAGACATGAAGAAGAAATATCGAGGAGTGATATGGAGGAGTGATATTACGGATCGACATGGAGGAGTTTCATTGAGTAACATGAAGGGGTGACATGGAGGAGTGAGAAGGAGGAGTGACATGGAGGAGTGACATGGAGGATTGACATAGAGGAGTGACATGGAGGAGTGACATGGAGAAGCGGCATTGAGGAGCAATATGGAGGAGCGAAATGGAGGAGCGACATGGAGGAGTGAAATGGAGGAATGACATCGAGGATTGAAATGGTGGAGTGACATGGAGGAGTTAGAATGAGGAGTGACATGGAGGAGTGACAGAGGAGTGATGTGGAGGAGCGACATTGAGGAGTTACCTGGAGGAGCGATATGGAGGATTGACATGGAGGAGTTACCTGGAAGAGCGATATGGAGGAGTGACATAGAGGAGTGACATGGAGGAGTGACATTGAGGAGCAAGGAAGAGTGACATGGAGGAGTGACATGGAGGAGTGACATGGAGGAGTGACATGGAGGAATGACATGGAGGATTGAAATGGCGGAGTGACATGGAAGAGTGACATGTAGGAGTGACATGGGGGAGCGACATGGATGAGAGACATGGAAGAGTGACATGGAGGAATGACATGGAGGATTGAAATGGTGGAGTGACATGGAGTAGTGAGAAGGAGGAGTGACATGGAGGAGTGATGTGGAGGAGCAACATTTAGGAGTTACATGGAGGAACAATATGGAGGAGTGACAGAGGAGTGACATGGAGGAGTGACATTGAGGAGTGACATTTAGGAGTGACATGGAGGATCGACATGGAGGAGTGACATGGAGTAGTGACATGGAGGATTGACATGGAGGAGTGAGAAGGAGGAGTGACATGGAGGAGTGACATGGAGGAGTGACATTAAGGAGCAAGGAAGAGTGACATGGAGGAGTGACATGTAGGAGCTTCATGGAGGAGTGACATGGAGGAGTGACATGGAGGAGTGACATTGAGGAGTGACATTTAGGAGTGACATGGAGGATCGACATGGAGGAGTGACATGGAGTAGTGACATGGAGGATTGACATGGAGGAGTGACATGGAGGAGCGACATGGAGGAGCGATATGGAGGAGCGAAATGGAGGAGTGACATGGAGGAGTGACATGAAGGAGGAGTGACATGGAGGATCGACATGGAGGAGTGAGAAGGAGGAGTGACATGGAGGAGTGACATGGAGGAGTGACATAGAGGAGTGACATGGAGGAGTGACATTAAGGAGCAAGGAAGAGTGACATGGAGGAGTGACATGTAGGAGCTTCATGGAGGAGTGACATGGAGGAGTGACATGGAGGAGTGACATGGAGGAGTGACATGGAGGATCGACATGGAAGATAGACATGGAGGAGTGACATTTTGCAGTGACATGGGGGATCGACATGGAGGAGTGAGATGGAGTAGTGATATGGAGGAGTGACATGGAGGAGTGACATGGAGGAGTGACATAGAGGAGTGACATGGAGGAGTGACATTGAGGAGCAAGGAAGAGTGATATGGAGGAGTGACATGTAGGAGCTTTATGGAGGAGTGACATGGAGGAGTGACATGGAGGATTGACAAGGAGTATTGACATTGAAGACGGACATGGAGGAGTGAATTTAAGGATCGTCATGGAGGAGTGACATGGAGAAGCAACACGGAGGCTCAAGATATAGGAGTTATATTGAGGAGTGACATTGAAGGGCGACATGGAGGCTCAACATGGAGGAGTGACATAGAGGAGTGACATGGAGGAGTGACATGGAGGAGTATCATTGAAGGGCAACATGGAGGCTCAACATGGAGAAGTGACATAGAGGAGTGATGTGGAGGAGCGACATGGAGGAGTGACATAGAGGAGTGACATTGAGGAGCAAGGAAGAGTGACATGGAGGAGTGACATGGAGGAGTGACATGTTGAAGTGATATGTAGGAGTGACATGTAGGATTGACATGGAGGATTTACATGGAGGATCGACATGGAGGAGTGACATAGAGGAGCGACATGGAGGCTCAACATGTAGGAGTCATATTGAGGAGTTACATGAAGGGATGACATAGAGGAGTGAAATGGATGTGCAAGAAATAGTGACAAGGAGGAGTGACATGGAGGAGCAACATAGATAATCGACATGGGGGAGTGACATGGTTGAGTGAAATTGAAAAATCGAAATGGAGGAGTGACATAGAGGAGTGACGTGATATGGAGGAGTGAAATAGAGCATTGACATGGAGGAGTGACATGGAGGATCGACATGGAGGAGTGACATAGAGGAGTGATGTGGAGGAGCGACATGGAGGATTGACGAGGAGGAGTGACATGGAGGGTTGACATGGAGGAGTGAGAAGTTGGAGTGATATGGAGATGTGACATGGAGGAGTGACATAGAGGAGTGACATGAGGAGTGATATTGAGGAGCAAGGAAGAGTGACATGGAGGAGTGACATGGAGGAGCTTCATGGAGGAGTGACATGGAGGAGTTCCATGTAGGAATGACATGGAGGAGTGACATGGAGGATCGACATAGAGGAGTTACCTAGAGGAGTGACATAGAGGAGTGACGTAGAGGATTAACGTGGAGGAGCGACATGGAGAAATTACATGGAGAATTCATATTGAGGAGCAACACGGAGGTTCAACATGTAGGAGTTATATTGAGGAGTGACACTGAAGGGCGGACATGGAGACTCAACATGGAGGAGTGACATAGAGGAGTGACATGGAGGAGCGACATGGAGGAGCGATATGGATGAGCGAAATGGAGGAGTGACATGAAGGAGTGACATGGAGGAGCGACGTGGAAAAGCAAGAAGGAGTGACATGGAGGAGTGACATAGAGGAGCGACATGGAAGAGTGACATGGAGGAGTGACATGGAGGAGCAACATAGATGAGAGACTTGGAGGAGTGACATGGAAGACATGAAGAAGTGACATGGAGGAGTGATATGGAGGCGTAACATTGAGGAGTGATATAGAGGAGTGATGTGGATGAGCGACATTGAGGAATGAGAAGGAGGAGTGACATGGAGGAGCGACATGGAGGAGCGATATGGAGGAGCAAAATGGAGGAGTGACATGGAGGAATGACATGAAGGAGGAGTGACATGGAGGAGTGAAATAGAGGAGTGATGTGGAGGAGCGAGATGGAGGAGTGACAAGGAGGATTGAAATAGAGGTGTGACATGGAGTAGTGACATTGATGAGCAAGGAAGAGTGACATAGAGGAGCTTCATGAAGGAGTGACATGGAGGAGTGACATGTAGGAGTGACATGGACGATCGACATGGACGATCGACATGGAGGAGTGACATGGAGTAGTGATATGGAGAAGTGATATGGAGATGTGACATGGAAGAGTGACATGGAGGAGTGATATTGAGGAGCAAGGAAGAGTGACATGGAGGAGTGACATGGAGGAGCTTCATGGAGGAGTGACATGGAGGAGTGCTATGGAGGAGCGATATGGAGGAGCAAAATGGAGGAGTGACATGGAGGAATGACATGAAGGAGGAGTGACATGGAGGAGTGACATAGAGGAGTGAGAAGGAGGAGTGACATGGAGGAGTGACATGGAGAAGCAACACGGAGGCTCAACATATAGGAGTGATATTGAGGAGTGACATTGAAGGGCGACATGGAGGCTCAACATGGAGTGACATAGAGGAGTGACATGGAGGAGTGACATGGAGGAGTTTCATTGAAGGGAGATGTGGTATATTTTCAAGTCTTGCACAAAACAGTGAGACCCCTAATTGTAAACTTATGAGTAAGAAGCATGCGTGGAGACATATGATCATATGATATGACCGGGGGCTGGAGGATATACATGTAGGACAAAGGAGCCATTCGTGGTCATGCGCTCAGCTCAAGATGTAGCATGACATGTACATATTACAAGGAGGCGCGAGAGCCCCGAAATGCAGGACTTTCAGATTTGACTTGAGACCTCCGGACGCTCTAGACGTTCGTTATGACATTTGTTGCTTGTTTGTAATAAACTCTATTATACCAGCAAGAACAGTGTCCGCAGAGCATCCTTTCTCATCACTTCAACAGCGCTGTCGCAGGAAAGATACGACAAACTTTGGCGTCACGGGACAGGATCGGAGGTGGCCTCAGCGGTTTACTGCTACAACTTCACAGACGGTGAGCTCACTCGATTGAATGCTGGTCATAAATTGGGGCTGTTATGTGGAGTTGTTTGGCCACACCGTAAATTAAGAACCTTCTTGTTATGGACATGTCCTGTTGATTTGATGTTTAAAGTGAGGCTCCGTGCTAAATTTAATGAAAAAGGGGGAATGAATAGAGAAAAGATATAAAGTGAAGAAAAGAAGTATGAGAAATACAAGGAATAGTTTAGAATAGCTGACATCGTCTGGAATCAAGTTAGAAAGACAAAATTGGGAAACCTGGATCCAGGTAATTTGAATAAATAAATGTAAAGAGTGTTAAGAAAGAGATAAGGAAATAAAGGAAATAAAGGAAATGATCATATGACAGCCGCAAATCGGATAGGTTAGTAGCCCTCAAGTGTAGGAGCATTGTAGTACGGGCCGATTAAAACCTGGAACAACATCTTATGGTCAGTTTAATAACTGGAGAGTGTAGAATCACAATTCGATTGACCGTTACCACTCTGACATTTGTTGACGAACGGTGTCTGAAGCAGCCTCTCATCGAATATTTACACTTCAAAGGTAGCATCAATTTTATGAGAAAAAGTAAGGAAATAGCGGCAGAAAGCATGCTGTATGAATGAAGATATCTAAAATTGGTGAAGAGAATGTGTGTGTGTGTTTACTTTGGGATGAGAAGAAGCAGGGGAGGATGTGTGTGTGTAGGAGTGCTGAATGTGTGTGTGTGATATTTAACTGCTGATGTGTTCCAGATGTGTGCTATAAAATGCATAGGAAGAGAATAGGTGTGTTAAAGTTAAAAGAAAGAAAGAACACATTATAATTGAATAACCATATATAGGTGGTGATTTGAGAACAGGACATTTAATAATTTGTAAGAATAGATACGTGGCCCGATGTATTGTATAAACCATGAGCTTCTGTTAGAAGACTAATGAATTGAACGAGTTAGAAAATAAAAATTGAGCAGACTGATCCACCCGGTGACTGCAGAAATAGAAAACTAATTACACGGCGGGCGTAGTATATTCTGTGGGGGTAACATAAGCTGTTGATTGTGGGAATTTCTCTGGATCAGAGATCGAAGCGCACCCTCTCTGGATCACTGTTGTCACTCACGCCGTTGGGCGTGATGACACGGCCGGTAGGAGTGGACGCTTGTTTTTTCTGCAAAAGAGGGATTTCCGGGAGATACAGTAAAAAGAATGAAATGATGAGCCACTGAAATGAGCCTGGTTACGATAAACACATACACATAAGATAAATAACTATAAACCAGGACAAATAAAGTGGAGTTGTGTAACTGTATCCTGTAACCCGTATGACACTCGGAAAAGAATAGAAATAATAATAATAATAATAATAATAAATAAAAAAAACCCTAATAGATACTAAGATAAATACATATATAATAATAAGATCGGTTACCGTGGTGACCTTTCTCAGAGAAAGTTGAAATAAAATCTAACTAAACTCTGCTAATGAAAGCCCACATTCCCAGAAAGAGTAACAGATACTAATAAACTATGATTTGGGCATTTCCCCCTTTTTGAATAAAACATGAGCTCTTCTTAAAAGGGACGTAATATAATAAATAAACTGTTAAATGCACAATGAACTTCGTTTAAGAAGGGTAGCGTTTGGGGCCCCCCCCTCACTCGTCTCAAAATTCCCTAGAGGAGGTGGAATGTGGGTGTATGAAGGCGTTCGGAGACCCTTTCTTGGGAGTTACAGAGAATTCCTTTGTCGTTTGAACTGTTTGGTCCAGTGGGGTTCACTAAGTGCTTTAATGTTTAGGTAGGGGTTTAAGCCACATTCACTGATCCAAGATGATGAAGGCTCAAGAGAGCCCGAAGACAATGTGGAAGAACACACACCAGAGAGGGAGATGCATGAAAATCCCCAGAGTCAGAATTCAGAAGGAGAGATCACCCAGGTTGTGGACAATGTTGATGTTTCTGTACACATTTCTGATGATGCCAGAAATGACTCGGCAGTTGATGGACAGGAAAGAAGATTTAGAGCCATTGTCTTTCAACATGTCCCAGATCCAGCAGGACCTATTTCAATTGCCTGCAAAGCGCCAGAGATATCAAAGGGCGGTGAATCCGCTGCAGGACAACCCAGGGATCCAGTTAGACCAAGGAGCCCGAGACCAGTTAGGAGAAGAGTCAAACCAGACCGTTATTAGAACCAGGGTTGAAGTAACCTTGGGAAAGTCAGTTCGGCTTCCATGTCAGTGTACAGAAGAAAATAGTGGTAAAGGGAAACTCAGAGTTCAGTGGAAAGACAGCCATGGTAAGATCCTAGATCTGTCAGAGACAGTACCCTTAGGGAAATATACATTAATTAATGACAAAAGGAGAGTGAAGGTTGAGGGAGACTGTAGTCTCTATGTATATAAGCCTCAAAAGGAAGATCAAGGTGATTACAGGTGTTCTTTTTACGATCGACATAATGGAAGTGAGCGGTCCGAGTTAGGATTTGGAGTTCGCGTGGTGTCTCTAGTGATACTAGGGGGGAATAAGAGTATAGACTCCCAAGAGGTTGGGGAAACAAGAGAATTGACAACGATGACATCAACTCTCCAGACGAAAGCTGGACAAATGGAAGAGAAATCTACTCCTTCAATGGCAAAGGCTATTGAAAGTATGAATGCATCACATGTAACTACAAAGGCGCCTCAGGTGATATCTATAACGTCACCTCCTTTGAGTACTGTGATCAGAGCTAAGTTAGGAGGAACAGTTTACCTTCCTTGTCAATGTGGGAGATGGAATAATGGAGGTAACTTGCTTCCCAAATGGGAAAATAGTCGTGGTGAAGCTTTGTTGTTGACAAGACCTGAAGATGACATTGTGCCTCGTGATCAGAGGAAGTATATTCTGTTTAATGAGGTTAGATGGATGAAAATTAAAGATGATTGTTCCCTTGTCCTGCGTAACGTTACTCGGGAAGACGAAGGAGAATACATGTGTTCTTATGAAGAACCGGAGTTTAAATTTGTTCCATATCAAAATTATTGGATCAAAGGTCGTGTGACTCGTAGAGTGTCACTCCTGATAAAAGAGTTGAGACATCTTGGAACGTCTATGAGTACTAAAGAAGTTCAGAAACAATTTACTACAGTAACCACTCCAAAGTTGATTAGTACACAGATAAAGCTTGTTACGTTAGTTCCGGAAACAACCAAGAATGTTCATACACCTACTCAGGCTACTACTCTAGTTATGACTTCAAAGGGGATGAATGCTACAACAGCGACGACATCCGTGGCATCTACGACATTTGTAAATACAACGCAGACATCTAATATGACATCTTGGACCTTTAAGGATGTGATTAATGTAACCCAGAAGCAAATGTCAAAAATAGAGCCTAGCGTGAACAGCAATAAGGACATTGTTGAAGTTAGAGAACAGAGGATAGAAGAGAAGTATGTAGAGGCATCTATGACAGCTCAGAGGACTATTTTAAACATAGATAATAACTTTGTTGACTCTGATCAGATACCAGAGTACATGATGGATCAATACCATACAATACAAAAGAGAAATACTAAATGGAAGGCATTTGGGTTTGATCCTTCAGTGTTACAGATCGCAGACCAATGGGCAGGTAGGAACTTATGGTTCCAGCAAGTAACCCACTCCGTAAGATCGGTTGTGAAAAAGGATGGTCCGTGTCTGGTGAAAATCCTATCGCCGAACACATGGCCTTCGATTTTAGAGACTCTACCAGAACCACTAACCACTAGGTGTCAAAGTTATGCATTATCATGGCTGTTGTATCACCAGCAGTCAGCAGGAGATATACTGATGTCTTGGTCAGTGCATCTGTTTAGGCCTAGATTTCCTTGTTCTTGGTTAAGGGAATTACCATATGTAAATGTACTTGATCAGCATGAAGATATCAGAACAGCGATCCCTGATATAATGGAGGTGACAGCAGTGGGAGCTACCAGCTGTTTTTGTTCAAATACAACTCATGGAGGGCCGGGAATGTTTATGGGGTTATCAGAGTGTGATAAATATATGATGGACTTGGGTAAAATGGAACGTGGGAATAGTAATGATTCGTATGAAGCATCTTTTCAGGTACCACAACACAAAAAGAAGACAATTTTAAGGGTACATAACCAGATATTGCCGGGGAATGTGACTATAGGAAATTTCAAGGATATTTGGTGGGTCTGTGGTAATAAGGCATACATATTTCTACCATATGGGTGGACAGGATGCTGTTATATGTCACTGTTGAAACTTCCATATGAGGTTCTTACTATCCAGAAGGGAGTAGGGCCAGATGAGGCTCAATCTGATGTCGCTTCACGTAGTAGGAGAAAACGTGAGTTGGCACAGTTTCACAAACTGGAGTCCTACCATTGGAGAATAAGCTTAGGAGAAAAGTGGGGAATAGGATTATTTCCATGGTATGGGGTGACATTCTTGGCAGATCACATCGACAACATTACCTACACCTTGCAAGGCTTTGCGAACGAAACCATAAGAGGTTTCGAATTTTTGTCAAACACTCAGAGAAGTCACCGATTGACGTTGCTGAAACATGACATGGCTCTTGATTATATTTTGGCCAAACAAGGGGGCTTATGTGTTGCTTTAAATTTAACGGGAGATGCCTGCTACACTTTGATTCCTGATAGTTCTGATGATATGACTAGTGTCATAGAGGCATTGAAGCTCATAAGAGATGCGTTTGGCCCATCAGAAGACGCGGGATGGTCTGCAAATGCTTGGTTGCAGGATAAATTGGGGCCACTAGGAGCAGTGTTAGTTCAGGTTTTGGTAGCGCTCGTTTTGTCGTTGTGTGTGATGTTTTGTTTTTGCACGCTGTTGTTGACCTTTCCAAAGGCTATGATAATTAAATGGGTTGGAGTTGTGCTGCCCGGCGATCAAACGCTGATGCCATTATTACGATGCGATAAAGATCGAATTGGTGGAGGAATATCCATTTTAAATATCTCATATGATTATAATCCTATTATTTACCTCTGTTTTTGCTTGCGTAGTTTGTAGTGTTGATTTTGTTTTGCTCTTTCGAGACTTTGTTTAGTCTCAAAAGGGGGGTATGGCAACAAAATGAACAATATGATTAATGGACAATATGATTTCTAATTTCACATAGAAGTGTTCTTATATGATTTCTAATTTCACATTTTTACTTATAGAAGTGTTCTTATTCTGTGTTTGATGTTTTAATTTGTATCTGTTCTGTATGCAAAAGATACTGGTTTTCTTGTCTTTCATTCTAGAACATATTGGGGGAAGACCACTGTGAGGGTGGTGGATTGTCGGGGACTCCGATGGGCTGAATGGGTTCAGACACTTCAAACATGAAAATACGAATGGCCTGAAGAACTCTGAACGTGGACTGGCGATACAACATCCCGAGTCAAGACGTCATCGATACTACACAGGAGTCAAGGCTGCTGAGAAACTGAAGTGTTATACAGTCTTATGTCTTCTCTTAGATGTTACATTAGTATTATTAAAAATGAATTGTCTTTTTTGTGTATTACATGCTTGGCAAATGATGGTTTCTAAATATAATGGGACCTCAGATGTTTTCTTTTTCTCGATGTTTAGGGACAGTGGGGTAGGCAGGAAAAGGTCCATAGAAAGGTGCGATGGGTCGACCAGCCTGACTTTGGACATTGTTTTGTTTTGATTTGCTGAGAGTTCCATATGTATTTGCTTAAGTCATTTCCACACACAAATTGTTAAATTTCCTCATTTCAGTATTATGAAGTACTACGTATGGTCGCCTTGGCAGAGGGACCGTGAGAGAATTTTCCTGTCTACATTGTTTAATGGATATTTCAAGAAAGATTAGCTGCCTGACAGGTTTTTCACTCTCACTTTTATACTCCATACAGTTGTTTCAATGGTAAAAGGGGCGGGTTGTTAAATGTGTCATGTTAATACACCTGTATGTCTCTTCTTTTATTTTTTCGAGACTTTGTGTAAGTCTCGAAGGGGGGAATATGTGGTATATTTTCAAGTCTTGCACAAAACAGTGAGACCCCTAATTGTAAACTTATGAGTAAGAAGCATGCGTGGAGACATATGATCATATGATATGACCGGGGGCTGGAGGATATACATGTAGGACAAAGGAGCCATTCGTGGTCATGCGCTCAGCTCAAGATGTAGCATGACATGTACACATTATAAGGAGGCGCGAGAGCCCCGAAATGCAGGACTTTCAGATTTGACTTGAGACCTCCGGACGCTCTAGACGTTCGTTATGACATTTGTTGCTTGTTTGTAATAAACTCTATTATACCAGCAAGAACAGTGTCCGCGGAGCATCCTTTCTCATCACTTCAACAGCACTGTCGCAGGAAAGATACGACAGAGACATGGAGGCTCAACATGGAGGAGTGACATAGAGGAGTGATGTCGAGGAGCGACATGGAGGAGTGACATAGAGGAGTGATGTCGAGGAGCGACATGGAGGAGTGACATAGAGGAGTGACATGGAGGAGTGACATAGAGGAGTGATGTCGAGGAGCGACATGGAGGAGTGACATAGAGGAGTGACATGGAGGAGTGACATTGAGGAGCAAGGAAGAATGACATGGAGGAGTGACATGGAGGAGTGACATGTTGGAGTGATATGTAGGAGTGACATGGAGGAGTTATATGGAGGATCGACATGGAGGAGTGACATAGAGGAGTGATGTGGAGGAGCGACATGGAGGAGTGACATGGAGGAGTGATGTCGAGGAGCGACATGGAGGAGTGACATAGAGGAGTGACATGGAGGAGTATTATTGAGGAGTGAGATGAAGGGATGACATAGAGGAGTGAAATGGAGGGGCAAGAAATAGTGACAAGGAGGAGTGACATGGAGGAGCAACATGGATGATCAGCATGGGGGAGTGACATGGTGGAGTGAAATGGAAAATCGAAATGGAGGAGTAACATAGAGCAGTGACGTGATATGGAGGAGTGAAATGGAGGAGTTACATAGAGGAGTGAGTTGGAGGAGCGAAATAGAGGAGTGATATAGAGGAGTTACATGGAAGAGCTAAGTGGAGCAGCTAGAAGGAGTCACATGGAGGAGCGAGGTGGAGCAGCAAGAAGGAGTGACATGAAGGAGTGATATGGAGGAGTGACATGGAGGAGTGACATGGATGAGAGACATGGAGGAGTGACATGGAGGTGTGACTTGTAGGAGTGACATAGAGGATCGACATGGAGGAGTGACATGGAGGAGTGACAAGGAGGAGTGACAAGGTGTAGCGACATGGAACACGGACATGGAGGAGTGAATTTAAGGATCGTCATGGAGGAGTGACATGGAGAAGCAACACGGAAACTCAACATATAATAGTGATATTGAGGAGTGACATTGAAGGGCGACATGGAGGCTCAACATGGAGGAGTGACATAGAGGAGTGACACGGAGTGACATGGAGGAGCAACATGGAAGACGGACATGGAGGAGTGAATTTAAGGATCGTCATGGATGAGTGACATTGAGAATCAACACGGAGGCTCAACATATAGGAGTGATATTGAGGAGTGACATGGAGGAGTGATTTGGAGGAGTGTCATTGAATGGCGACATGGAGTCTCAACATGGAGGAGTGACATAGAGGAGTGATGTGGAGGGGCGACATGGAGGAGTGACATGGAGGAGAAACATGGAGGAGTGACATAGAGGAGTGACATGGAGGAGTGACATTGAGGAGCAAGGAAGAGTGACATGGAGGAGTGACATGTAGGAGCTTCATGGAGGAGTGACATGGAGGAGTGACATGGAGGATCGACATGGAGTATAGACATGGAGGAGTGACATTGAGGAGCAAGGAAGAGTGACATGGAGGAGTGAAATGGAGGAGTGACATGAAGGAGGAATGACATGGAGGAGTGACATAGAGGAGTGATGTGGAGGAGCAACAAGGAGGAGTGACATGGAGGAGCGACAAGGAGGAGTGACATAGAGGAATGACATGGAGGAGTGACATTGAGGAGCAAGGAAGAGTGACATAGAGGAGTGACATGGAGGAGCTTCATGGAGGAGTGAAATGGAGGAGTGACATTTAGTAGTGACATGGAGGATTGACATGGAGGAGTGACATGGAGTAGTGATATTGAGGAGCAAGGAAGAGTGACATGGAGGAGTGACATGGAGGAGCTTCATGGAGTAGTGACTTGTAGGAGTGACATAGAGGATCGAAATGGAGGAGTGACATGGAGGAGTGACATGGAGGAGTGACAAGGAGTAGCAACATGGAAGACGGACATGGAGGAGTGAATTTGTGGATCGTCATGGAGGAGTGACATGGAGAAGCTACACGGAGGCTCAACATATAGGAGTGATATTGAGGAGTGACATGGAAGGGCGACAAGGAGGCTCAACATGGAGGAGTGACATGAAGGAGTATCATTTAAGGGCGACATGGAGGCTCAACATGGAGGAGTGACATAGAGGAGTTATGTGGAGGGGCGACATGGAGGAGTGACATGGAGAAGCGACATGGAGGAGTGACATAGAGAAGTGACATGGAGGAGTGACATTGAGGAGCAATTAAGAGTGACATGGAGTAGTGACATGGAGGATTGACATGGAGGAGTGAAATGGAGGAGCGACATGGAGGAGCAAAATGGAGGAGCAAAATGGAGGAGTGACATGGAGGAGTGACATGGAGGATCGACATGGAGGAGTGACATGGAGGAGTGACATTTAGGAGTGACATGGGGGATCGACATGGAGGAGTGACATGGAGTAGTGATATGGAGGAGTGAGAAGGAGGAGTGATATGGAGATGTGACATGGAGGAGCTTCATGGAGGAGTGACATGGAGGAGTGCCATGTAGGAATGACATGGAGTAGTGACATGGAGGAGCAAGGAAGAGTGACATAGAGGAGTGACATGGAGGAGCTTCATGGAGGAGTGACATGGAGGATTGACATAAAGGAGTGACATGGAGGAGCGACATGGAGGAGCGATATGGAGGAGCGAAATGGAGGAGTGACATGGAGGAGTGACATGAAGGAGTGACATGGAGGAACGATGTGGAAAAGCAAGAAGGAGTGACATGGAGGAGTGACATGGAGGAGTGACAAGGAGTAACGACATGGAAGACGGACATGGAGGAGTGAATTTAAGGATCGTCATGGAGGAGTGACATGGAGAAGCAACACGGAGGCTCAACATATAGGATTTATTTTGAGGAGTGACATTGAAGGGCGACATGGAGGCTCAACATGGAGGAGTGACATAGAGGAGTGACATGGATGAGTGACATGGAGGTGCAATATGGAGGAGAGAAATGGAGGAGTGACAAGGAGGAGTGACAAGGAGTAGCGACATTGAGGAGCAAGGAAGTGTGACATAGAGGAGTGAGAAGTTGGAGTGATATGGAGATGTGACATGGAGGAGTGACATAGAGGAGTGACATGGAGGAGTGACATTGAGGAGCAAGGAAGTGTGACATAGAGGAGTGACATAGAGGAGCTTCATGGAGGAGTGACATGGAGGAGTGCCATGTAGGAATGACATGGAGGAGTGACATGGAGGATCGACATAGAGGAGTGACCTGGAGGAGTGACATGGAGGAGTGACATAGAAGAGTGACGTGGAGGAGCGACATGGAGTAATGACATGGAGAAATGATATTGAGGAGCAACAAGGAAGCTCAACATGTAGGAGTGATATTGAGGAGTGACATTAAAGGGCGACATAGCGACTCAACATGGAGAAATGACATAGAGGAGTGACATGGAGGAGTGACGTGGAAAAGCAAGAAGGAGTGACATGGAGGAGTGACATAGAGGAGCAACATGGAGGAGCGATATGGAGGAGCAAAATGGAGGAGTGACATGGAGGAGTGACATGAAAGAGGAGTGACATGGAGGAGTGACATAAAGGAGTGATGTGGAGGAGCGAGATGGAGGAGCGATATTGAGGAGCGAAATGGAGGAGTGACATGGAGGAGTGACATGGAGGAGCTTCATGGAGGAGTGACATGGAGGAGTGCCATGTAGGAATGACATGGAGCAGTGACATGGAGGATCGACATAGAGGAGTGACATGAAGGAGGAGTGACATGTGGGAGTGACATAGAGGAGTGATGTGGAGGAGCGACATGGAGGAGTGACATGGAGGAGCGGCAAGGAGGAGTGACATAGAGGAGTGACATGGAGGAGTGACATTGAGGAGCAAGGAAGTGTGACATAGAGGAGTGACATGGAGGAGCTTCATGGAGGAGTGACATGGAGGAGTGACATTTAGGAGTGACATCAATGATCGACATGGAGGAGTGACATGGAGTAGTGATATGGAGGAGTGAGAAGGAGGAGTGACATGGAGGAGTGACATTGAGGAGCAAGGAAGAGTGACGTGGAGGAGTATCATTGTAGGGCGACATGGAGGCTCAACATGGAGGAGTGACATAGAGGAATGACATGGAGGAGCGACGTGGAGGAGTGACATGGAGGAGTGACATGTAGGAGTGACATGGAGGAGCAACATGGATAATCGACATGGGGGAGTGACATGGTGGAGTGAAATGGAAAAATCGAAATGGAGGAGTGACAGAGGAGTGACGTGATATGAAGGAGTGAAATGGAGGATTGACATGGAGGAGTGACATGGAGGATCGACATGGAGGAGTGACATAGAGGAGTGACATGGAGGAGCTTCATGGAGGAGTGACATGGAGGAGTGCCATGTAGGAATGACATGGAGGATCGACATAGAGGAGTGACATGGAGGAGCGACATGGAGGCGCAATATGGAGAAGTGAAATGGAGGAGTGACATGGAGGAGCTTAATGGAGGAGTGACATGGAGGAGTGCCATGTAGGAATGACATGGAGGAGTGACATGGAGGATCGACATAGAGGAGTGACCTAGAGGATTGACGTGGAGGAGCGACATGGAGAAATTACATGGAGAAGTTATATTGAGGAGCAACACGGAGGTTCAACATGTAGGCGTGATATTGAGGAGTGACATTGAAGGGCGACATGGAGGCTCAACATGGAGGAGTGACATAGAGGAGTGACATGGAGGAGTGACATAGAGGAGTGATGTGGAGGAGCGACATGGAGGAGTGACATAGAGGAGTGACATGGAGGAGCGACATGGAGGCGCAATATGGAGTAGCGAAATGGAGGAGTGACATGGAGGAGCTTAATGGAGGAGTGACATGGAGGAGTAATATTGAAGGGCGAGATGGACGCTCAACATGTAGGAGTGACATAGAGGAGTGACATGGAGGTGCGACGTGGAAAAGCAAGAATGAGTGACACGGAGGAGTGACATGGATGAGAGACTTGGAGGAGTGACATGAAAGACATGAAGAAGTGACATGGAGGAGTGATATGGAGGAGTAACATTGAGGAGTGATATAGAGGAGTGATGTGGATGAGCGACATTGAGGAGTAAGAAGGAGGAGTGACTTGGAGGATCGACATAGAGGAGTGACCTAGAGGAGTGACATGGAGGAGTGACATAGAGGATTGACGTGGAGGAGCGACAGTGAGAAATTACATGGAGAAGTGATATTGAGGAACAACACGGAGTTTCATCATGTAGGTGTGATATTGAGGAGTGACATTGAAGGGCGACAAGGATGCTCAACATGGAGGAGTGACATAGAGGAGTGACATGGAGGAGTGACATGGAGGAGTAATATTGAAGGGCGACATGGAGGCTCAACATGGAGGAGTGACATAGAGGAGTGACATGGAGGAGCGACGTGGAAAAGCAAGAATGGAGGAGTGACATAGAGGAGCGACATGGAGGAGTGACATGGAGGAGTGACATGTTGGAGTGACATGGAGGAGCGACATGGATGAGAGAATTGGAGGAGTGACATGGAAGACATGAAGAAGTGACATGGAGGAGTGATAAGGAGGAGTAACATTGAGGAGAGATATAGAGGAGTGATGTGGATGAGCAACATTGAGGAGTGAGAAGGAGGAGTGACATGGAGGAGCGACATGGAGGAGCGATATGGAGGAGCGAAATGGAGGAGTGACATGGAGGAGTGACATGAAGGAGGTGTGACCTGGAGGAGTGATATAGAGGAGTGATGTGGAGGAGCGACATGGAGGAGTGACATGGATGAGCGACAAGGAGGAGTGACATAGAGGAGTGACATGGAGGAGTGACATGGAGTAGTGACATGGAGGAGTGACATGGAGGAGCGATATGGAGGAGCGAAATGGAGGAGTGACATGGAGGAGTGACATGGAGTAGTGAGAAGGAGGAGTGACATGGAGTAGTGACATGGAGGAGTGACATAGAGGAGTGACATGGAGGAGTGACATTGAGGAGCAAGGAAGAGTGACATGGAGGAGTGACATGTAGGAGCTTCATTGAGGAGTGACATGGAGGAGTGACATGTAGGAGTGACATGGAGGAGTGACATTTAGGAGTGACATGGGTATCGACATGGAGGAGTGACATGGAGTAGTGATATGGAGGAGTGAGAAGGAGGAGTGACATGGAGGAGTGACATGGAGGAGTGACATAGAGGAGTGACATGGAGGAGTGACTTTGAGGAACAAGGAAGCGTGATATGGAGGAGTGACATGTAGGTGCTTTATGGAGGAGTGACATGTAGGAGTGACATGGAGGAGTGACAAGGAGTATTGACATGGAAGACGGACATGGAGGAGTGAATTTAAGGATCGTCATGGAGGAGTGACATGGAGAAGCAACATGGAGGCTCAACATATAGGAGTTATATTGAGGAGGATCGACATGGAGGATAGACATGGAGGAGTGATATGGAGGAGTGACATGGAGGAGTGACATAGAGGAGTGACATGGAGGAGTAACATGGAGGAGTATCATAGAAGGGCAACATGGAGGCTCAACATGGAGGCTCAACATGGAGGAGTGACATAGAGGAGAGATGTGGAGGAGCGACATGGAGGATTGACATAGAGGAGTGACATGGAGGAGTGACATTGAGGAGCAAGGAAGAGTGACATGGAGGAGTGACATGGAGGAGTGACATTTTGGAGTGATATGTAGGAGTGACATGGAGGATTGACATGGAGGAGTTACATGGAGGATCGACATGGAGGAGTGACATAGAGGAGTGATGTGGAGGAGCGACATGGAGGAGTGACATTGAGGAGCGACATGGAGGCACAACATGTAGGAGTGATATTGAGGAGTGACATGAAGGGATGACATAGAGGAGTGAAATGGAGGGGCAAGAAATAGTGACAAGGATGAGTGACATGGAGGAGCAACATGGATAATCGACATGGGGGAGTGACATGGTGGAGTGAAATGGAAAAATCGAAATGGAGGAGTGACATAGAGGAGTGACGTGATATGGAGGAGTGAAATGGAGGATTGACATGGAGGAGTGACATAGAGGAGTGATGTGGAGGAGCAACATGGAGGAGTGACGAGGAGGAGAGACATGGAGGAGTGACATGGAGGAGTTTCATTGAGGAGTGACATGGAGGGTTGACATGGAGGAGTGAGAAGTTGGAGTGATATGGAGATGTGACATGGAGGAGTGATATTGAGGAGCAAGGAAGAGTGACATGGAGGAGCTTCAGGGAGGAGTGACATGGAGGAGTGCCATGTAGGAATGACATGGAGGAGTGATATGGAGGATCGACATAGAGGAGTGACCTAGAGGAGTGACATGGAGGGGTGACATAGAGGAGTGACATGCAGGAGCGACATAGAGGAGTGACCTAGAGGAGTGACATGGAGGGGTGACATAGAGGAGTGACATGCAGGAGCGACATGGAGGAGTGATATGTAGGAGTGACATGGAGGAGTGACATGAAGGAGTGATATGGAGGAGCGACGTGGAAAAGCAAGAAGGAGTGACATGGAGGAGTGATATAGAGGAGTGATGTGGATGAGCGACATTGAGGAGTGAGAAGGAGGAGTGACATGGAGTAGCGACATGGAGGAGGAGTGATATGGAGGAGTGACATAGAGGAGTGATGTGAAGGAGCGAGATGGAGGAGTGACATGGAGGAGTGACAAGGAGGAGTGACATAGAGGAGTGACATGGAGGAGTGACATTGAGGAGCAAGGAAGAGTGACATAGAGGAGTGACATGGAGGAGCTTCATGGAGGAGTGACATGTAGGAGTGACATGGAGGATCGACATGGAGGAGTGACATGGAGGAGTGCCATGTAGGAATGACATGGAGTAGTGACATGGAGGATCGACATAGATGAGTGACATGGAGGAGCGACATGGATGAGCGATATGGAGGAGTGACATGGAGGAGTGACATGGAGGAGTGACATAGAGGAGTGACATGGAGGAGTGACATTGAGGAGCAATGAAGAGTGACATGGAGGAGTGACATGTAGGAGCTTCATGTAGGAGTTACATGGAGGATCGCCATGCAGGATAGACATGGAGGAGTGATATGGAGGAGTGACATGGAGGAGTGACATTTAGGAGTGACATGGGGGATCGACATGGAGGAGTGACATGGAGTAGTGATATGGAGGAGTGAGAAGGAGGAGTGACATGGAGGAGTGACATGGAGGAGTGACATAGAGGAGTGACATGGAGGAGTGATATTGAGGAGCAAGGAAGAGTGATATGGAGGAGTGACATGTAGGAGCTTTATGGAGGAGTGACATGGAGAATCGACATGAAGGATAGACATGGAGTAGTGATAACTTGTAACTCATCCATGTCACTCCTCCATGTCACTCCTCCTTCTCACTCCTCCATGTCACTCCGCCATTTCCATCCTCCATGTCGATTCTCCATATCGCTCCTCCATATCACTCGTCCTTGTCATTCTTTATTGCTCCCACATGTCACTCCTCTATGTCACTCCTCCATGTCACTCCTTCTCCACGTCGCTCCTCCGTGTCACTCCTTCTTGCTGCTCCACGTCGCTCATCCATGTCACTCCTCTATATCACTCCTCTATTTCGCTCCTCCAACTCACTCCTCCATGTCGCTCCTCCATGTCTCTCCTCCATGTCACTCCTCCATGTCGCTCCTCCATGTCACTCCAGAATGTCACTCCAAAATATCAACCCTCTATTTCCCTCCACCATGTCTCCATGTCGATCCTCCATGTCACTCCCCCATGTCACTCCTACTTGTCCTACTTGTCCCATGTCGCTCATCCTTGCTCGTCCATGTATCTCCTCCATGTCACCCCTCCATGTCACTCCTCCATGTCACTCCTTTTTTCTGCTCCACGTCGCTCCACCATGTCACTCCTTCTTGCTGCTCCACATCGCTCCTCCATGTCACTCCTCTACATCACTACTCTATATCACTCCTCCATGTCACTCTTCCTTTCTCCTCCATGTCACTCCTCTACATCACTCCTCTATTTCACTCCTCCATGTCACTCCTCCTTCTCACTCCTTCATGTCACTCCTCAATGTCGATCCTCCATGTCACTCCTTCTTGCTGCTCCACGTCGCTCCTCCATTTCACTCCTCTACATCACTCCTCTATGTCACTCCTCCATGTCGCTCCTCCATGTCACTCCTCCTTGTCACTATTTCTTGCCCCTCCATCTCACTCCTCTATGTCACCCCTTCATTTCACTCCTCAATATCACTCCTACATGTTGAGCCTCCATGTCGCTCCTCAATATCACTCCTCCATGTGGCTCCTCAACGTCACTCCTCTGCGTCACTCCTCTGCGTCACTCCTCAATATCACTCCTACATGTTGAGCCTCCATGTCGCTCCTTAATGTGACTCTTCCATGTCACTCCTCAATATTACGTCACTCCTCTATGTCACTCCTCCATGTTACCTCTCCATGTCACTCCTCCTTCTCACTCCTCCATGTCACCCCTCCATGTCACTTCTCAATGAATCTCCTCTATGTCACTCCTCCATGTCGCTCCTCTTCGTCACTCCTTCATAATAATAATAATAATAATAATAGCTTGGATTTATATAGCGCCTTTCATGAAACCCAAGGACGCTTAACAAAGACATAAATAAACACAACAAATGTAACAGAAGCTAGGGGCCATAGGCCTTGTTGAAGAGGTGGGTTTTGAGGAGTCTTTTGAAGGTGTCCAGAGATGGTGCGTTGCGGAGATCTATGGGGAGAGAGTTCCAAAGTGTGGGGGCTGTCACACTGAAGGCTCTGTCCCCAAAAGTTTGCATTCTTGTGTGAGGGATGGAGAGCTGACCCGTGCCTGAGGATCTAAGGTTCCGGGGCTGTGTGTATGGGTGGAGGAGGTTAGATAAATACTGAGGAACCAGGGCATTGAGGGATTTGTAGGTGAGGAGGAGGATTTTGTAGGTGATGCGGGACTTGACCGGGAGCCAGTGGAGGTGGATGAGGGTGGGGGTGATGTGCTGCCAGGGCTTGGTGCGGGTGAGAACCCTGGCAGCCGAGTTTTGCACATACTGGAGCCTGTCCAGGGCTTTGCTGGGAACCCCGGACAGAACTCCATTGCAATAGTCCAAACGGGAGGTGACGAAAGCGTGGATGAGGGTTTCTGCCACAGAGTCAGAGAGTGATTGCCGGAGACGTGAGATGTTTTTGAGGTGGAAGAAGACGGATTTGGTGATGAACCTGATATGAGACTGGAATGATAGTGTTGGGTCAAGGATGACACCCAGGTTGCGGACTTCCGAGGATGGGGAGAAGGAACAGCCGTCAATGTCCAGGTGGAGATCTCCAACCTTCCGGAGCAGGGCCTTGGGAGCCACAACCATGAGCTCGGTTTTGTTGCTGTTGAGTTTTAGGAAGTTAGATGACATCCAGATTTTTATTGCATGTAGGCAGTTTACAAGTGACTGTGGGGGTAGCTGGGTGGATGGTTTGGTGCTGAGATATAGTTGTGTGTCGTCAGCATATGAATGAAAGCTGAGACCGTGGTGGCGGATGATCTGACCAAGGGGGAGCATGTAGATGGTGAAGAGGAGGGGTCCCAGCACAGAGCCTTGAGGTACGCCATGGTTGACTGGGGCCGGGGTGGAACTGGAGTCTCTGATGGTGACAAACTGTTTTCTGTTTGTGAGGTAGGACTGAAACCAGGAGGGTGCTGAACCGGTGAGGCCAAGGTAGTCAGATAGGCGGGTGAGTAGGATAGTGTGGGAGACTGTGTCGAAGGCAGCTGAGAGGTCCAGGAGGACGAGGATGCTGATGTGACCAGAATCTGCAGCGATGAGGAGGTCATTTGTGATTTTGATGAGGGTGGTCTCTGTGCTGTGGTGTGGTCTGAAGCCAGATTGAAAGGTTTCGTAGAGCTCATGGTTGGCCATATGTTGATGGAGTTGGGCGGCCACTGCTCTTTCCAGAATTTTGCTCAGGAAAGGAAGGTTGGAGATCGGTCGGTAGTTGTTGCTGTCACTCTTCCATGTCTATCATCCATGTCGCTTCCTCTTGTCACTCTTACATGTCACTCCTCCATAACACTCCTCCATGTCACCCCTCCATGTCACTCCTCTATGTCACTCCTTCTTGCTGCTCCATGTCGTTCCTCCATGTCACTCCTCCATGTCACTCCGCCATTTCCATCCTCCATGTCGATTCTCCATATCGCTCGTCCATATCAATCGTCCTTGTCACTCTTTCTTGCTCACCCATGTCACTCCTCTATGTCACTCCTCCATGTCACTCCTTCTTGCTGCTCCACGTCGCTCCTCTGTGTCACTCCTTCTTGCTGCTCCACGTCGCTCCACCATGTCACTCCTCTGTATCACTCCTCCATGTCTCTCCTCCATGTCACTCCTCCATGTCGATCCTCCATGTCACTCCCCCATGTCACTATTACATGTCGCTTCTCCATATCTTTCATGTCACTCCTCCATGTCACTCCTACTTGTCCTACTTGTGCCATGTCGCTCATCCTTGCTCGTCCGTGTATCTCCTCCATGTCGCTCCTCCATGTCACTCCAGAATGTCACTCCAGAATATCAACCCTCCATTTCCCTCCACCATGTCACTCCCCAATGTCACTCCTTCTTGCTGCTCCACGTCACTCCTCCATGTCACTCCTTCTTGCTGCTCCACATCGCTCCTCCATGTCACTCCTCTACATCACTCCTCTATGTCAATCCTCCATGTCATTCCTCCATGTCACTCCTCCATTTCACTCTTCCTTTCTCTTCAATGTCACTCCTCCATGTCACTCCTCTATGTCACTCCTCCATATCGCTCCTCCATGTAACTCCTCCATGTTGCTCCTCCACATCACTCCTCCATGTCACTCCTCTATGTCACTCCTCCTTCTCACTCCTCCATGTCACTCCGCCATTTCAATCCTCCATGTCGATCCTCCAATTCGCTCCTCCATGTCACTATTATATGTCACTTCTCCATATCTTCCATGTAACTCCGCCATGTCACTCCTCTATATCACTCCTCTATATCACTCCTCCAACTCACTCCTCAATGTCACTCCTCCATGTCACTCCTCCATGTCGCTCCTCCATGTCTCTCCTCCATGTCACTCCTCTATGTCAATCCTCCATGTCACTCCCCCATGTCACTCCTACTTGTAAGCAAGAAGGAGTGACACGGAGGAGCGACGTGGAGCAGCAAGAAGGAGTGACATGGAGGAGTGACATAGAGGAGTGACATGGGGTGCAAGAAAGAGTGACAAGGATGAGTGATATAGAGGAGCGATATGGAGGATCGACATGGAGGATTGAAATGGCGGAGTGACATGGAGGAGTGAGAAGGAGGAGTGACATAGAGGAGTGATGTAGAGGAGTGAAATGGAGGAGCGACGTGGAGCAGCAAGAAGGAGTGACATGGAGGATCGACATTGAGGAGTGACATGGAGGAGTGAGAAGGAGGAGTGACATGTAGGAGTGACATGGAGGAGTGAAATAGAGGAGTGATGTAGAGGAGTGACATGGAGGAGCAAGGAAGAGTGACATGGAGGAGTGACATAGAGTAGTGATGTAGAGGAGTGACATGGAGGAGCGATGTGGAGCAGCAAGAAGGAGTGACATGGTGGAGCGACGTGGAGCAGAAAAAAGGAGTGACATGGAGGAGTGACATGGAGGGGTGACATGGAGCAGTTACATGGTGGAGGGAAATAGAGGGTTGATATTCTGGAGTGATATTCTGGAGTGACATGGAGGAGCGACATGGAGGAGATACATGGACGAGCAAGGATGAGCGACATGGGACAAGTAGGACAAGTAGGAGTGACATGGGGGAGTGACATGGAGGATCGACATGGAGGAGTGACATGGAGGAGAGACACGGAGGAGCGACATGGAGGAGTGAGTTGGAGGAGCGAAATAGAGGAGTGATATAAAGGAGTGACATGGATGAGCGACGTGGAGCAGCAAGAAGGAGTGACATGGAGGAGCGACGTGGAGAAGGAGTGACATGGAGGATGGAAATGGCGGAGTGACATGGAGGAGTGAGAAGGAGGAGTGACATGGAGGATGGAAATGGCGGAGTGACATGGAGGAGTGAGAAGGAGGAGTGACATGGATGGGAGTTATCACTACTCCATGTCTATCCTTCATGTCGATCCTCCATGTCACTCCTCCAAAAAGCTCCTACATGTCACTCCTCCATATCACTCTTCCATGCTCCTCAATATCACTCCTCCATGTCACTCCTCCATGTCGATCCCCCATGTCACTCCTAAATGTCACTCCTCCATGTCACTCCTCCATATCACTCCTCCATGTCTATCCTGCATGTCGATCCTCCATGTCACTCCTACATGTCACTCCTCCGTGTCACTCCTACATATCACTCCAGCATGTCACTCCTCCGTGTCACTCCTACATATCACTCCAGCATGTCACTCCTCCGTGTCACTCCTACATATCACTCCAGCATGTCACTCCTCCATGTCACTCTTCCTTGCTCCTCAATGTCACTCCTCCATGTCACTCCTCTATGTCACTCCTCCATGTCACTCCTCCATGTCACTCCTCCATTTTGCTCCTCCATATCGCTCATCCATGTCGCTCCTCCATGTCACTCCTCTATGTCGATCCTCCATGTCACTACTCCATGTCATTCCTACATGGCACTCCTCCATGTCACTCCTCCATGAAGCTCCTCCATGTCACTCCTCCATGTCACTCTTCCTTGCTCCTCAAAATCACTCCTCCATGTCACTCCTCTATGTCACTCCTTCATGTCACATCTCCATATCACTCTTCCTTCTCACTCCTCCATATCACTACTACATGTCAATCGTCTATGTCACTCCTCCATGTTGAGCCTCCATGTCACCCTTCAATGTCACTCCTCAATATTACTCCTATATGTTGAGCCTCCGTGTTGCTTCTCCATGTCACTCCTCCATGATGATCCTTAAATTCACTCCTCCATGTCCGTGTTCCATGTCGCTACTCCTTGTCACTCCTCCTTGTCACTCCTCCATGTCACTCCTCCATGTCAATCCTCTATGTCACTCCTACAAGTCACTCCTCCATGTCACTCCTCCATGTCTCTCATCCTTGTCACTCCTCCATGTCACTCCTCCATGTCACTCCTTCTTGCTGCTCCACCTCGCTCCTCCATGTGACTCCTTCTTGCTGCTCCACTTAGCTCTTCCATGTAACTCCTCTATATCACTCCTCTATTTCGCTCCTCAAACTCACTCCTCTATGTCACTCCTCCATTTCACGTCACTCCTCTATGTCACTCCTCCATTTTGATTTTCCATTTCACTCCACCATGTCACTCACCCATGTCGATCATCCATGTTGCTCCTCCATGTCACTCATCCTTGTCACTATTTCTTGCCCCTTCATTTCACTCCTCTATGTCATCCCTTTATGTCACTCCTCAATAATACTCCTACATGTTGAGCCTCCATGTCGCTCCTCAATGTCACTCCTCCATGTCGCTCCTCCACATCACTCCTCTATGTCACTCCTCCATGTCGATCCTCCATGTAACTCCTCCATGTCAATCCTCCATGTCACTCCTACAGATCACTCCAGCATGTCACTCCTCCATGTCACTCCTCCTTGTCACTCTTCCTTGCTCCTCCATATCACTACTCCATGTCACTCCTCCATGTCGATCCCCCATGTCACTCCTAAATGTCACTCCTCCATGTCACTCCTCCATATCACTCCTCCATGTCTATCCTCCATGTCGATCCTCCATGTCACTCCTACATGTCACTCCTCCATGTCACTCCTCCATGAAACTTCTACATGTCACTCCTCCATGTCACTCTTCCTTGCTCCTCAATGTCACTCCTCCATGTCACTCCTCTATGTCACTCCTCCATGTCACTCCTCCATTTCACTCCTCCTTCTCACTACTCCATGTCACTCCTCCATGTCGATCCTCTATGTCACTCCTAAATGTCACTCCTCCATGTCACTCATCTATGTCACTCCTCCATGTCACTCCTCCATGTCACTCCTCCATGAAGCTCCTCCATGTCACTCCTCTATGTCACTCTTCTTTGCTCCTCAATGTCACTCCTCTATGTCACTCCTCCATGTCGCTCCTCCACATCACTCCTCTATGTCACTCCTCCATGTCACTCCTCCTTCATGTCACTCCTCCATGTCACTCCTCCATTTTGCTCCTCCATATCGCTCCTCCATGTCGCTCCTCCATTTCACTCCTCCATGTCAATCCTCCAAGTCACTCCTACATATCACTCCAACATGTCACTCCTCCATGTCACTCTTCCTTGCTCCTCAATGTCACTCCTCTATGTCACTCCTCCATGTCACTCCTCTATGTCACTCCTCTATGTCACTCCTCCATGTTGAGCCTCCATGTCGCCCTTCAATGTCACTCCTCAATATCACTCCTATATGTTGAGCCTCCGTGTTGCTTCTCTATGTCACTCCTCCATGACGATACTTAAATTCACTCCTCCATGTCCGTGTTCCATGTCGCTACTCCTTGTCACTCCTCCTTGTCACTCCTCCATGTCACTCCTCCATGTCGATCCTCTATGTCACTCCTCCATGTCACTCCTCCATGGCTCTCATCCATGTCACTCCTCCATGTCACTCCTTCTTGCTGCTCCACCTCGCTCCTCCATGTGACTCCTTCTTGCTGCTCCACTTAGCTCTTCCATGTCACTCCTCCATGTCAATCCTCCATTTCACTCCTCCATATCACGTCACTCCTCTATGTCACTCATCCATTTCGATTTTTCCATTTCACTCCACCATGTCACTCCCCCATGTCGATCATCCATGTTGCTCCTCCATGTCACTCCTCCTTGTCACTATTTCTTGCCCCTTCATTTCACTCCTCTATGTCATCCCTTCATGTCACTCCTCAATAATACTCCTACATGTTGAGCCTCCATGTCGCTCCTCAATGTCACTCCTCCATGTCGCTCCTCCACAATACTCCTCTATGTCACTCCTCCATGTCGATCCTCCATGTAACTCCTCCATGTCAATCCTCCATGTCGCTCCTCCACAATACTCCTCTATGTCACTCCTCCATGTCGATCCTCCATGTAACTCCTCCATGTCAATCCTCCATGTCACTCCTACATATCACTCCAGCATGTCACTCCTCCATGTCACTCCTCCATGTCACTCTTCCTTGCTCCTCCATATCACTACTCCATATCACTCCTCCATGTCGATCCCCCATGTCACTCCTAAATGTCACTCCTCCATGTCACTCCTCCATATCACTCCTCCATGTCTATCCTCCATGTCGATCCTCCATGTCACTCCTACATGTCACTCCTCCATGTCACTCCTCCATGAAACTCCTACATGTCACTCCTCCATGTCACTCTTCCTTGCTCCTCAATGTCACTCCTCCATGTCACTCCTCTATGTCACTCCTCCATGTCACTCCTCCATTTCACTCCTCCTTCTCACTACTCCATGTCACTCCTCCATGTCGATCCTCCATGTCACTCCTAAATGTCACTCCTCCATGTCACTCATCTATGTCACTCCTCCATGTCACTCCTCCATGAAGCTCCTCCATGTCACTCCTCTATGTCACTCTTCTTTGCTCCTCAATGTCACTCCTCTATGTGACTCCTCCATGTCGCTCCTCCACATCACTCCTCTATGTCACTCCTCCATGTCACTCCTCCTTCATGTCACTCCTCCATGTCACTCCTCCATTTTGCTCCTCCATATCGCTCCTCCATGTCGCTCCTCCATTTCACTCCTCCATGTCAATCCTCCATGTCACTCCTCCATGTCGCTCCTCCACATCACACCTCTATGTCACTCCTCCATGTCGATCCTCTATGTAACTCCTCCATGTCAATCCTCCATGTCACTCCAACATATCACTCCAACATGTCACTCCTCCATGTAACTCCTCCATGTCATTCTTCCTTGCTCCTCAATGTCACTCCTCCATGTCACTCCTCTATGTCACTCCTCCATGTCGCTTCTCGATATCACTCCTCTATGTCACTCCTCCATGTTGAGCCTCCATGTCTCCCTTCAATGAAACTCCTCCATGTCACTCCTCCATGTCACTCCTCTATGTCACTCCATGTTGAGCCTCCATGTCGCCCTTCAATGTCACTCCTCAATATCACTCCTATATGTTGAGCCTCCGTGTTGCTTCTCCATGTCACTCCTCCATGTCACTCATCCTTCTCACTCCTACATTTCACTACTCCATGTCACTCCTCCATGTCGATCCCCCATGTCACTCCTAAATGTCACTCCTCCATGTCAGACCTCCATATCACTCCTCCATGTCTATCCTCCATGTCGATCCTCCATGTCGATCCTCCATGTCACTCCTACATGTCACTCCTCCATGTCACTCCTACATGTCACTCCTCCATGTCACTTCTCCATGAAGCTCCTACATGTCACTCCTCCATGTCACTCTTCCTTGCTCCTCAATGTCACTCCTCCATGTCACTCCTCTATGTCACTCCTCCATGTCAGACCTCCATATCACTCCTCCATGTCTATCCTCCATGTCGATCCTCCATGTCGATCCTCCATGTCACTCCTACATGTCACTCCTCCATGTCACTTCTCCATGAAGCTCCTACATGTCACTCCTCCATGTCACTCTTCCTTGCTCCTCAATGTCACTCCTCCATGTCACTCCTCTATGTCACTCCTCCATGTCACTCCTCCATGTCACTCCTCCTTCTCACTACTCCATGTCACTCCTCCATGTCGATCATCCATGTCACTCCTAAATTTCACTCCTCCATGTCACTCCTCCATGAAGCTCCTCCATGTCATTGTTCCTTGCTCCTCAATGTCACTACTCCATATCACTCCTCTATGTCACTCCTCCATGAAGCTCCTCCATATCACTCCTCCTTGTCGCTCCGCCATGTCACTCCTCCATCTCGCTCCTCCACATCACTCCTCTATGTCACTCCTCCATGTCACTCCTCCTTCATGTCATTCCTCCATGTCACTCCTCCATTTTGCTCCTCCATATCGCTCCTCCATGTCACTCCTCCATGAAGCTCCTCCATGTCACTCCTCCATGTCACTCTTCCTTGCTCCTCAATATCACTCCTCCATGTCACTCCTCTATGTCACTCCTCCATGTCACATCTCCATATCACTCCTCCATATGACTACTCCATGTCACTCCTCCATGTCGATCGTCCATGTCACTCCTACATGTCACTCCTTCATGAAGCTCCTCCATGTCACTCCTCTATGTCACTCTTCCTTGCTCCTCAATGTCACTACTCCATGTCACTCCTCTATTTCACTCCTCCTTGTCACTCCTCCATGTCACTCCTCCATCTCGCTCCTCCACATCACTCCTCCATGTCACTCCTCCTTCATGTCATTCCTCCATGTCACTCCTCCATTTTGCTCCTCCATATCGCTCCTCTATGTCGCTCCTCCATGTCATTCCTCCTTCTCACTCCTCAATGTCGCTCATCCACATCACTCCTCTATATCACTCCTTAATGTTACTCCTCCATATCACTCCTCCTTGTCACGTCTTCATGTCTTCCATGTCACTCCTCCAAGTCTCTCATCCATGTCGATCCTCTATGTCACTCCTACTAGTCACTCCTCCATGTCACTCCTCCATGTCTCTGATCCATGTCACTCCTCTATGTCACTCCTCCATGTTGAGCCTCCATGTCGCCCTTCAATGATACTCCTCCATGTCACTCCTCCATGTTGAGCCTCCATGTCGCCCTTTAATGTCACTCCTCAATATCACTCCTATATGTTGAGCCTCCGTGTTGCTTCTCCATGTCACTCCTCCATGATGATCCTTAAATTCACTTCTCCATGTCCGTCTTCCACGTACTCCTTGTCACTCCTCCATGTCACTCCTCCATGTCACTCCTCAATGTCAATCTTCCTTGCTCCTCAATGTCACTCCTCCATGTCACTCCTCCATATCATTCTTCCTTGCTCCTCAATGTCACTTCTCCATGTCTATCCTCCATGTCGATCCTCCATGTCACTCCTCCATGTCACTCCTCCATGAAGCTCCTACATGTCACTCCTTCATGTCACTTTTCCTTGCTCCTCAATGTCACTCCTCTATGTCACTCCTCCATATCACTCCTCCATTTCACTCCTCCATGAAGCTCCTCCATTTCACTCATCTATGTCACTCTTCTTTGCTCCTCCATGTCGCTCCTCCATGTCACTCCTTCATGTCGCCCCTCCACATCACTCCTCTCTGTCACTCCTCCATGTTTAGCCTCCATGTCGCCATTCAAAGATACTCCTCCATGTCACTCCTCCATGTCACTTCTCTATGTCACTCCTCCATGTTGAGCCTCCATGTCGCCCTTCAATGTCACTCCTCAATATCACTCCTATATGTTGAGCCTCCGTGTTGCTTCTCCATGTCACTCCTCCATGACGATCCTTAAAGTCACTCCTCCATGTCCGTGTTCCATGTCGCTACTCCTTGTCACTCCTCCTTGTCACTCCTCCATGTCACTCCTCCATGTCGATCCTCTATGTCACAACTACAAGTCACTCCTCCATGTCACTCCTCCATGTCTCTCATCCATGTCACTCCTCCATGTCACTCCTTCTTGCTGCTCCACCTCGCTCCTCCATGTGACTCCTTCTTGCTGCTCCACTTAGCTCTTCCATGTCACTCCTCCATGTCAATCCTCCATTTCACTCCTCCATATCACGTCACTCCTCTATGTCACTCCTCCATTTCGATTTTTCCATTTCACTCCACCATGTCACTCCCCTATGTCGATTATCCATGTTGCTCCTCCATGTCACTCCTCCTTGTCACTATTTCTTTCCCCTCCATTTCACTCCTCTATGTCATCCCTTCATGTCACTCCTCAATATCACTCCTACATGTTGAGCCTACATGTTGCTCCTCAATGTCACTCCTCCATGTCGCTCCTCCACATTACTCCTCTATGTCACTCCTCCATGTCGATCCTCCAAGTAACTCCTCCATGTCACTCTTCCTTGCTCCTCAATGTCACTCCTCCATGTCACTCCTCTATGTCACTCCTCCATATCACTCCTCCATGTCTATCCTCCATGTCGATCCTCCATGTCACTCCTACATGTCACTCCTTCATAAAGCTCCTACATGTCACTTCTCCATATCACTCTTCCTTGCTCCTCAATATTACTCCTCCATGTCACTCCTCTATGTCACTCCTCCATGTCACTCCTCCATGTCACTCCTCCTTCTCACTCCTCCATATCACTACTCCATGTCACTCCTCCATGTCACTCCTCCTTCTCACTCCTCCATATCACTACTCCATGTCACTCCTCCATGTCGATCCCCCATGTCACTCCTAAATGTCACTCCTCCATGTCACTCCTCCATATCACTCCTCCATGTCTATCCTCCATGTCGATCCTCCATGTCACTCCTACATGTCACTCCTCCATGTCATTCCTCCATGAAGCTCCTACATGTCTCTCCTCCATGTCACTCTTCCTTGCTCCTCCATGTCACTCCTCCATGTCACTCCTCTATGTCACTCCTCCATGTCACTCCTCCATGAAGCTCCTCCATGTCACTCCTCTATGTCACTCTTCCTTGCTCCTCAATGTCACTACTCCATGTCACTCCTCTATGTCATTCCTCCTTGTCGCTCCTCCATGTAACTCCTCCATCTCGCTCCTCCACATCACTCCTCTATGTCACTCCTCCATGTCACTCCTCCTTCATGTCACTCCTCCATGTCACTCCTCCATTTTGCTCCTCCATATCGCTCCTCCATGTCGCTCCTCCATGTCACTCCTCCTTCTCACTCCTCAATGTCGCTCATCCACATCACTCCTCTATATCACTCCTCAATATTACTCCTCCATGTCACTCCTCCATGTCACTCCTCCATGAAGCTCCTACATGAGACTCCTCCATGTCACTCCTTGCTTTTCCACGTCGCTCCTCCATGTCACTCCTTCATGTCACTCCTCCATGTCACTCCTCCATTTCGCTCCTCCATATCGCTCCTCCATGTCGCTCCTCCATGTCACTCCTCTATGTCACTCCTCCATGTCACTCTTCCTTGCTCCTCAATATCACTCCTCCATGTCACTCCTCCTCGTCACTCCTCCATGTCGCTCCTCCACATCACTCCTCTATGTCACTCCTCCATGTCACTCCTCTATGTCACTCCTCCATGTTGAGCCTCCATGTCGCCCTTCAATGTCACTCCTCAATATCACGCCTACATGTTGAACCTCCGTGTTGCTCCTCAATATAACTTCTCCATGTAATTTCTCCATATCGCTCCTCCACGTCAATCCTCTATGTCACTCCTCCATGTCAATCCTCTTGGTCACTCCTCTATGTCGATCCTCCATGTCACTCCTCCATGTCATTCCTACATGGCACTCCTCCATGTCACTCCTCCATTAAGCTCCTCCATGTCACTCCTCCATTTCTCTCCTCCATATTGCGCCTCCATGTCGCTCCTCCTCATCACTCCTCCATGTCGCTCCTCCATGTCGATCCTCCATGTCACTCCTCCATGTCAATCCTCCATTTCACTCCTCCATATCACGTCACTCCTCTATGTCACTCCTCCATTTCGATTTTTCCATTTCACTCCACCATGTCACTCCCCCATGTCGATTATCCATGTTGCTCCACCATGTCACTCCTCCTTGTCACTATTTCTTGCCCCTCCATTTCACTCCTCTGTCATCCCTTCATGTCACTCCTCAATATCACTCCTACATGTTGAGCCTCCATGTCGCTCCTCTATGTCACTCCTCCATGTCGATCCTCCATGTAAATCCTCCATGTCAATCCTCCATGTCACTCCTACATATCACTTCAACATGTCACTTCTCCATGTTGAGCCTCCATGTTGCCCTTCAATGTCACTCCTCCATGTCACTCCTCTATGTCACTCCTCCATGTTGAGCCTCCTTGTCGCCCTTCAATGTCACTCCTCAATATAACTCCTATATGTTGAGCCTCCGTGTTGCTTCTCCATCTCACTCCTCCTTGTCGATACCCCATGTCACTCCAAAATGTCACTCCTCCATGTCTATCCTCCATGTCGATCCTCCATGTCACTCCTCCATGTCACTCCTCCTTCTCACTACTCCATGTCACTCCTCCATGTCGATCCTCCATGTCACTCCTCCATGTCACTCCTCCTTCTCACTACTCCATGTCACTCCTCCATGTCGATCCTCCATGTCACTCCTCCTTCATGTCACTCCTCCATGTCACTCCTCCATTTCGCTCCTCCATATCGCTCCTCCATGTCACTCCTCCATTTCGCTCCTCCATATCGCTCCTCCATGTCACTCCTCCATGTCGATCCTCCATGTCACTCGTAAATGTCACTCCTCAATGTCACTCCTCCATATCGCTCCTCCATGTAACTCCTAAATGTTGCTCCTCCACATCACTCCTCCATGTCACTCCTCCTTCTCACTCCTCCATGTCACTCCACCATTTCAATCCTCCATGTCATTCCTCTATGTCACTCTTCCATGTCTCTCATCCATATCGCTCCCCCATGTCACTCCTACATGTCACTCTTCCATGTCACTCCGCCATTTCAATCCTCCATGTCATTCCTCCATGTCACTGTCGTATCTTTCCTGCGACAGTGCTGTTGAAGTGATGAGAAAGGATGCTCCGCGGACACTGTTCTTGCTGGTACAATAGAGTTTATTACAAACAAGCAACAAATGTCATAACGAACGTCTCGAGCGTCCGGAGGTCTCAAGTCAAATCTGAAAGTCCTGCTCCTTATATCTGTTTCATGTCATGCAACATCATGCAACATCTGTGCTGAGCGTATAACCATGTATGTCTCCTTTATCCTACATGTTTATCTTTCAGCCCCTGGACTTAGCGTATAACCATAAATGTCTCCACGTATGCTTCTTACACATATGTTTACCTTTAGGGGCCTCATGTTGAAAATATACCACATATTCCCTCCTTCGAGACTTACACAAAGTCTCGAAAAAATAAAAGAAGAGACATACAGGTGTATTAACATGACAAATTTAACATCCCGCCCTAATTACCATTGAAACAACTGTATGGAGTATAAAAAGTGAGAGTGAAAAACCTGTCAGGCAGCTAATCTTTCTTGAAATATTCATTAAACAATGTAGACAGGAAAATTCTCTCACGGTCCCTCTGCCAAGGCGACCATACGTAATACTCCATAATACTGAAATGAGGAAATTTAGCAATTTGTGTATGGAAATGACTTAATCAAATACATATGGAACTCTCAGCAAATCAAAACAAAACAATGTCCAAAGTCAGGCTGGTCGACCCATCGCACCTTTCTATGGACCTTTTTCCTGCCTACCCCACTGTCCCTAAACATCGAGAAAAAGAAAACATCTGAGGTCCCATTATATTTAGAAACCATCATTTGCCGAACATGTAATACACAAAAAAACAATTCATTTGTAAGAATACTAATGTAACATCTAAGAGAAGACATAATACTGTATGACGCTGCAGTTTCTCAGCAGCCTTGACTCCGGTGTAGTATTGATGACGTCTTGACTCGGGATGTTGTATCGCCAGTCCACGTTCAGAGTTCTTCAGGCCATTCATGTTTGAAGTGTCTGAACCCATTCAGCCCATCGGAGTCCCCGACAATCCACCACCCTCACAGTGGTCTTCCCCCAATATGTTCTAGAATGAAAGACAAGAAAACCAGTATCTTTTGCATACAGAACAGATACAAATTAAAACATCAAACACAGAATAAGAACACTTCTATGTGAAATTAGAAATCATATTGTCCATTAATCATATTGTTCATTTTTTTGCCATACCCCCTTTTGAGACTAAACAAAGTCTCGAAAAGGCAAAACAAAATCAACACTACAAACTACGCAAGCAAAAACAGAGGTAAATAATAGGATTATAATCATATGAGATATTTAAAATGGATATTCCTCCACCAATTCGATCTTTATCGCTTCCTCCTCATCCACGTCCGTGTCAGCTTCGTGTAATAATGGCATCAGCGTTTGATCGCCAGGCAGCACAACTCCAACCCATTTAAGTATCATAGCCTTTGCAAAGGTCAACAACAGCGTGCAAAAACAAAACATCACACACAACGACAGAACGAGCGCTACCAAAACCTGAACTAATACTGCTCGTTGTGGCCCCAATTTATCCTGCAACCAAGCATTTGCAGACCATCCCGCGTCTTCTGATGGGCCAAACGCATCTCTTATGAGCTTCAATGCCTCTATGACACTAGTCATATTATCAGAACTATCAGGAATCAAAGTGTAGCAGGCATCTCCCGTTAAATTTAAAGCAACACATAAGCCCCCTTGTTTGGCCAAAATATAATCAAGAGCCATGTCATGTTTCAGCAACGTCAATCGGTGACTTCTCTGAGTGTTTGACAAAAATTCGAAACCTCTTATGGTTTCGTTCGCAAAGCCTTGCAAGGTGTAGGTAATGTTGTCGATGTGATCTGCCAAGAATGTCACCCCATACCATGGAAATAATGCTATTCCCCACTTTTCTCCTAAGCTTATTCTCCAATGGTAGGACTCCAGTTTGTGAAACTGTGCCAACTCACGTTTTCTCCTACTACGTGAAGCGACATCAGATTGAGCCTCATCTGGCCCTACTCCCTTCTGGATAGTAAGAACCTCATATGGAAGTTTCAACAGTGACATATAACAGCATCCTGTCCACCCATATGGTAGAAATATGTATGCCTTATTACCACAGACCCAACAAATATCCTTGAAATTTCCTATAGTCACATTCCCCGGCAATATCTGGTTATGTACCCTTAAAATTGTCTTCTTTTTGTGTTGTGGTACCTGAAAAGATGCTTCATACGAATCATTACTATTCCCACGTTCCATTTTACCCAAGTCCATCATATATTTATCACACTCTGATAACCCCATAAACGTTCCCGGCCCTTCATGAGTTGTATTTGAACAAAAACAGCTGGTAGCTCCCACTGCTGTCACCTCCATTATATCAGGGACCGCTGTTCTGATATCTTCATGCTGATCAAGTACATTTACATATGGTAATTCCCTTAACCAAGAACAACGAAATCTAGGCCTAAACAGATGCACTGACCAAGACATCAATATATCTCCTGCTGACTGCTGGTGATACAACAGCCATGATAATGCATAACTTTGACACCTAGTGGTTAGTGGTTCTGGTAGAGTCTCTAAAATCGAAGGCCATGTGTTCGCGATAGGATTTTCACCAGACACGGACCATCCGTTTTCACAACCGATCTTACGGAGTGGGTTACTTGCTGGAACCATAAGTTCCTACCTGCCCAAGGGTCTGCGATCTGTAACACTGAAGGATCAAACCCAAATGCCTTCCATTTAGTATCTCTCTTTTGTATTGTATGGTGGATCAATATCCATCATGTACTCTGGTATCTGATCAGAGTCAACAAAGTTATTATCTATGTTTAAAATAGTCTTCTGGGCTGTCATAGATGCCTCTACATACTTCTCTTCTATCCTCTGTTCTCTAACTTCAACAATGTCCTTACTGCTGTTCACGCTAGGCTCTATGTTTGACATTTGCTTCTGGGTTACATTAATCACATCCTTAAAGGTCCAAGATGTCATATTAGATGTCTGCGTTGTATTTACAAATGTCGTAGATGCCACGGATGTCGTCGCTGTTGTAGCATTCATCCCCTTTGAAGTCATAACTAGAGTAGTAGCCTGAGTAGGTGTATGAACATTCTTGGTTGTTTCCGGAACTAACGTAACAAGCTTTATCTGTGTACTAATCAACTTTGGAGTGGTTACTGTAGTAAATTGTTTCTGAACTTCTTTAGTACTCATAGACGTTCCAAGATGTCTCAACTCTTTTATCAGGAGTGACACTCTACGAGTCACACGACCTTTGATCCAATAATTTTGATATGGAACAAATTTAAACTCCGGTTCTTCATAAGAACACATGTATTCTCCTTCGTCTTCCCGAGTAACGTTACGCAGGACAAGGGAACAATCATCTTTAATTTTCATCCATCTAACCTCATTAAACAGAATATACTTCCTCTGACCACGAGGCACAATGTCATCTTCAGGTCTTGTCAACAACAAATCTTCACCACGACTATTTTCCCATTTGGGAAACAAGTTACCTCCATTATTCCATCTCCCACATTGACAAGGAAGGTAAACTGTTCCTCCTAACTTAGCTCTGATCACAGTACTCAAAGGAGGTGACGTTATAGATATCACCTGAGGCGCCTTTGTAGTTACATGTGATGCATTTATACTTTCAATAGCTTTTGCCATTGAAGGAGTAGATTTCTCTTCCATTTGTCCAGCTTTCGTCTGGAGAGTTGATGTCATCGTTGTCAATTCTCTTGTTTCCCCAACCTCTTGGGAGTCTATACTCTTATTCCCCCCTAGTATCACTAGAGACACCACGCGAACTCCAAATCCTAACTCGGACCGCTCACTTCCAATATGTCGATCGTAAAAAGAACACCTGTAATCACCTTGATCTTCCTTTTGAGGCTTATATACATAGAGACTACAGTCTCCCTCAACCTTCACTCTCCTTTTGTCATTAATTAATGTATATTTCCCTAATGGTACTGTCTCTGACAGATCTAGGATCTTACCATGGCTATCTTCCCACTGAACTCTGAGTTTCCCTTTACCACTATTTTCTTCTGTACACTGACATGGAAGCCGAACTGACTTTCCCAAGGTTACTTCAACCCTGGTTCTAATAACGGTCTGGTTTGACTCTTCTCCTAACTGGTCTCGGGCTCCTTGGTCTAACTGGATCCCTGGGTTGTCCTGCAGCGGAGTCACCGCCCTTTGATATCTCTGGCGCTTTGCAGGCAACTGAAATAGGTCCTGCTGGGTCTGGGACATGTTGAAAGACAATGTCTCTAAATCTTTTTCCCTGTCCATCAACTGCCGAGTCATTTCTGGCATCATCAGGAATGTGTACAGAAACATCAACACTGTCCACAACCTGTGTGATCTCTCCTTCTGAATTCTGACTCTGGGGATTTTCATGCATCTCCCTCTCTGGTGTGTGTTCTTCCACATTGTCTTCGGGCTCTCTTGAGCCTTCAACATCTTGAATCAGTGAATGTGGCGCCCCTTTTAAGAAGAGCTCATGTTTTATTCAAAAAGGGGGAAATGCCCAAAATAAATTCTTGCACTTCCCTTAATATATAGTTTATTAGTATCTGTTACTCTTTCTGGGAATGTGGGCTTTTATTAGCAGAGTTTAGTTAGATTTTATTTCAACTTTCTCTGAGAAAGGTCACCACGGTAACCGATCTTATTATTATATATGTATTTATCTTAGTATCTATTAGGGTTTTTTTTTTATTTATTATTATTATTATTATTATTATTATTATTATTTCTATTCTTTTCCGAGTGTCATACGGGCAGTTACACAACTCCACTTTATTTGTCCTGGTTTATAGTTATTTATCTTATGTGTATGCGTTTATCGTAACCAGGCTCATTTCAGTGGCTCATCATTTCATTCTTTTTACTGTATCTCCCGGAAATCCCTCTTTTGCAGAGAAAACAAGCGTCCACTCCTACCGGCCGTGTCATCACGCCCAACGGCGTGAGTGACAACAGTGATCCAGAGAGGGTGCGCTTCGATCTCTGATCCAGAGAAATTCCCACAATCAACAGCTTATGTTTCCCCCACAGAATATACTACGCCCGCCGTGTAATTAGTTTTCTATTTCTGCAGTCACCGGGTGGATCAGTCTGCTCAATTTTTATTTTCTAACTCGTTCAATTCATTAGTCTTCTAACAGAAGCTCATGGTTTATACAATACATCGGGCCACGTATCTATTCTTACAAATTATTAAATGTCCTGTTCTCAAATCACCACCTATATATGGTTATTCAATTATAATGTGTTCTTTCTTTCTTTTAACTTTAACACACCTATTCTCTTCCTATGCATTTTATAGCACACATCTGGAACACATCAGCAGTTAAATATTACACACACACATTCAGCACTCCTACACACACACATCCTCCCCAGCTTCTTCTCATCCCAAAGTAAACACACACACACATTCTCTTCACCAATTTTAGATATCTTCATTCATACAGCATGCTTTCTGCCGCTATTTCCTTACTTTTTCTCATAAAATTTATGCTACCTTTGAAGTGTAAATATTCGATGAGAGGCTGCTTCAGACACCGTTCGTCAACAAATGTCAGAGTGGTAACGGTCAATCGAATTGTGATTCTACACTCTCCAGTTATTAAACTGACCATAAGATGTTGTTCCAGGTTTTAATCGGCCCGTAATACATGAGGAGAATTCACTTGAGGGCTACTAACCTATCCGATTTGCGGCTGTCATATGATCATTTCCTTTATTTCCTTTATTTCCTTATCTCTCTCTTAACACTCTTTACATTTATTTATTCAAATTACCTGGATCCAGGTTTCCCAATTTTGTCTTTCTAACTTGATTCCAGGCTATGTCAGCTATTCTAAACTATTCCTTGTATTTCTCATACTTCTTTTCTTCACTTTATATCTTTTCTCTATTCATTCCCCCTTTTTCATTAAATTTAGCACGGAGCCTCACTTTAAACATCAAATCAACAGGACATGTCCATAACAAGAAGGTTCTTAATTTACGGTGTGGCCAAACAACTCCACATAACAGCCCCAATTTCTGACTAGCATTCAATTGAGTGAGCTCACCGTCTGTGAAGTTGTAGCAGTAAACCGCTGAGGCCACCTCCGATCCTGTCCCGTGACGCCAAAGTTTGTCGTATCTTTCCTGCGACAGTGCTGTTGAAGTGATGAGAAAGGATGCTCCGCGGACACTGTTCTTGCTGGTACAATAGACTTTATTACAAACAAGCAACAAATGTCATAACGAACGTCTCGAGCGTCCGGAGGTCTCAAGTCAAATCTGAAAGTCCTGCACTTCGGGGCTCTCGCGCCTCCTTATATCTGTTTCATGTCATGCAACATCATGCAACATCTGTGCTGAGCGTATAACCATGTATGTCTCCTTTATCCTACATGTTTTAGGATAAAACTGACTTAGCGTATGACCATAAATGTCTCCACGTATGCTTCTTACACATATGTTTACCTTTAGGGGCCTCACGGTCTTATGCAAGACTTGAAAATATACCACATCACTCCTCCATGTCACTCCTCCATGTCACTCTTCCTTGCTGCTCCACGTCGCTCCTCCATGTAACTCCTCCATGTCGCTCCTCCATATTGCTCCTCAATGTCGCATCTCCATGTCACTCCTCTATGTCAATCCTCCATGTCACTCCTCCATGTCACTCCTCCTTCTCACTCCTCCATGTCACCCCTGTTACTCAATGAAACTCCTCCATGTCGATCCGTAATATCACTCCTCCATATCACTCCTCGATATTTCTTCTTCATGTCTTTCATGTAACTCCAAGTCTCTCATGAATGTCGCTCCTCCATGTCACTCCTGCGTGTAACTCCTCCATGTTTATCCCCCATGTCATTCCTCCATGTCGATCCTCCATGTCACTCCTCCATGTCGCTCCTCCATGTCATTCCTTCTTGCTGCTCCACGTCGCTCCTCCGTGTCACTCCTCCTTGATACTCCATGTCGCTCCTCCATGTCACTCCTCTATATCACTCCACTATTTCGCTCCTCCAACTCACTCCTCTATGTCACTCCTCCATTTCACACCTTAATATCACTTCACTCCTCTATGTCACTCCAACATTTCGATTTTCCATTTCACTCTACCATGTCACTCCCCCATTTCGATCATCCATGTCGCTCCTCCATGTCACTCCTCCTTGTCACTATTTCTTGCCCCTCCATGTCACTCCTCTATGTCACCCCTTCATTTCACTTCTCAATATCACTCCTACATGTTGAGCCTCCCTGTCGCTCCTCAATATCACTCCTCCATTTCACTCCTCAATATTACGTCACTCCTCTATGTCACTCATTCATGTTACCTCTCCATGTCACTCCTCCTTCTCACTCCTCCATGTCACCCCTCCATGTCACTTCTCAATGAAACTTCTCTATGTCACTCCTCCATGTCGCTACTCCTCGTCACTCCTTCATGTCTTCCATGTCTATCATCCATGTCGCTCCCCTTGTCACTCCTACATGTCACTCCTCCATAACACTCCTCCATGTCACCCCTCCATGTCACTCCTCCATGTCACTCCTCCATGTCACTCCTTCTTGCTGCTCCATGTCGCTCCTACATGTCACTCCTCCATGTCACCTCTCCATGTCATTCCTCCTTCTCACTCCTCCATGTCACTCCTCCTTGTCACTCCTCCATGTCGCTCCTCCACATCACTCCTCCATGTCACTCCTCCATGTCACTCCTCAATAACGATCCTCCATGTCACTCCTTCTTGCTGCTCCACGTCACTCCTCCATGTTACTCCTCTACATCACTCCTCTATGTCACTCCTCCATGTCACTCCTCCTTCTCACTCCTCCATGTCACTCTGCCATTTCCATCCTCCATGTCGATTCTCCATATCACTCGTCCTTGTCACTTTTTCTCTCCCCCATGTCACTCCTCTATGTCACTCCTCCATGTCACTCCTTCTTGCTGCTCCACGTCGCTCCTCCATGTCACTCCTTCTTGCTGCCCCACGTCGCTCATCCATGTCACTCCGCTATATCACTCCTCTATTTCGCTCCTCCAACTCACTCGTTTCTCCATATCTTCCATGTAATTCCGCCATTTCAATCCTCCATGTCACTCCTCCATGTCACTCTTCTTTGCTCCTCAATGTCACTCCTTCATGTCAGTCCTCCATGTCAGTCCTCCATGTCACCCCTCCATGTCACTTCTCCATGTTATTCCTTCTTGTTGCTCCACGTCGCTCCTCCATGTCACTCCTCTACATCACTCCTCTATGTAACTCCTCCATGTCACTCCTCCTTCTCACTCCGCCATTTCAATCCTCCATGTCATTCCTACTTGTCACTCCTCCATGTCACTCCTCCATGTCACTCTTCCTTGCTCCTCAATGTCACTCCTCCATGTCACTCCTCTATGTCACTCCTCCATATCGCTCCTCCATGTCACTCTTCCTTGCTCCTCAATGTCACTCCTCCATGTCACTCCTCTATGTCACTCCTCCATATCGCTCCTCCATGTCGCTCCTTCATGTCACTCCTTCTTCTCACTCCTCCATGTCACTCCACCATTTCAATCCTCCATGTCATTCCTCCATGTCAATCCTCCATGTCACTCCTCCATGTCGATCCTCCATGTCGCTCCCCCATGTCACTCCTCCATGTCGATCCTCCATGTCGCTCCCCCATGTCACTCCTCCATGTCACTCTTCCTTGCTCCTTATTGTCACTCCTCCATGTCACTCCTCAATGTCGATCCTCCATGTCAATACTACATATCCCTCCTCCATGAAGCTCCACCATGTCATTCCTGCATGTCACCCCTCCTTGTCACTCCTCAATGAAACTCCTTCATAGCACTCCTCCATGTCACTCCTCCATGTCACTGCTCCTTCTCACTCCTCCATGTCACTCCGCCATTTCCATCCTCCATGTCAATTCTCCATATCGCTCTTCCATATCACTCGTCCTTGTCACTTTTTCCTGCTCCCCCATGTCACTCCTCTATGTCACTCCTCCATGTCACTCCTTCTTGCTGCTCCACGTCGCTCATCCATGTCAATCCTCTATATCACTCCTCTATTTCGCTCCTCCAACTCACTCCTTAATTTCACTCCTCCATGTCACTCCTCCATGTTGCTCCTCCATGTCACTCCTTCTTGCTTCTCCATGTCGCTCCTCCATGACACTCCTTCTTGCTGCTCCACATCGCTCATCCATGTCACTCCTCTACATCACTCCTCCATCTCATTCCTCCATGTCACTCCTTCATGTCACTCCTCCATGTCACTCTTCCTTGCTCCTCAATGTTGCTCCTCCACGTCACTCCTCTATTTCACTAATATGCATGTGTCTTACCGTTAAGAAGTTGAGGACCCTCTTCATTAATCTTGCACGAAACTATTTAGCACACCTTATCGTTACCATGAAGCTATTCTAAACTATTCCTTGTATTTCTCATACTTCTTTTCTTCACTTTATATCTTTTCTCTATTCATTCCCCCTTTTTCATTAAATTTAGCACGGAGCCTCACTTTAAACATCAAATCAACAGGACATGTCCATAACAAGAAGGTTCTTAATTTACGGTGTGGCCAAACAACTCCACATAACAGCCCCAATTTATGACCAGCATTCAATCGAGTGCGCTCACCGTCTGTGAAGTTGTAGCAGTAAACCGCTGAGGCCACCTCCGATCCTGTTCATGATGCCAAGTTTGTCGTATCTTTCCTGCGACAGTGCTGTTGAAGTGATGAGGAAGGATGCTCCGCGGACACTGTTCTTGCTGGTATAACAGAGTTTATTACAAACAAGCTACAAATGTCATAACGGACGTCTAGAGCATCCGGAGGTCTCAAGTCAAATCTGAAAGTCCTGCACTTCGGGGCTCTCGCGCCTCCTTATATCGGATTCATGTCATGCAACATCTGAGCTGAGCGCATGACCATGTATGGCTCCTTTGTCCTACATGTTTATCTTTCAGCCCTTGGACATATCGCATGACCATATGTCTCCACGCATGCCTCTTACCCACATGATTACAATTAGGGGCCTCACGGTCTTGTGCAAGACTTGAAAATATACCACAAGTGACATGGAGGAGTGACATGGAGGAGTGACATGGAGGATCGACATGGAGGATAGACATGGAGGAGTGACATTTTGGAGTGACATGGGGGATCGAATGGAGGAGTGAGATGGAGTAGTGATATGGAGGAGTGAGAAGGAGGAGTGACATGGAGGAGTGACATGGAGGAGTGACATTGAGGAGCAAGGAAGAGTGATATGGAGGAGTGACATGGAGGAGTGACTTGTAGGAGTGACATAGAGGATCGACATGGAGGAGTGACATTTAGGAGTGACATGGAGGATCGACATGGAGGAGTGACATGGAGTAGTGAGAAGGAGGAGTGACATGGAGGAGTGACATAGAGGAGTGATGTGGAGGAGCGACATGGAGGAGTGACATTGAGGAGCAAAGAAGAGTGACATAGAGGAGTGACATGGAGGAGTGACATTGAGGAGCAAGGAAGAGTGACATGGAGGAGTGACATGTAGGAGTTTCATGGAGGAGTGACATGGAGGAGTGACATGTAGGAGTGACATGGAGGATCGACATGGAGGATAGACATGGAGGAGTGATATGGAGGAGTGACATGGAGGAGTGACATGGAGGAGTGACATGGAGGAGCAACACGGAGGCTCAACATATAGGAGTGATATTGAGGAGTGACATTGAAGGGCGACATGGAGGCTCAACATGGAGGAGTGACATAGAGGAGTGACATGGAGGAGTATCATTGAAGGGCGACATGGAGGCTCAACATGGAGGAGTGACATAGAGGAGTGATGTGGAGGGGCGACATGGAGGAGTGACATGGAGGAGCGACATGGAGGAGTGACATAGAGGAGTGACATGGAGGAGTGACATTGAGGAGCAAGGATGAGTGACATGGAGGAGTGACATGTTGGAGTGATATGTAGGAGTGACATGGAGGATTGACATGGAGGAGTGAAATGGAGGAGAGACATGGAGGAGCGATATGGAGGAACAAAATGGAGGAGTGACATGAAGGAGGAGTGACATGGAGGAGTGACATAGCGGAGTTATGTGGAGGAGTGACATGGAGGAGTAATATAGAGGAGTGACATTGAGGAGCAAAGAAGAGTGACATAGAGGAGTGACATGGAGGAGCTTCATGGAGGAGTGACATGGAGGAGTGATATGGATGAGCAGGGACGAGCAACATGGAGGATTGACATGGAATAGTCACATGGAGGACCGACACGGATGAGGTACATGGGGGAGTGATATTGGAAGACATGGAGGAGTTACATGGTGGAGCAACATGGAGGATAAAAATGGAGGATCGACATGGAGCAGTGGCTCCATGTCGATCCTCCATCATGGAGGAGTGACAAGGAGGAGCGACAAGGAGGAGTAACATGGAAGAGCGACATGGAGGATCGATATGGAAGAGCGACATCGAGCAGTGACATGGAAGTGTGACATGGAGGAGCGAAATAGAGGATCGACATGTGTCAACATGGAAGACATGGAGTAGTTTCATGGAGGATCGACATTGAGCAGTGACCTGGAGGAGCGACAAATTGGAGCGACATGGAGGAGTGACATGGAAGATCGACATGGAGGAGTAACATGTAGGATCTAAATGGAGGAGTGACCTGGAGGATCGACATGGAGGAGCGATATGGAGGATCCATAAGGAGGAGCGACATCGAGGAGCAACATGGAGGACTGACATGGACGATCAACAAGGGGGAGTGACATGGTAGAGATGGAGGAGTGACATGGAGGAGAGACATGGAAGTTCGACATGGAGGAGTGACATTCTGGAGTTAAATCTGGATTGACATTTTGGAGTGACATGGAGGAGTGACATGGTGGATTGATATGGATGAGCAAGGAGGAGCGATATGGAGGATCGAGATGTGTCGACATGGAAGACATTTAGGAGTGACATGGAGGAGTTACATTTTGGAGGGCCATCTTGGAGGGACATTCTGGAGTAACATGGAGGAGCGACATTCTGGAGTGACATTTTGGAGTGACATTGATGAGAGATATGGAGGATTGACATAGAGGATCAACATGGAGGAGTGACATGGAGGAGCAACATGGAGGATTGACAAGGAGGAGTGTACATGGAGGAGTTACATAGAGGAGTGATGTAGAAGAAAGGGAGGAGTGACATGGAGGAGTGACATGGAGGAGCGATATAGAGGATCGACATGGAGGATCGACATGGAGGAGTGACATGGAGGAGGGACATGGAGGAGTGACATTCTTAAGTGACATTCTGGAGGGACATTCTGGAGTGCCATGGAGGAGCGACATGGAGGAGGGACATGGAGGAGTAACATTCTGGAGTTAAATTCTGGAGTGACATTCTGGAGTGTCATGGAGGAGAAACATTCTGGAGTGACATGGAAGAACGACATGGAGGAGTGAAATAGAGGAGCAAGGAGGAGCAACATGGAGGATAAACATGGAGGAGTGACTAGGATGAGAATCATAGAAGAGTTACATGGAGGAGCTACATGAGGAGCAACATCACGGAGCGACTTGGAGGACTGACATGGACGAATGACATTCTGGAGGGACATGGAGGAGTGACATTGAAGATCGACACAGAGGAGTGACATGTAAGAAATGGAGGAATGACATGGAGGATTTGACATTGAGTAGTGACATGGAGGAGTGACAAAGAGGATCGACATGGAAGATTGACATGGAGGATCAACATGGAGGAGTGACATGGTAGAGATGGAGGAGTGACATGGAGGAGAGACATGGAAGATCGACATGGAGGATCAACATGGAGGAGTGACATGGTAGAGATGGAGGAGTGACATGGAAGAGAGACATGGAAGATCGACATGGAGGATTGACATGGAGGAGTGATATGGAGGAGTGACACGGAGGAGAGACATGGAGGAGTGACATTAAAGACATGGAGTATTGACATGGAGGATCAACATTGAGTAGTGACATGGAAGAGTGACAAGGAGGATTGACATTGATGAGTGAAATGGAGGAGTGACATTCTGGAGGGACATGGAGGTGTGACATGGAGGAGAGACATGTAGGAGAGACATGGAGGATCGACATGGAGGAGTGACATGGAGGATCGACATGGAGGAGCGATATGGAGTATCAACAAGGAGGAGCGACATCGAGGAGCAACATGGAGGACTGACATGGAGGATCAACAAGGGGGAGTGACATGGAGGAGTGACGTGGAGGAGAGACATGGAAGATCGACATGGAGTATTGACAAGGAGGACTGACATGGAGGAATTGTCAGTCCTCCTTAAATTCGGGATTGAAATTCTGGAGTGATATGTAGGATCAACATTCAGGAGTGAAATGGAGGATCGACATGGAAGAGCGACATAGAGGACGGACATGGTGGAGCGTCAAGGTTGATCGACATGAAGGAGTGACAAGGAGGAGTGACATGGTAGAGATGGAGGAGTGACATTGAGGATAGACATGGAAGATTGACATGGAGGATCGACATGGAGGACTGACATTCTGGAGTTAAATCTGGATTGACATGGAGGAGCGACATTCTGGAGTGACATGGAGGAGCGACATGGTGGAGTGATATGGATGATTAAGGAGGAGCGACATTGAGGATCGACATGTGTCAACATGGAAGACATGTAGGAGTTTCATGGAGGATCGACATTGAGCAGTGACATGGAGGAGTTAAATGGAGGAGCAACATCGAGGATCGACATGGAGGATCGACATGGAGCAGTGACATGGAGGAGTGACATGGAGGAGCGACATGGAGGATCGACATGGAGTATTGACAAGGTGGATCGACATGGAGGAGTGACATAGAGGAGTGACATGGTAGAGATGGAGGAGTGACATGGAGGAGAGACATGGAAGATCGACATGGAGGTTCGACATGGAGGAGTTACATTGTAGAGATGGAGGAGTAACATGGAGGAGAGACATGGAAGATCGACATTGAGGATCGACATGGAGGAGTGACATTCTGGAGTTAAATCTGGATTGACATTTTGGAGTGACATTTTGGAGTGACATGGAGGAGTGACATAGCGGAGTGATATGTATGAGCAAGGAGGAGCGACATGGAGGATCGAGATGTGTCGACATGAATGACATGGAGGAATGACATGGAGGAGTTACATTTTGGAGGGACATTCTGGAGGGACATTCTGTAGTGACATGGAGGAGCGACATTCTGGAGTGACATTTTGGAATGACATTGATGAGAGATATGGAGGACTGACATAGAGGATCAACATGGAGGAGTGACATAGAGGAGCGACATGGAGGAGTGACATGGAGGAGTGACATGTAGTATTGACATGGAGGAGTTACATAGAGGAGTGACGTGGAAGAAAGGGAGTAGTGACATGGAGGAGCGAAATAGAGGATCGACATGGAGGATCGACATGGAGGAGTGACATGGAGGAGGGACATGGAGGAGTGACATTCTGGAGTGACAATCTGGAGGGACATTCTGGATTGACATGGAGGAGCGACATGGAGGAGGGACATGGAGGAGTGACATTCTGGAGTTAAATTCTGGAGTGACATTCCGGAGTTTCATGGAGGAGCAACATTCTGGAGTGACATGGAAGAACGACATGGAGGAGTGATATAGAGGAGCTAGGAGATGCGACATGGAGGATAAACATGGAGGAGTGACTAGGAGGAGAATCATAGAAGAGTTACATGGAGGAGCGACTTGGAGGACTGATATGGAGGAATGACATTCTGGAGGAACATGGAGGAGCGACATTCTGTAGTGACACGGAGGAGCAACATTCTGGAGTGACATGGAGGAGCGACATGTAAGATCGACATGTAGGAGTGACATGGAGGAGTGATATGGAGGATTGACATTAGTAACTACATAGAGGATAGACATGGAGGAGCAACAAGATGGATCGACATGGAGGAGTGACATGGAGGAGTGACATGGTAGAGATGGAGGAGTGACAAGGAGGAGAGACATGGAAGATCGACATGGAGGATCAACATGGATGAGTGAAATGGTAGAGATGGAGGAGTGACATGGAGGAGAGACATGGAAGATCGACATGGAGGATCGACATGGAGGAGTGACATTCTGGAGTAAAATCTGGATTGACATTTTGGAGTGACATTTTTAAGTGACATGGAGGAGTGACATGGTGGAGTGATATGGATGAGCGAGGAGGAGCAATATGGAGGATCGAGATGTGTCGACATGGAAGAAATGGAGGAGTGACATGGAGGATCGACATTGAGCAGTGACATGGAGGAGTGACAAAGAGGAGCGACATGGAGGAGTGACATGGAGGAGCGACATTTTGGAGTGACATTTTGGAGGGACATTCTGGAGGGACATTCTGGAGTGACATAGAGGAGCGACATTCTGGAGTGACATTCTGGAGTGACATTGATGAGAGATATGGAGGATTGACATAGAGGAGTGACATGGAGGAGTGACATGTAGTATTGACATGGAGGAGTTACATAGAGGAGTGACACGGAAGAAAGGCAGGAGTAACATGGAGGAGCGACATGGAGGAGCGAAATAGAGGATCGACATGGAGGAGTGACATGGAGGAGTGATATTCTGGAGTGAAATTCTGGAGGGACATTCTGGAATGACATGGAGGAGCGACATGTATGAGGGACATGGAGGAGTAACATTCTGGAGGTAAATTCTGGATTGACATTCTGGAGTGTCATGGAGGAGCGACATTCTGGAGTGACATGGAAGAACGACATGGAGGAGTGATATGGTGGAGCAAGGAGGAGTGACATGGAGGAGTGACATGGAAGACAGGGAGGAGTGACATGGAGGAGCGACATGGAGGTGTTAAATAGCGGATCGACATGGAAGAGTGAAATGGAAGAGGGACATGGTGGAATGATATTCTGGATTTACATTCTGGATGGATATTCTGGAGTGACATATAGAAACGTCATTCTGGAATGACATGGAGGAGCAACAGGGAGGAGTTATATGGATGATCAAGGAGGAGCAACATGGACGATTGACATGGAGTAGTCACATGGAAAAGTCACATGGATGAGTGACAAGAGGAGCGTCATGGAGGAGCAACATGGAGGATCGACATGGAGGAGCGACGTGGAGGAGCAACATTGAGGAGCGACATGGAGGACTGACATGGAGGATCGACATGGATGGCTGACATTGAGTATTGACATGGAGAAAGGACATGGAGGAATGACATTATTGAATGACATGGAGGAGGGACATGGAGGATTGACATTCTGGAGTTAAATTTTGGAGTGACATTCCGGAGTGACATGTAGGAGCGACATTCTGGAGTGACATGGAGGAGATATATGGAGGAGCAAGAAGGAGCGACATGGAGGATCAACATGGAGTAGTGACATGGAGGAGCGACAATGAGGAGTGACATGGAAGACATGGAGGAGTGACATGGAGGAACAACATGGAGAATCGACATGGAGGATCGACATGGAGGATGGACATGGAGGAGTGACTTTCAGGAGTTAAATTCCGGCGTGACATACTGGAGAGACATTGAGGAGCGACATTCTGGAGTGACATGGATGAGCAACATGGAGGAGTGACATGGAAGACATGGAGTAGTGACATGGAGGATCGAAATAGAGGATTGACATGTAGGAGGGACATGGAGTAGTGACATTGAGGAGCGACATGGAGGAGTGACCCGGAGGAGTGACATTCTGGAGTGACATTCTGGAGTTAAATTTTGGAGTGACATTCTGGAGTGACATGGCAGAGTGACATGGAGGAGTGACATGTAGCATTGACATGGAGGAGTTACATAGAGGAGTGATATGGAGGAACAAGGAGGAGCGACGTGGAGGATAAACATGGGGGACTGACTAGAAGGAGCGACATTCTGGAGTGACATGGAGGAGCGAAATGGAGGATCGAGATGGAGGAGTGACATGGAGGAGAAACATAGTAGAGTTACATGGAGGAGCTACATGAGGAGAAACATCACGTAGCGATTTGGAGGACAGACATGGAGGAATGACATTCTGGAGGGACATGGAGGAGCGACATTTTGGAGTGACATGGAGGTGCGACATTCTGGAGTGACACGGAAGACATGGAGCAGTGACATGGTGCATCAGCATGGAGGATCGAAATGGAGGATCGACATGGAGGTGCGACATCGAGCAGTGACATGGAAGTGTGAAATGGAGGAGAGACATTGAGGATCAACATGGAGGAGTGACATGTAGGAGCGACATGGCGGAATGACATGGAGGAGTGACATGGAGGATTGACATGGAGGAGTTACATAGAGGTGTGACGTGGAAGAAAGGGAGGAGTGACATGGAGGAGCGACATGGAGGAGCGAAATAGAGGATTGACATGGAGGAGTGACATAGAGGAGGGACATGGAGGAGTGAAATTCTGGAGTGACATGGAGGAGGGACATGGAGGAGTAACTTGGAGGATCTAAATGGAGGAGTGACATGGAGGATTGACATGGAGGAATGACACAGAAGATCGAAATAGAGGAGTGACAGTAAGGAGTGACATTGAAGACAGGGAGGAGTGACATGTAGGAGCGACATGGAGGACTGACATGGAAGATCAACATGGAGGAGTGACATGGAGGAGTAACATGGAGGATTGACATGGAGAAGTGACAGTGACATTGAAGACAGGAAGGAGTGGTATGGAGGATAGACATGGAGGAGCGACATTGAAAAGAGACATGGAGGACTGACATGAAAGATCAACATGGAGGAGTGACATGGAGGAGTGACATTGTAGACTCGGAGGAGTGACATGGAAGAGAGACATGGAAGATTGACATTGTGGACAGACATGTAGGAGTGGCATGGTAGACATAGAGGAGTGACTTAGAGGAGAGACATGGAGGATCGACATGGAGGATCGACATGGAGTGACATGGAGGAGTGACATGGAAGTGTGACGTGGAAGAAAGGGAGGAGTGACATGGAGGAGCGACATGGAGGAGCGAAATAGAGGATCGACATGGAGGAGTGACATAAAGGAGAGACATGGAGGAGTGAAATTCTGTAGTGACATGGAGAAGCGATGTGAAGGAGGGACATGGAGGAGTAACTTGGAGGATCTAAATGGAGGAGTGACATAGAGGAATGACATGGAGGATCAACATTGAGGAGCGACCTTGAGGAGCGACATGGAGGAGTGACATGCAGGATCGACATGGAGCAGTGACATGGAGGAGATACATTGAGTAGAGACATGGATTAGTGACATTCTGGAGTGACATGGAGGAGCGACATGGATGAGTGATATTGAGGAGCACAGAGGAATGCAACACGGAGGATCGACATTGAGGAGTGACATGGAGGACCGACACGGAGGAGTGACATGGATGATTGACATTGACTAGTTACATGGAGGACTGACTAGTAGGAGCAACATGGAGTAGTGACAGGGAGGAGTGACATTCTGGAGAGACATTCTGGAGGTAAATTCTGGAGTGACATCGAGGAGCAACATGAAGGACCTAATTGGAGGAACGACATGGAGGAGGTAAATGGGGGAGTGACATGGAAGACATGGAGGAGTGAAATGGAGGACCAACATGGAGGATCGACATGGAGGATCGACACGGTGGAGTGATATGGAAGACATGGAGGAGTGACATGGAGGATCGAAATTGATTAGTGACATGGAGGAGTGACAAGGAGGAGCGACATGGAGGAGTAACATTAAGGATCTACATGGAGGAGCGACATGGAGGAGTGAGATGGGGGAGTGACATGGAAGACAGAGGAGTGACATGGAGGAGCAACATGGAGTATCGACATGGAGGATCAACATGAAGGATTGACTTGGAGGAGCGACATTCTGGAGTGACATGGAGGACCGACATGGAGGATCAACATGGAGGAGTGACATGGAGGATCGACATCGAGGAGTGACATGGAGGAGCAACATGGAAGAGCGACATGGAGGAGCTACATGGAGGAGCAACATTGCGGAGCGACATGGAGGACTGACAACAAGGAAGTTCATGCTCGAGGGACATGGTGGAGTGACATTTTGGAGTGACATGGAGGAGTGACATTCTGGAGTAACATTGAGGACATTCTGGAGTTAAATCTGGATTGACATGGAGGAGCGACATTCTGGAGTGACATGGATGAGCGACATGGTGGAGTGATATGGATTAGCAAGGAGGAGCGACATGGAGGATCGACATGTGTCGACATGGAAGACATGGAGGAGTGACATGGAGGATCGACATTGAGCAGTGACATGGAGGAGTGACAAAGAGGATCGACATGGAGGAGTCATATGGAGGAGTGACATTTTGGGGGGACATTCTGGAGGGACATTCTGGAGTGACATTGATGACTGATATGGAGGATTGACATAGAGGAGTAACATGAAGCATCTACATGGAGGAGGTACATAGGGGAGTGACATGGAAGACATGGAGAAGTGAAATGGAGGAGCAACATGGAGGATCGACATGGAGGATCGACATGAAGCAGTGTCATGGAGGAGTGACATGGAGGAGCAACATGGAGGATCGACATGGAGGAGCAACAAGGTGGATCGACCTGGAGGAGTGACATTGAGGAATGACATGGTGAAGATGGAGGAGTGACATGGAGGAGAGACATGGAAGATCAACATGGAGGATCGACATGGAGGAGTGACATTCTGGAGTTAAATCTGGATTGACATTCTGGAGTGACATGGAGGAGCGACATACTGGAGTTACATGGAGGAATGACATGGAGGAGTGATATGGAGGAACAAGGAGGTGCGTCATGGAGTATCGACCTGGAGGATCAACATGGAGGAGTGACTTGGAGGAGTGACATGGAGGAGTGAAATGGAGGAGCGACATGGAGGATCGACATGGAGGAGTGACATGGAGGATCGACATGGAAGAGTGACATGGAGGAGCGACATGGAAGAGCGACATGGAGGAGCTACATGGAGGAGGTCCATCGCGGAGCGACATGGACGACTGACAACGAGGAGGTACATTATGGAGGAGCGATATGGAGGATCAACAAGGAGGAGTCGACATGGAGTATTGACAAGGAAAACTGACATGGAGGAATAACATTCTACAGTTAAATTCTGTAGTGAAATTCTGGAGTGACATGTAGGATCTACATGGAGGAGTGACATTGAGGATCAACATGTAGGAGCGACATAGAGGATCGACATGGAGGAGTGTCAAGGTTGATCGACATGGAGTAGTGACATGGAAAAGTGACATGGTAGAGATGAAGGCGAGACATGGAAGATAGACATGGAGGATCGACATAGTGGAGCGACTTTCTGGAGTGACATGGAGGAGCGACAAAGAGGATCGACATGGAGGAGTGTCAAGGTTGATCAACATGGAGGAGTGACATGGAAAAGTGACATGGTAGAGATGAAGGAGAGATATGGAAGATTGACATCGAAGATCGACATGGAGGAGTAACATGTAGGATCTAAATGGAGGAGTGACATGAAGGATCGACATGGAGGAGCGATATGGAGGATCAACAAGGAGGAGTCGACATGGAGTATTGACAAGGAGGACTGACATGGAGGAGTGATATTCTACAGTTAAATTCCGGTGTGAAATTCTGGAGTGACATGTAGGAACTACATGGAGGAGTCACATGGAGGATCGACATGCAGGAGCGACATAGAGGATCGACATGGAGGAATGTCAATTTTGATCGACATGGAGGAGTGACATGGAGGAGTGACATGGAGGAGTGACATGGAGGAGAGATATGGAAGATCGACATGGAGGATCGACATGGAGGAGTGACATTCTGGAGTTAAATCTGGATTGACATGGAGGAGCGACATTCTGGAGTGACATGGAGGAGCGACATTCTTGAGTGATATGGATGAGCAAGAAAGAGCGACATGGAGGATCGACATGTGTCGATAAGGAAGACATGGAGGAGTGACATGGAGGAGTGACATGGAGGATCGACATTGAGCAGTGACATGGAGGAGTGACATTTTGGAGGGACATTCTGGAGGGACATTCTGGAGTGACATTGATGAGAGATATGGAGGGTTGACATAGAGGAGTAACATGAAGGATCTAAATGGAGGAGTTACATGGAGGAGGTAAATAGGGGAGTGACATGGAAGACATGGAGCAGTGAAATGGAGGAGCAACATCGAGGATCGACATGGAGGATCGACATGGAGCAGTGACATGGAGGAGCGACATGGAGGAGTCGACATGGAGTATTGACAAGGAGGACTGACATGGAGGAGTGACATTCTACAGTTAAATTCTGGAGAAAAATAATGGAGTGACATGTAGGATCTACATATAGGAGTGACATGGAGGATCGACATGGAGGAGCTACATAGAGGATCGACATGGAGGAGTGACATGGAGGAACGACATGGAGGTTCGACATGGAGGAGTCGACATGGAGTATTGACAAGGAGGACTGACATGGAGGAGTGACATTCTACAGTTAAATTCTGGAGAAAAATTCGGGAGTGACATGTAGGATCTACAGATAGGAGTGACATGGAGGATCGACATGGAGGAGCTACATAGAGACATGGAGGAGCAACAAGGTGGATCGATATGGAGGAGTGACGTGTAGGATCTACATGTAGGAGTGACATGGAGGATCGACATGGAGGAGCTACATAGAGGATCGACATGGAGGAGCAACATGGTGGATCGACATAGAGGAGTGACATGGTATAGCGAGATGGAGGATTGACATAGAGGAATGACATGGAGGAGCGAGGATGAGCAACCATGAGGATTTAAATGGAGGAGTGACATGGAGGAGCGACATAGAGGATCGACATGGAGGAATGACATGAAGGAGCATGGATGAGCAACATTGAGGATCGACAGAGGAGTGACATGGTATAGCGAGATGGAGGATTGACATAGAGGAGGGACATGGAGAAGTTACATGGAGGAGCAAGGAGGAACGACATGGAGGATCAACATGGAGGAGTGACATGGAGGAGTGACATGGAGGATCTCCATGGAGCAGTGAAATCAAGGAGCGACATGGAGGAGTGACATTGAGGATCGACTTGGAGGATTTACAAGGAGGAGCAAGGATGAACAACATGGAGGATCGACATGGAGGAGTGACATGGAGGAGCAACAAGGAGGAGCGAGATTAAGTAGTGAAATGGAGGAGCGCAATGGAGGAGCGACATGGAGGAGTTACATGGAGGTGTGATATTTAGGAATGACAAGAAGAAGTGACATGGAGGAGCGTTATGGAGGAGTGAAATGTAGTATGTAAATGGAGGAGCAACATGGAGGAGCGACATGGAGGAGCGACATGGAGGATCGAGATGGAGTAGTGAAATGGAGGAGCGAAATGGAGGAGCAACATGGAGGAGCGACATGAAGGATCTAGATGCAGTAGGGATATGGAGGAGCAACATGGAGGAACAACATGGATGACCGATATGGGATAGTGACATGGTGGATCGACATGGAGGATCGACATGGAGGAGTGACATGGAGGAGCGACATGGAGGAGCGACATGGAGGAGTGATATGGAGGATCGACATGTAGGATCAAAATGGAGGAGAGACATGGAGCAGTGACATGGGGTATCTACATGGAGGATCAACATGGAGGAGAGACGTGGAGGAGCAACATGGAGGAGTGGCATGGAGGATTGACATGGAGGATCGGCATGGAAGAGTGAATTTGTGGAGTGACATTCTGTAGTGACATACTGTAGTGACATTCTTGAGGAAGAGCGAAATTGAGGAGTAAATTGAAAGAGCAAGGAGGAGTGACAAGGAGGATCGACAAGGAGGAGCAAGGAGGAGTGACATGAAGGATCGACATGGGGGAGTGACATAGAGGAGTGACATGGAGGAGCGACATGGAGGAGTGAAATTGAGGAGTAACATGGAGAAGTGACTTGGAGGAGCGACATGGAGGATCGACATTCTGGAGTGTCATGGAGGAGTGACATGGAGGAGCAAGGATGAGCGAAATAGAGGATCGACACTGAGGAGTGACATGGAGTATCGACTTGGAGGAGTGACATGGAGGATCGACATGGAGCAGTAAAATGGAGGAGTAAGGATGAGCGACATGGAGTAATCGACATGGAGGAGAGACATGGAGGAGTGACATTGAGGAGTGACAAGAAGAAGTGACATGAAGGATCGACATGGAGGAGTGACATGGAGGAGCATCATGGAGGAGTGACATGGAGGAGCAAGGATGAGCAACATGGAGGATTGACATGGAGGAATGACATGGAGGAGAGACATGGAGGAGTGACATGGACGATCGACATGGAGGAGTGACATGGACGAGTGATATGGAGGAATGACATTGAGGAGTGAGATGGAAGAGCGACATGTAGGATTTACATGAAGGAGCAGCATTTTGGAGTGACATGGAGAAGCAACATGGAGAAGCGACATGGACGAGCGACATGGAGGATTGACATGAAGGAGTGAAATGGAGGAGGGACATGGAGGTTTACCATGGAGCAGCAAGGATGAGCAAGAATGAGCAACATGGAGGATCAACATGGAGGAGTTACATGGAGGAGGGACATGGAGGTTTGACATGGAGGAGCAAGGATGAGCAATATGAAGGATTGACATGGAGGAGTAACATGGAGGAGCGATATGGAGGAGACACATGGAGGATCGACATGGAGGATCAACATGGAGTGGTGACATGGAGGAGTTGCATGGAGGAGTGACATGGAGGAGGGACATGGAGGTGTGACATTCTTGAGTGACATGGAGGAGTGACATGGACGAGCAAGGATGAGCGAAATGGAGGATCGACAAGGAGGAGTGACATGGAGGAGCGACTTGTAGGAGTGACATGGATGATCGACATGGAGAAGCAACATGGAGGAGAGAGATGGAGGAGTGAAATCGAGGAGGGACATGTAAGATCTACATTGAGGAGCAACATGGAGGAGTGTCATGGAGGAGTAAGGATGAGTGACATGGAGGCATGACATGGAGTAGTGTCATGGATGACATGGAGGAGTGACATGGAGGAGCGACAGTGAGGATCAACGTGGTGGATCAACATGGAGGGGTGACATAGAGGAGCGACATGGAGGACTGACATGGAGGAGCGACATGGAGAAAACACATGGAGGAGCGACATGGAGGATAGAGATGGAGTAATGAAATGAAGGAGCAACATCAAGGAGTGACATGGAGGATCATCATGGAGGAGCGACATGGAGGAGTGAAATGGAGGAGTGACATGGAGAAGTGACATGGAGGAGCAACATGTTGGGTCTACATAGAGGAGAAACCGGGAGAAGTGACTTGGAGGAGTGACATGGATGATCGACATGGAAGACTGACATGGAGGAGCTACATGGAGGATCGACATTCTGGAGTGACATGGAGGAGTGACATGGAGGAGCAAGGATGAGCGAAATGGAGGATCGACACGGAGGAGTGACATGGAGGAACGACTTGGAGGAGTGACATGTAGGATCTACATGGAGGAGCGATAAGGAGGAGTGAAATGGAGGAGTGACATGCAGAGGTGACACGGAGGAGCGACATCAAGGATCTACATAGAGGAGCCACCGGGAGAAGTGACATGGAGAAGTGACATGGAGGAGCGACATCAAGGATCTACATAGAGGAGCCACCGGGAGAAGTGACATGGAGAAGTGACATGGAGGAGCGACATGGACGATTGACAAGGAGGAGTGAAATGGAGGAGTGACATGGAGTAGTGACATTAACGAGTGACATGGAGGAGCGACACGGAGGAGCGACAAGGAGGATAGACATGGAGGATTGATATGGAGGAGCGACATGGAGGAGTGACATGGTGGATCAACATGGAGGAGAGACCTGGAGGCGTGATATGGAGTAGTGTCATGGATGACATGGAGGAGTGACATGGAGGAGTGACATTGAGGATCAACATGGTGGATCAACATGGAGGGCTGACATGGAGGAGTTACATGGAGGAGTGACATTGAGGAGGGACATGGAGGAGCAACATTCTGGATTGACATGGAGGAATGACATGTAGGAGCAAGGATGAGCGACATGGAGGATCGACACGGAGGAGAGACATAGAGGAGCAACTTCGAGGTGTGACATGGAGGATCAACATGGAGAAGCAACATGGCGGAGTCAGATGGATGAGTGAAATGGAGGAGCGACATGGAGGATAGACATAGAGGTTTGACATGGAGGAGCGACATGGAGGAGTGTCCTGGTGGATCGACATGGAGGAGTGACATGGAGGTGTGACATGGAGTAGTGTCATGGATGACTTTGAGGAGTGCCTAGGAGGATCAAGATGTAGGGGTGACCTGGAGGCGCTACATTGAGGAGCTAAATGGAAGAGGGACATGGAGGAGAACATTCTGGAGTAACACGGAGGAGTGACATGTAGGCGTAAGGATGAGCGACATGGAAGGAGTGACATGGAGGAGCGACATGGAGGAGTGACATGTAGGATCGACATGCAGAAGTGACATGGAAGACATGGAGGAGTGACATGGAGGAATTACATGGAGGAGTCACAGGAAGGAGGGACATGGAGGAGCGACATTCTGGATTGACATTCTGGGTTGACATTCTAGAGTGAAATGGAGGAGCGAAATTCTGGAGTGACATGGAGGAGTGAAATGGAGGAGCAAGGATGAGCGACATGGTGGATCGACATGGAGGAGTTACATGGAGGATTGATAAGGAGGAGTGAAATTCTGGGTTGACATTCTGGATTGACATTCTGGAGTGAAATGGAGGAGTGACATGGAGGAGCAAGGATGAGCAAGGATGAGCGACATGGTGGATCGACATGGAGGAGAGACATGGAGTAGCAACTTGGAGGAGTGACATGAAGGAGGGACATGGAGGAGCTACATTCTGGGTTGACATTCTGGAGTGACATTCTGGATTGACATGTAGGAGTGACATTCTGGAGTGACATGGAGGAGCAAGGATGAGCGACATTGAGGATCGACATGCAGGAGTGACATGGAGGAGTGACATGGAAGAATTACATTGAGGAGTCACAGGAAGGAGGTACATGGAGGAGCAACATTCTGGAGTGACATGGAGGAGTGACATGGAGGAGCAAGTATGAGTGACATGGTGGATTGACATGGAGGAGTGACATAGAGGATTGATATGGAGGAGTGACATGGAGAAGTGACATTGAGAAGTGACAAGAAGAAGTGACATGGAGGAGCGACATGGAGGAGTGACATTTAGGATCTACATGGAGAAGCAACATGGAGGAGAGAAATGGAGGAGTGACATGGAGGAGAGACATGGAGGAGCAAGGATGAGTGACATGGTGGATTGACATGGAGGAGTGACATGGAAGATTGATATGGACGAGTGACCTGGAGAAGAGAAATGGAGTAGAAATATGGAGGAGTGACATGAAGCAGTGACATGTAGGAGCTACTTGGAGGAGGGACATGGAGGAGGGACATTTTGGAGTGACTAGGAGAAGCGACATGAAGGAGTGACATGGAGGAGTGACATGGAGGAGCAACATGGCGGAGTGAGAGGGAGGAGTGACATTCCTGAGTGACATTCTGGAATGACATTCTGGAGTGACATGGAGGAGTGACATGGAGGATCGACATGGAGGAGCGACATGGAGGTTCTACATGGAAGAGCAACATGAAGGAGTGAAATGGAGGAGTGACATGGAGGATCGACATAGAGGACTGACATGGAGGAGCGACATGGAGAAGCGACATGGAGGAGTGACATTCTGGAGTGACATTCTGGTGTGACATGGAGGAGCGATATGGAAGAGTAACATGGAGGAGTAAGGATGAGCGACATGGATGATCGACATGGAGTAGTGACATGGAGGAGTGACATTGAGGACTGACATGGAGAAGTGACATGGAGGATCGACATGGAGCAGTGATATGAAGGAGCGAGATGGAGGAGTGACATGTAGGATCGACATGGAGTGACATGGAGGAGTGACATGGAGGAGTGTCATGGAAGACATGGAGTCGTGACATGGAGGAGTTACACTGAGGAGTCACAGGAAGGAGGGACATGGAGGAGCGACATTCTGGATTGACATTCTGGAGTGACATGGAGGAGCAAGGATGAGCGACATGGTGGATTGACATGGAGGATTGATATGGAGGAGTGACATGGAGGAGTGACATTGAGGAGTGAGAAGAAGAAGTGACACACAGGAGTGACATTCTGGAGTGACATTCTGGTGTGACATGGAGGAGCGATATGGAAGAGTAACATGGAGGAGTAAAGATGAGTGACATGGACAATCGACATGGAGGAGTGACATTGAGACTGACATGGAGAAGTGACATGGAGGATAGACATGGAGCAATGATATGAAGGACTGACATGGAGGAGCGACATGGAGGATAGACATGAAGGATTGACATGGAGGAGCGACATGGAGGTGTGTCATGGAAGACCTGGAGTAGTGACATGGAGGAGTTACATTGAGGAGTCACAGGAAGGAGGGACATGGAGGAGCGACATTCTAGGATGACATGCTGGAGTGACCTTCTGGAGTGACATGGAGGAGCGACATGGAGGATCGACATGGAGGAAGCGACATGTAGGTTCTACATGAAGCGCAACATGGAGGAGTGACATGGAGGAGTGACATGGAGGATCGACATGGAGGACTGACATGGTGGAGCGACATGGAGAAGCGACACAGAGGAGTGACATTCTGGATTGACATTCTGGAGTGACATTCTGGCGTGACATGGAGGAGCGATATGGAAGAGTAACATGGAGGAGTAAGGATGAGCGACATGGACGATCGACATGGAGGAGTGACATTGAGGACTGACATGGAGAAGTGACATGGAGAATCGACATGGAGCAGTGATATGAAGGACTGACATGGAGGACTGACATGGAGGATAGACATGGAGGATTGACATGGAGGAGCGACATGGAGGAGTGTCATGGAAGACCTGGAGTCGTGACATGGAGGAGTTACATTGAGGAGTCACAGGAAGGAGGGACATTCTGGGTTGACATTCTGGAGTGACATTCTGGAGTGACATGGAGGAGTGACATGGAGAAGCAACATGGAGGAGTGACATGGATGAGCAAGGATGAGCGACATGGTGGATCGACATGGAGGAGTGACATGGAGTACTGATATGGAGGAGTGACATGGAGAAGTGACATTGAGGAGTGACAAGAAGAAGTGACATGGAGGAGTGACATTCTAGAGTGACATTCTGGTGTGACATGGAGGAGCGATATGGAAGAGTAACATGGAGGAGTAAGGATGAGCGACATGGACGATCGACATGGAGGAGTGACATGGAGGAATGGCATTGAGGACTGACATGGAGAAGTAACATGGAAGATCGACATGGAGCAGTGATATGAAGGAGTGACATGGAGGAGTGACATGGAGGAGCGACATGGAGGATAGACATGGAGGATTGACATGGAGGAGCAACATGGAGGAGTGACATGTAGGATTGACATGCAGGAGTGACATGGAGGAGTGACATGGAGGAGTGTCATGGAAGACATGGAATCGTGACATGGAGGAGTTACATTGAGGAGTCACAGGAAGGAGGGACATGGAGGAGCGACAAGGAGGAGTGACATGGATGATCGACATGGAGGAGCGAAATGGAGGATTGATATGGAGGAGTGATATGGAGAAGCGACATGGAGGATTTATATGGAGGAGTGATATGGAGGAGCGACATGGAGGAGTGACATGGAGGAGAAACTTGGAGGATCGACATGGAGAAGTGACATGGAGGAGTGACAAGAAGAAGTGACATAGAGGAGTGACATGGAGGAGTGACATGGAGGAGCGACATGGAGGATAGACATGGAGGATGGACATGGAGGAGCGACATGGAAGAGTGACATGTAGGATTGACATGCAGGAGTGACATGGAAGAGTGAAATGGAGGAGTGTCATGGAAGACATGGAGTCGTGACACGGAGGAGTTACATTGAGGAGTCATAGGAAGGAGGGACATGGAGGAGCGACATTCTGGGATGACATTCTGGAGTGATCTTCTGGAGTGACATGGAGGAGCGACATGGAGTATCGACATGGAGGAGCGACATGGAGTATCGACATGGAGGAGCGACATGTAGGTTCTACATGTAAAAGAGCAACATGGAGGAGTGAAATGGAGGAGTGACATGGAGGATCGACATGAGGACTGACATGGTGGAGCGACATGGAGAAGCGACACAGAGGAGTGACATTCTGGATTGTCATTCTGGAGTGACATTCTGGCGTGACATGGAGGAGCGATATGGAAGAGTAACATGAGGAGTAAGGATGAGCGACATGGACGATCGACATGGAGGAGTGACATTGAGGACTGACATGGAGAAGTGACATGGAGAATCGACATGGAGCAGTGATATGAAGGGACTGAACATGGAGGAGCGACATGCAGGATCGACATTGAGGAGTGACATGGAGGAGCAAGGAGGAGCGACATGGAGGAGTGACATGGAGGACGACAAGGAGGAGTGACATGGATGATCGACATGGAGGAGCGACATGGAGGATTGACATGGAGGAGTGACATGGAGGATTGATATGCGGATTGACATGGAGGAGTGGATATGGAGAAGCGTCATGGAGGATTTATATGGAGGGGTGATATGGAGGAGAAACTTGGAGGATCGACATGGTGGAGTGACATGGAGGAGTGACAAGAAGAAGTGACATGGAGGAGTGACATGGAGGAGCGACATGGAGGAGTCACAGGAAGGAGGGACATGGAGGAACAATATTCTGGGTTGACATTCTGGAGTGTCATTCTGGAGTGACATGAAGGAGCGACATTCTGGAGTGTCATAGAGGAGCGACATGGAGGAGTGACATTGAGCAGTGACATGTCGGCGTGACATGGAGGAGTGACATGAAAGATTGATATGGAGGAGTTACAAGGAAGACATGGATGAGTGACATGGAGGAGCGACATTCTGGAGTGACATGGATGAGCAACATGGAGGAGTGCCATGGAAGGAGCATGGAGGATTGACATGGAGCAGTGATATGATGGAGTGACATGGAGGAGTGACATCGAGGATTGATATGGAGGAGTGACATGGAGAAGTGACATTGAGGAGTGACATGGAGGAGCAAGGATGAGCGACATGGTGGATCGACATGGAGGAGAGACATGGAGGATTGATATGGAAGATCGACATTGAGGACTGTCATGGAGGAGTGACATGGAGGATCAACATAGAGCAGGGATATGAAGGAGTGACATGGAGGAGTGACATAGAGGAACGACATGGAGAATAGACATGGAGAATTGACATGGAGGAGCGACATGGAGGAGTGACATGTAGGATCGACATGCAGGATTGACATTAATGAGTTACATGGAGGATTGTCATGGAAGACATGGAGGAGTTACAGGAAGGAGGGATAAGGAGGAGTGACATGGAGGATCAACATGGAGGAGCAAGGATGTTCGACATGGTGGGTCGACATGGAGGAGTGACATGGAGTAAAAACTTGGAGGAGTGACATGGAGGATCAACATGGAGGAGCAACATGGAGGAGTCACATGGAGGAGTGATTTGGAGGATAGACATGGAGGAGGGACATTTTGTAGTGACATGGAGGAGCAAGGATGTGCGACATGGAGGATCGACATGGAGTAGAGACATGTAGGAACGGCATGAAGCAGTGACATGGAAGACTGACATGGAGGAGCGACATGCAGGATCGACATGGAGGAGTGACATGGATCAGTGACATGCAGGATCGACATTGAGGAGAGACATGGAGGATCAAAATGGAGGAGCAAAATGGAGGAGCGACATGGAGGAGTGACATGGAGGAGCAAGGATGAGCGACATGGTGGATCGACATGGAGGAGTGACATGGAGGATTAATGGAGGAGGACATTTGGAGTGACATAGAGAAGTGACATGGAGGAGCGAAATCGAGGAGTGACATTTGGATCTACATGGAGGAGCACATGGAGGAGAGAAATGGAGGAGTGACATGGAGGAACGAAATGGAGAAGAAACATGGAGGAGTGACATGAAGCAGTGACATGGAGGAGCGATATGGCGGAGTGAGAGGGATGAGTGACATTAAGGAGTGACATGGAGGAGCTACTTGGAGGAGGGACATGGAGGAGGGACATTTTGGAGGGGCGAGGAGAAGCGACATGAAGGAGTGACATGGAGGAGTGACATGGAGGAGCGACATGGCGGAGGGACATGCAGGAGTGACATTCTGGCTTGATATTCTGGAGTGACATTCTGGAGTGACATGGAGGAGTGACATGGAGAAGCAACATGGAGGAGTGACATGGATGAGCAAGGATGAGCGACATGGTGGATCGACATTGAGGAGTGACATGGAGTACTGATATGGAGGAGTGACATGGAGAAGTGACATTGAGGAGTGACAAGAAGAAGTGACATGGAGGAGTGACATTCTAGAGTGACATTCTGGTGTGACATGGAGGAGCGATATGGAAGAGTAACATGGAGGAAGTAGGGATGAGCGACATGGACGATCGACATGGAGGAGTGACATGGAGGAATGGCATTGAGGACTGACATGGAGAAGTAACATGGAAGATCGACATGGAGCAGTGATATGAAGGAGTGACATGGAGGAGTGATATGGAGGAGCGACATGGAGGATAGACATGGAGGATTGACATGGAGGAGCAACATGGTGGAGTGACATGTAGGATCGACATGCAGGAGTGACATGGAGGAGTGTCATTCGTAGACATGGAGTCGTGACATGGAGGAGTTACATTGAGGAGTCACAGGAAGGAGGGACATGGATGAGCGACATTCTGGGTTGACATTCTGGAGCGACATTCTGGAGTGACATATAGGAGCGACATGGAGGAGTGACATTGAGCAGTGACATGTCGGCGTGACATGTAGGAGTGACATGGAGATCGACATGGAGGAGTGACAAGGAAGACATGGATGAGTGACATGGAGGAGCGACATGTAGGATCGACATAGAGGTTCGACATAGAAGATCGACATGGAGGATTTACATGGAGGAGGGACAAGGAGGAGTGACATACTGGAGTGACATTCTGGAATGACATGTAGGAGCGACATTCTGGAGTGACATGGAGGACTGACATGGAAGATCATCATGGAGGAGTGACGTGAAGGAGTGATATTGTAGACTCGGAGGAGTGACAGGGAAGAGAGACATGGAAGACTGACATGGAGGACGGACATGTAGGATGACATGGTAGACTGACATGGAGGAGAGACAAGGAAGAGAGGGAGGAGTGACATGTAGGAGCAAAATGGAGGTGTTCAATTGAGGATCAACATGGAGGAGTGATATGGAGGAGGGGGACATGGAGGAATGATATTCTCAAGCAACATTCTTGAGGGACATTCTGGAATGACATGGAGAAGCGAAATGGAGGAGTAACATTCTGGAGTTAAATTCTGGAGTGACATCCTGGAGTGACATGGAGGAGCGACATTTTGGAGTGACATGGATGATCGAAATGGACGATCGACATGGAGCAGGTGACATGGAGTGACATGGAAATGTGACATGGAGGAGTGACATGGAGGAGCGACAATGGAGGAGCGACATGTTGGAGCGACATTCTGTAGTGACATGGAGGAGTGACATTCTAGAATGACATGGAGGAGCGACATGGAAGATCGACATGGATGAGTAACATGTAGATCTACATGGAGGAATGACATGGAGGATCGACATGGAGGAGCGACATTGAGATCGACATGGAGGAGCGACAAGGAAGAGCTACATGGAGGAGAAACATCGCGGAGCGACATGGAGGACTGACAAAGTGGAGGTACATACTGGAGGGACATGTTTGGAGCGACATTCTGGAGTGACATGGAGGAGTGACATTCTAGAGTGACATGGAGGAGCGACATGGAAGATCGACATGGATGAGTAACATGTAGGATCTACATGGAGGAATGACATGGAGGATCGGACATGAGGAGCGACATTGAGGATCGACATGGAGGAGCGACATTGAGTAGCGACATGGAGAACTGACATGGAGGATCAACAAGGATTAGTGACATGGAGGAGAGACATGGACGATCGACATGGAAGAGTCACATGGAAGATCGACATCGAGGAGTGACATGGAGGAGTGGACATGTAGTATTGACATAGAGGAGTTACATAGCGAGTGACATGGAAGGAAGGAAGGAGTGACATGGAGGAGCGACATGTAGGATTGAAATAGAGGATCGACATGAAGGAGTGACATGGAGGAGGGACATGGAGGAGTGACATTCTGGAGGGACATTCTGGAGTGACATGGAGGAGAGACATGGAGGCGTAACATTCTGGAGTTAAATTCTGGAGTGACATTCTTGAGTGACATGGAGGAGCGACATTCTGGAGTGACATGGAGGAGTGAAATGGAGGAGCAAAATGGAGGATCGAGATGGAAGAGTGACATGGAGGAGAAACATAGAAGAGTTACATGGAGGAGCTACATAAGGAGCAACAACACGGAGCGATTTGGAGGACTGAAATGGAGGAATGACATTCTGGAGGGACATGGAGGGGTGACATTCTGGAAGTGACATGAGGAGCGACATGGAAGATCGACATGGAGGAAGTAACATGTAGGATCTACATGAGGAGTGACATGGAGGATCGACATGGAGGAGCGTCATTGAGGATCGATATTGAGGAGCGACATTTAGTACTGACATGGAGGAGTGAGACGGGGAAGGGACATGGAAGAAAAGGAGGAGCGACATGGATGAGTGTCATGGAGGAGTGACATTCTGGATGGATATTCAGGAGTGACATTAAGGAGCAACATTCTGGAGTTACATTGAGGAGCGACATGGAAGATCGATATGGAGGAGTAACATGTAGGATCTACATGGAGGAGTGACAAGGAGGATCGACATGTAGGAGCCACATTGAGGATCGACATGGAGGAGCGACATTGAGGAGCGACATGGAGTAGTGAGATGGGGGAGGTACATGGAAGACAATGAGGAGCAACATGGATGAGTGACATGGAGGAGTGACATTCTGGAGGGACATTGAAGAGCGACATGGAGGATTGACATGGAGTAGTAACATGAAGGGATCAACATGGAGGAACCGACATTGAGGAGGTAAATGAGGGAGTGACATGGAAGACATGGAGGAGTGACATGGAGGAGAGACATAGAGGAGTGACATTAGGAGCTACATAGAGGATCGACATGGAGGAGCAACAAGGTGGATCGACATGGAGGAGTGACATGGAGGAGTGACATGGTAGAGATGGAGGAGTGACATGGAGGAGAGACATGGAAGATCGACATGGAGGATCGACATGGAGGAGTGACATTCTGGAGTTAAATCTGGATTGACATTTTGGAGTGACATTTTGGAATGACATGGAGGAGTGACATGGTGGAGTAATATGGATGAGCAAGGAGGAGCGACATGGAAGATTGAGATGTGTCCGACATGGAGACATGGAGGAGTGACATGGAAGATCGACACGGAGGAGTGACATTTAAGACATGGAGAAGTGACATGGAGGATATTGACATTGAGTAGTAACATGGAGGAGTGACAATGAGGATCGACATGGAGGAGAGACATAGAGGATCAACATGGAGGAGTGACAAGGACGATCGACATGGAGGAGCAACAAGGTGGATCGACATGTAGGAGTGACATGGAGGAGTGACAAAGAGGAGGCGACATGGAGGAGTGACATGGAGGAGTTACATTTTGGAGGGACATTCTGGAGTGACATGTAGGAAGCGACATGGGATTAGGAGTGACATGGGAGGATTGAATGTAGTATTGACATGGAGGAGTTACATAGAGGAGTGACACGGAAGAAAGGCAGGAGTGACATGGAGGAGCGACATGGAGGAGCGAAATAGAGGATCGACATGGAGGAGGTGACATGGAGGAGTGACATTCTGGAGTGACATTATGGAGGGACATTCTGGAATGACATTGGAGGAGGGGACAATGTATGAGGGACATGGAGGAGTACATTCTGGAGATAAATTCTGGATTGACATTCTGGAGTGTCCATGGAGGAGCGACATTCTGAAGTGACATGGAAGAAACGACATGGAGGAGTGATAATGGAGGAGCAAGGAGGTTTGACATGGAGTGACATGGAAGACAGGGAGGAGTGACATGGAGGAGCGACATTGAGGTGTTAAATAGCGGATCGACATGGAGGAGTGACATGGAAGAGGGATATGGTGGAGTGATATTCTGGAGTTACATTCTGGAGGGATATTCTGGGAGTGACATGTAGCAAACGTCATTCTGGAATGACATGGAGGAGCAACAGGGAGGAGTATATGGATGATCAAGGAGGAGCGACATGGACGATCGAGATGGAGTAGTCACATGGAGCATCGACATGAAGGAACAATTATGGAGCAGTGACATGGTAAAATTGGAGTAGTTACATGGAGTCGAGACATGGAAGATCGACATGGAGGATCATCATGGAAAAGTAACATGGGATGAGTGACAAGAGGAGCGTCATGGAGGAGCAAAATGGAGGATCGACATGGAGGAGCGACGTGGAGGAGCAACATTGAGGAGCGACATGGAGGCCTGACATGGAGGATCGACATGGATGGCTGACATTGAGTATTGACATGGAGAAAGGACATGGAGGAGTGACATTATTGAATGACATGGAGGAGAGACATGGAGGAGTGACATTCTGGAGTTAAATTTTGGAGTGACATTCTGGAGTGACATGTAGGAGCGACATTCTGGAGTGACATGGAGGAGATATATGGAGGAGCTACATGGCGGAGTGACTGGAGGAGTGACATGGAGTTGTGACATGGAGGAGCGACAATGAGGAGTGACATGGAAGACATAGAGTGACATGGAGGAACAACATGGAGAATCGACATGGAGGAGTGACATGGAGGAGCGACATGGAGCATCAAGGAGGAGTGAAACGGAGGAGCGACGTGGAGCAGCAAGAAGGAATGGACATGGAGGAGTGACGTGGGGAGCGACATGGAGGAGTGGACATGGAGGAGCGACATGGAGGAGTGACATGGAGGATCGACATGAGGAATGACATGGAGGATAAACATGGAGGATCGACAGGGAGGAGTGACATGGAGGAGCGACATTCATGAGAGACATGGAGTGACATGAAAGACATGAAGAAGAAATATCGAGGAGTGATATGGAGGAGTGATATTACGGATAGACATGGAGGAGTTTCATTGAGTACATGAAGGGGTGACATGGAGGATTGACATAGAGGAGTGACATGGAGGAGTGACATGGAGAAGCGGCATTGAGGAGCAATATGGAGGAGTGAAATGGAGGAGCGACATGGAGGAGTGAAATGGAGGAATGACATCGAGGATTGAAATGGTGGAGTGACATGGAGGAGTTAGAATGAGGAGTGACATGGAGGAGTGACAGAGGAGTGATGTGGAGGAGCGACATGGAGGAGTTACCTGGAGGAGCGATATGGAGGATTGACATGGAGGAGTTACTGGAAGAGCGATATGGAGGAGTGACATAGAGGAGTGACATGGAGGAGTGACATTGAGGAGCAAGGGAGAGTGACATGGAGGAGTGACATAGAGGAGTGACATGGAGGAGTGACATTAAGGAATGACATGGAGGATTGAAATGGGGGAGTGACATGGAGGAGTGACATGTAGGAGTGACATGGAGGAGTGACATGGGGGAGCAACATGGATGAGAGACATGGAAGAGTGACATGGAGGAATGACATGGAGGATTGAAATGGTGGAGTGACATGGAGTAGTGAGAAGGAGGAGTGACATGGAGGAGTGATGTGGAGGAGCAACATTTAGGAGTTACATGGAGGAACGATATGGAGGAGTGACAGAGGAGTGACATGGAGGAGTGACATTGAGGAGTGACATTTAAGGAGTGACATGGAGGATCGACATGGAGGAGTGACATAGAGGAGTGACATGGAGGAGTGATGTGGATGAGCGACATTGAGGAGTGAGAAGGAGGAGTGACATGGAGGAGTGACATGGAGGAGTGACATTGAGGAGCAAGGAAGAGTGACATGGAGGAGTGACATGTAGGAGCTTCATGGAGGAGTGACATGGAGTGACATGGAGGAGTGACATTGAGGAGTGACATTTAGGAGTGACATTGGAGGATCGACATGGAGGAGTGACATGGAGTAGTGACATGGAGGATTGACATGAGGAGTGACATGGAGGAGCGACATGGAGGAGCGATATGGAGGAGCGAAATGGAGGATTGACATGGAGGAGTGACATGAAGGAGGAGTGACATTGAGAATCGACATGGAGGAGTGAGAAGGAGGAGTGACTGGAGGAGTGACATGGAGGAGTGACATAGAGGAGTGACATGGAGGAGTGACATTAAGGAGCAAGGAAGAGTGACATGGGATGTGAGTGACATGTAGGAGCTTCATGGAGGAGTGACATGGAGGAGTGACATGGAGGAGTGACATGGAGGAGTGACATGGAGGATAGACATGGAGGAGTGACATTTTGCAGTGACATGGGGGATCGACATGGAGGAGTGACATGGAGGAGTGACATGGAGGAGTGACATAGAGGAGTGACATGGAGGAGTGACATTGAGGAGCAAGGAAGAGTGATATGGAGGAGTGACATGTAGGAGCTTTATGGAGGAGTGACATGGAGGAGTGACAAGGAGTATTGACATGGAAGACGGACATGGAGGAGTGAATTTAAGGATCGTCATGGAGGAGTGACATGGAGAAGCAACACGGAGGCTCAACATATAGGAGTTATATTGAGGAGTGACATTGAAGGGCGACATGGAGGATCAACATGGAGGAGTGACATAGAGGAGTGACATGGAGGAGTGACATGGAGGAGTATCATTGAAGGGCAACATGGAGGCTCAACATGGAGGAGTGACATAGAGGAGTGACATTGAGGAGCAAGGAAGAGTGACATGGAGGAGTGACATGGAGGAGTGACATGTTGGAAGTGATATGTAGGAGTGACATGGAGGATTGACATGGAGGATTTACATGGAGGATCGACATGGAGGAGTGACATAGAGGAGCGACATGGAGGCTCAACATGTAGGAGTCATATTGAGGAGTTACATGAAGGGATGACATAGAGGAGTGAAATGGATGTGCAAGAAATAGTGACAAGGAGGAGTGACATGGAGGAGCAACATAGATAATCGACATGGGGGAGTGACATGGTTGAGTGAAATTGAAAAATCGAAATGAAGGAGTGACATAGAGGAGTGACGTGATATGGAGGAGTGAAATAGAGCATTGACATGGAGGAGTGACATGGAGGATCGACATGGAGGAGTGACATAGAGGAGTGATGTGGAGGAGCGACATGGAGGATTGACGAGGAGGAGTGACATGGAGGGTTGACATGGAGGAGTGAGAAGTTGGAGTGATATGGAGATGTGACATGGAGGAGTGACATAGAGGAGTGACATGGAGGAGTGATATTGAGGAGCAAGGAAGAGTGACATGGAGGAGTGACATGGAGGAGCTTCATGGAGGAGTGACATGGAGGAGTTCCATGTAGGAATGACATGGAGGAGTGACATGGAGGATCGACATAGAGGAGTTACCTAGAGGAGTGACATAGAGGAGTGACGTAGAGGATTAACGTGGAGGAGCGACATGGAGAAATTACATGGAGAATTCATATTGAGGAGCAACACGGAGGTTCAACATGTAGGAGTTATATTGAGGAGTGACACTGAAGGGCGGACATGGAGGCTCAACATGGAGGAGTGACATAGAGGAGTGACATAGAGGAGTGACGTAGAGGATTAACGTGGAGGAGCGACATGGAGAAATTACATGGAGAATTCATATTGAGGAGCAACACGGAGGTTCAACATGTAGGAGTTATATTGAGGAGTGACACTGAAGGGCGGACATGGAGGCTCAACATGGAGGAGTGACATAGAGGAGTGACATGGTGGAGCGACATGGAGGAGCGATATGGATGAGCGAAATGGAGGAGTGACATGAAGGAGTGACATGGAGGAGCGACGTGGAAAAGCAAGAAGGAGTGACATGGAGGAGTGACATAGAGGAGCGACATGGAAGAGTGACATGGAGGAGTGACATGGAGGAGCGACATAGATGAGAGACTTGGAGGAGTGACATGGAAGACATGAAGAAGTGACATGGAGGAGTGATATGGAGGAGTAACATTGAGGAGTGATATAGAGGAGTGATGTGGATGAGCGACATTGAGGAATGAGAAGGAGGAGTGACATGGAGGAGCGACATGGAGGAGCGATATGGAGGAGCAAAATGGAGGAGTGACATGGAGGAATGACATGAAGGAGGAGTGACATGGAGGAGTGAAATAGAGGAGTGATGTGGAGGAGCGAGATGGAGGAGTGACAAGGAGGATTGAAATAGAGGTGTGACATGGAGTAGTGACATTGATGAGCAAGGAAGAGTGACATAGAGGAGCTTCATGAAGGAGTGACATGGAGGAGTGACATGTAGGAGTGACATGGACGATCGACATGGACGATCGACATGGACGATCGACATGGAGGAGTGACATGGAGTAGTGATATGGAGAAGTGATATGGAGATGTGACATGGAGGAGTGACATGGAGGAGCAAGGAAGAGTGACATGGAGGAGTGACATGGAGGAGCTTCATGGAGGAGTGACATGGAGGAGTGCTATGGAGGAGCGATATGGAGGAGCAAAATGGAGGAGTGACATGGAGGAATGACATGAAGGAGGAGTGACATGGAGGAGTGACATAGAGGAGTGAGAAGGAGGAGTGACATGGAGGAGTTACATGGAGAAGCAACACGGAGGCTCAACATATAGGAGTGATATTGAGGAGTGACATTGAAGGGCGACATGGAGGCTCAACATGGAGTGACATAGAGGAGGTGACATGGACGGAGTGACATGGAGGAGTTTCATTGAAGGGAGATGTGGTATATTTTCAAGTCTTGCACAAAACAGTGAGACCCCTAATTGTAAACTTATGAGTAAGAAGCATGCGTGGAGACATATGATCATATGATATGACCGGGGGCTGGAGGATATACATGTAGGACAAAGGAGCCATTCGTGGTCATGCGCTCAGCTCAAGATGTAGCATGACATGTACATATTATAAGGAGGCGCGAGAGCCCCGAAATGCAGGACTTTCAGATTTGACTTGAGACCTCCGGACGCTCTAGACGTTCGTTATGACATTTGTTGCTTGTTTGTAATAAACTCTATTATACCAGCAAGAACAGTGTCCGCAGAGCATCCTTTCTCATCACTTCAACAGCGCTGTCGCAGGAAAGATACGACAAACTTTGGCGTCACGGGACAGGATCGGAGGTGGCCTCAGCGGTTTACTGCTACAACTTCACAGACGGTGAGCTCACTCGATTGAATGCTGGTCATAAATTGGGGCTGTTATGTGGAGTTGTTTGGCCACACCGTAAATTAAGAACCTTCTTGTTATGGACATGTCCTGTTGATTTGATGTTTAAAGTGCTAAATTTAATGAAAAAGGGGGAATGAATAGAGAAAAGATATAAAGTGAAGAAAAGAAGTATGAGAAATACAAGGAATAGTTTAGAATAGCTGACATCGTCTGGAATCAAGTTAGAAAGACAAAATTGGGAAACCTGGATCCAGGTAATTTGAATAAATAAATGTAAAGAGTGTTAAGAAAGAGATAAGGAAATAAAGGAAATAAAGGAAATGATCATATGACAGCCGCAAATCGGATAGGTTAGTAGCCCTCAAGTGTAGGAGCATTGTAGTACGGGCCGATTAAAACCTGGAACAACATCTTATGGTCAGTTTAATAACTGGAGAGTGTAGAATCACAATTCGATTGACCGTTACCACTCTGACATTTGTTGACGAACGGTGTCTGAAGCAGCCTCTCATCGAATATTTACACTTCAAAGGTAGCATCAATTTTATGAGAAAAAGTAAGGAAATAGCGGCAGAAAGCATGCTGTATGAATGAAGATATCTAAAATTGGTGAAGAGAATGTGTGTGTGTGTTTACTTTGGGATGAGAAGAAGCAGGGGAGGATGTGTGTGTGTAGGAGTGCTGAATGTGTGTGTGTGATATTTAACTGCTGATGTGTTCCAGATGTGTGCTATAAAATGCATAGGAAGAGAATAGGTGTGTTAAAGTTAAAAGAAAGAAAGAACACATTATAATTGAATAACCATATATAGGTGGTGATTTGAGAACAGGACATTTAATAATTTGTAAGAATAGATACGTGGCCCGATGTATTGTATAAACCATGAGCTTCTGTTAGAAGACTAATGAATTGAACGAGTTAGAAAATAAAAATTGAGCAGACTGATCCACCCGGTGACTGCAGAAATAGAAAACTAATTACACGGCGGGCGTAGTATATTCTGTGGGGGTAACATAAGCTGTTGATTGTGGGAATTTCTCTGGATCAGAGATCGAAGCGCACCCTCTCTGGATCACTGTTGTCACTCACGCCGTTGGGCGTGATGACACGGCCGGTAGGAGTGGACGCTTGTTTTTTCTGCAAAAGAGGGATTTCCGGGAGATACAGTAAAAAGAATGAAATGATGAGCCACTGAAATGAGCCTGGTTACGATAAACACATACACATAAGATAAATAACTATAAACCAGGACAAATAAAGTGGAGTTGTGTAACTGTATCCTGTAACCCGTATGACACTCGGAAAAGAATAGAAATAATAATAATAATAATAATAATAAATAAAAAAAACCCTAATAGATACTAAGATAAATACATATATAATAATAAGATCGGTTACCGTGGTGACCTTTCTCAGAGAAAGTTGAAATAAAATCTAACTAAACTCTGCTAATGAAAGCCCACATTCCCAGAAAGAGTAACAGATACTAATAAACTATGATTTGGGCATTTCCCCCTTTTTGAATAAAACATGAGCTCTTCTTAAAAGGGACGTAATATAATAAATAAACTGTTAAATGCACAATGAACTTCGTTTAAGAAGGGTAGCGTTTGGGGCCCCCCCCTCACTCGTCTCAAAATTCCCTAGAGGAGGTGGAATGTGGGTGTATGAAGGCGTTCGGAGACCCTTTCTTGGGAGTTACAGAGAATTCCTTTGTCGTTTGAACTGTTTGGTCCAGTGGGGTTCACTAAGTGCTTTAATGTTTAGGTAGGGGTTTAAGCCACATTCACTGATCCAAGATGATGAAGGCTCAAGAGAGCCCGAAGACAATGTGGAAGAACACACACCAGAGAGGGAGATGCATGAAAATCCCCAGAGTCAGAATTCAGAAGGAGAGATCACCCAGGTTGTGGACAATGTTGATGTTTCTGTACACATTTCTGATGATGCCAGAAATGACTCGGCAGTTGATGGACAGGAAAGAAGATTTAGAGCCATTGTCTTTCAACATGTCCCAGATCCAGCAGGACCTATTTCAATTGCCTGCAAAGCGCCAGAGATATCAAAGGGCGGTGAATCCGCTGCAGGACAACCCAGGGATCCAGTTAGACCAAGGAGCCCGAGACCAGTTAGGAGAAGAGTCAAACCAGACCGTTATTAGAACCAGGGTTGAAGTAACCTTGGGAAAGTCAGTTCGGCTTCCATGTCAGTGTACAGAAGAAAATAGTGGTAAAGGGAAACTCAGAGTTCAGTGGAAAGACAGCCATGGTAAGATCCTAGATCTGTCAGAGACAGTACCCTTAGGGAAATATACATTAATTAATGACAAAAGGAGAGTGAAGGTTGAGGGAGACTGTAGTCTCTATGTATATAAGCCTCAAAAGGAAGATCAAGGTGATTACAGGTGTTCTTTTTACGATCGACATAATGGAAGTGAGCGGTCCGAGTTAGGATTTGGAGTTCGCGTGGTGTCTCTAGTGATACTAGGGGGGAATAAGAGTATAGACTCCCAAGAGGTTGGGGAAACAAGAGAATTGACAACGATGACATCAACTCTCCAGACGAAAGCTGGACAAATGGAAGAGAAATCTACTCCTTCAATGGCAAAGGCTATTGAAAGTATGAATGCATCACATGTAACTACAAAGGCGCCTCAGGTGATATCTATAACGTCACCTCCTTTGAGTACTGTGATCAGAGCTAAGTTAGGAGGAACAGTTTACCTTCCTTGTCAATGTGGGAGATGGAATAATGGAGGTAACTTGCTTCCCAAATGGGAAAATAGTCGTGGTGAAGCTTTGTTGTTGACAAGACCTGAAGATGACATTGTGCCTCGTGATCAGAGGAAGTATATTCTGTTTAATGAGGTTAGATGGATGAAAATTAAAGATGATTGTTCCCTTGTCCTGCGTAACGTTACTCGGGAAGACGAAGGAGAATACATGTGTTCTTATGAAGAACCGGAGTTTAAATTTGTTCCATATCAAAATTATTGGATCAAAGGTCGTGTGACTCGTAGAGTGTCACTCCTGATAAAAGAGTTGAGACATCTTGGAACGTCTATGAGTACTAAAGAAGTTCAGAAACAATTTACTACAGTAACCACTCCAAAGTTGATTAGTACACAGATAAAGCTTGTTACGTTAGTTCCGGAAACAACCAAGAATGTTCATACACCTACTCAGGCTACTACTCTAGTTATGACTTCAAAGGGATGAATGCTACAACAGCGACGACATCCGTGGCATCTACGACATTTGTAAATACAACGCAGACATCTAATATGACATCTGGACCTTTAAGGATGTGATTAATGTAACCCAGAAGCAAATGTCAAAAATAGAGCTAGCGTGACAGCAATAAGGACATTGTGAAGTTAGAGAACAGAGGATGAGAAGAAAGTATGTAGAGGCATCTATGACAGCTCAGAGGACTATTTAAAACATAGATAATAACTTTGTTGACTCTGATCAGATCCCAGAGTACATGATGGATCAATACCATACAATACAAAAGAGAAATACTAAATGGAAGGCATTTGGGTTTGATCCTTCAGTGTTACAGATCGCAGACCAATGGGCAGGTAGTGAACTTATGGTTCCAGCAAGTAACCCACTCCGTAAGATCGGTTGTGAAAAAAGGATGGTCGTGTCTGGTGCAAATCCTATCGCCGAACACATGGCCTTCGATTTTAGAGACTCTACCAGAACCACTACCACTAGGTGTCAAAAGTTATGCATTATCATGGCTGTTGTATCACCAGCAGTCAGCAGGAGATATACTGATGTCTTGGTCAGTGCTCTGTTTAGGCCTAGAATTTCCTTGTTCTTGGTTAAGGGAATTACCATATGTAAATGTACTTGATCAGCATGAAGATATCAGAACAGCGATCCCTGATATAATGGAGGTGACAGCAGTGGGAGCTACCAGCTGTTTTTGTTCAAATACAACTCATGGAGGGCCGGGAATGTTTATGGGGTTATCAGAGTGTGATAAATATATGATGGACTTGGGTAAATGGAACGTGGAATAGTAATGATTCGTATGAAGCATCTTTTCAGGTACACACAACACAAAAAGAAGACAATTTTAAGGGTACATAACCAGATATTGCCGGGAATGTGACTATAGGAAATTTTCAAGGATATTTGGTGGGTCTGTGGTAATAAGGCATACATATTTCTACCATATGGGTGGACAGGATGCTGTTATATGTCACTGTGAAACTTCCATATGAGGTTCTTACTATCCAGAAGGGAGTAGGGCCAGATGAGGCTCAATCTGATTGTCGCTTCACGTAGTAGGAGAAAACGTGAGTTGGCACAGTTTCACAACTGGAGTCCTACCATTGGAGAATAAGCTTAGGAGAAAAGTGGGGAATAGGATTATTTCCATGGTATGGGGTGACATTCTTGGCAGATCACAATCGACAACATTACCTACACCTTGCAAGCTTTGCGAACGAAACCAATAAGAGGTTTCGAATTTTTGTCAAACACTCACGAGAAGTCACCGATTGACGTTGCTGAAACATGACATGGCTCTCTGATTATATTTTGGCCAAACAAGGGGGCTTATGTGTTGCTTTAAATTTAACGGAGATGCCTGCTACACTTTGATTCTGATAGTTCTGATGATAATGACTAGTGTCATAGAAGGCATTGAAGCTCATAAGAGATGCGTTTGGCCCATCAGAAGACGCGGGATGGTCTGCAAATGCTTGGTTGCAGGATAAATTTGGGACCTAGGAGCAGTGTTAGTTCAGGTTTTGGTAGCGCTCGTTTTGTCGTTGTGTTTGATGTTTTGTTTTTGCACGCTGTTGTTGACCTTTCCAAAGGCTATGATAATTAAATGGGTTGGAGTTGTGCTGCCCGGCGATCAAACGCTGATGCCATTATTTACGATGCGATAAAGATCGAATTGGTGGAGGATATCCATTTTAAATATCTCATATGATTATAATCCTATTATTTACCTCTGTTTTTGCTTGCGTAGTTTGTAGTGTTGATTTTGTTTTGCTCTTTCGAGACTTTGTTAGTCTCAAAAGGGGGTTATGGCAACAAAAGTGAACAATATGATTAATGGACAATATGATTTCTAATTTCACATAGAAGTGTTCTTATATGATTTCTAATTTCACATTTTACTTATAGAAGTGTTCTTATTCTGTGTTTGATGTTTTTAATTTGTATCTGTTCTGTATGCAAAAGATACTGGTTTTCTTGTCTTTCATTCTAGAACATATTGGGGGAAGACCACTGTGAGGGTGGTGGATTGTCGGGACTCCGATGGGCTGAATGGGTTCAGACACTTCAAAACATGAAAATACGAATGGCCTGAAGAACTCTGAACGTGGACTGGCGATACAACATCCCGAGTCAAGACGTCATCGATACTACACAGGAGTCAAGGCTGCTGAGAAACTGAAGTGTTATACAGTCTTATGTCTTCTCTTAGATGTTACATTAGTATTATTAAAAATGAATTGTCTTATTTGTGTATTACATGCTTGGCAAATGATGGTTTCTAAATATAATGGGACCTCAGATGTTTTCTTTTTCTCGATGTTAGGGGACAGTGGGGTAGGCAGGAAAAAGGTCCATAGAAAGGTGCGATGGGTCGACCAGCCTGACTTTCTGGACATTGTTTTGTTTTGATTTGCTGAGAGTTCCATATGTATTTGCTTAAGTCATTTCCACACACAAAATTGTTTAAATTTCCTCATTTCCAGTATTATGAAGTACTACGTATGGTCGCCTTGGCAGAGGGACCGTGAGAGAATTTTCCTGTCTACATTGTTTAATGGATATTTCAAGAAAGATTAGCTGCCTGACAGGTTTTTCACTCTCACTTTATACTCCATACAGTTGTTTCAATGGTAAAAGGGGCGGGTTGTTAAATGTGTCATGTTAATACACCCTGTATGTCTCTTCTTTTATTTTTTTCGAGACTTTGTGTAAGTCTCGAAGGGGGGAATATGTGGTATATTTTCAAGTCTTGCACAAAACAGTGAGACCCCTAATTGTAAACTTATGAGTAAGAAGCATGCGTGGAGACATATGATCATATGATATGACCGGGGGCTGGAGGATATACATGTAGGACAAAGGAGCCATTCGTGGTCATGCGCTCAGCTCAAGATGTAGCATGACATGTACACATTATAAGGAGGCGGCGAGAGCCCCGAAATGCAGGACTTTCAGATTTGACCTTGAGACCTCCGGACGCTCTAGACGTTCGTTATGACATTTGTTGCTTGTTTGTAATAAACTCTATTATACCAGCAAGAACAGCGTCCGCGGAGCATCCTTTCTCATCACTTCAACAGCACTGTCGCAGGAAAGATACGACAGAGACATGGAGGCTCAACATGGAGGAGTGACATAGAGGAGTGATGTCGAGGAGCGACATGGAGGAGTGACATAGAGGAGTGACATGGAGGAGTGACATAGAGGAGTGATGTCGAGGAGCGACATGGAGGAGTGACATAGAGGAGTGACATGGAGGAGTGACATTGAGGAGAAAGGAAGAATGACATGGAGGAGTGACATGGAGGAGTGACATGTTGGAGTGATATGTAGGAGTGACATGGAGGAGTTATATGGAGGATCGACATGGAGGAGTGACATAGAGGAGTGATGTGGAGGAGCGACATGGAGGAGTGACATGGAGGAGTGATGTCGAGGAGCGACATGGAGGAGTGACATAGAGGAGTGACATGGAGGAGTATTATTGAGGAGTGACATGAAGGGATGACATAGAGGAGTGAAATGGAGGGGCAAGAAATAGTGACAAGGAGGAGTGACATGGAGGAGCAACATGGATGATCGGCATGGGGGAGTGACATGGTGGAGTGAAATGGAAAATCGAAATGGAGGAGTAACATAGAGCAGTGACGTGATATGGAGGAGTGAAATGGAGGAGTTACATAGAGGAGTGAGTTGGAGGAGCGAAATAGAGGAGTGATATAGAGGAGTTACATGGAAGAGCTAAGTGGAGCAGCTAGAAGGAGTCACATGGAGGAGCGAGGTGGAGCAGCAAGAAGGAGTGACATGAAGGAGTGATATGGAGGAGTGACATGGAGGAGTGACATGGATGAGAGACAATGGAGGAGTGACATGGAGGTGTGACTTGTAGGAGTGACATAGAGGATCGACATGGAGGAAGTGGACCATGGAGGAGTGACAAGGAGGAGTGACAAGGTGTAGCGACATGGAACACGGACATGGAGGAGTGAATTTAAGGATCGTCATGGAGGAGTGACATGGAGAAGCAACACGGAGGCTCAACATATAATAGTGATATTGAGGAGTGACATTGAAGGGCGACATGGAGGCTCAACATGGAGGAGTGACATAGAGGAGTGACACGGAGTGACATGGAGGAGCAACATGGAAGACGGACATGGAGGAGTGAATTTAAGGATCGTCATGGATGAGTGACATTGAGAATCAACACGGAGGCTCAACATATAGGAGTGATATTGAGGAGTGACATGGAGGAGTGATTTGGAGGAGTGTCATTGAATGGCGACATGGAGTCTCAACATGGAGGAGTGACATAGAGGAGTGATGTGGAGGGGGCGACATGAGGAGTGACATGGAGGCTAAACATGGAGGAGTGACATAGAGGAGTGACATGGAGGAGTGGACATTGAGGAGCAAGGAAGAGTGACATGGAGGAGTGACATGTAGGAGCTTCATGGAGGAGTGACATGGAGGAGTGACATGGAGGATCGACATGGAGTATAGACATGGAGGAGTGACATTGAGGAGCAAGGAAGAGTGACATGGAGGAGTGAAATGGAGGAGTGACATAGAGGAGTGACATGGAGGTGACATAGAGGAGTGATGTGGAGGAGCAACAAGAGGAGTGACATGGAGGAGCGACCAAGGAGGAGTGACATAGAGGAATGACATGGAGGAGTGACATTGAGGAGCAAGGAAGAGTGGGACATAGAGGAGTGACATGGAGGAGCTTCATGGAGGAGTGAAATGGAGGAGTGACATTTAGTAGTGACATGGAGGATTGACATGAGGAGTGACATGGAGTAGTGATATTGAGGAGCAAGGAAGAGTGACATGGAGGAGTGACATGGAGGAGCTTCATGGAGTAGTGACATGTAGGAGTGACATTAGAGGATCGAAATGGAGGAGTGACATGGAGGAGTGACATGGAGGAGTGACCAAGGAGTAGCAACATGAAGACGGACATGGAGGACGTGAATTTGTGGATCGTCATGGAGGAGTGACATGGAGAAGCTACACGGAGGCTCAACATATAGGAGTGATATTGAGGAGTGACATGGAAGGGCGACAAGGAGGCTCAACATGGAGGAGTGACATGAAGGAGTATCATTGCAGGGCGACATGGAGGCTCAACATGGAGGAGTGACATAGAGGAGTTATGTGGAGGGGCGACATGGAGGAGTGACATGGAGGAGCGACATGGAGGAGTGACATAGAGGAGTGGACATGGAGGAGTGACATTGAGGAGCAATTAAGAGTGACATGGAGTAGTGACATGGAGGATTGACATGGAGGAGTGAAATGGAGGAGCGACATGGAGGAGCAAAATGGAGGAGCAAAATGGAGGAGTGACATGGAGGAGTGACATGGAGGATCGACATGGAGGATAGACATGGAGGAGTGATATGGAGGAGTGACATGGAGGAGTGACATTTAGGAGTGACATGGGGGATCGACATGGAGGAGTGACATGAGTAGTGATATGGAGGAGTGAGAAGGAGGAGTGATATGGAGATGTGACATGGAGGAGCTTCATGGAGGAGTGACATGGAGGAGTGACATGTAGGAATGACATGGATAGTGACATGGAGGAGCAAGGAAGAGTGACATAGAGGGAGTGACTGGAGGAGCTTTCATGGAGGAGTGACATGGAGGATTGACATAGAGGAGTGACATGGAGGAGCGACATGGAGGAGCGATATGGAGGAGCGAAATGGAGGAGTGACATGGAGGAGTGACATGAAGAGTGACATGGAGGAACGATGTGAAAAGCAAGAAGGAGTGACATGAGGAGTGACATGGAGGAGTGACAAGGAGTAACGACTATGGAAGACGGACATGGAGGAGGTGAATTTAAGGATCGTCATGGAGGAGTGACATGGAGAAGCAACACGGAGGCTCAACATATAGGATTTATTTGAGGGAGTGACATTGAAGGGCGACATGGAGGCTCACATGGAGGAGTGACATAGAGGAGTGACATGGAGGAGTGACATGGAGGAGTGACAAGGAGGATTGACAAGGAGTAGCGACATTGAGGAGCAAGGAAGTGTGACATAGAGGAGTGAGACGTTGGTGTGATATGGAGATGTGACATGGAGGAGTGACATAGAGGAGTGACATGGAGGAGTGACATTGAGGAGCAAGGAAGTGTGACATAGAGGAGTGACATGGAGGAGTGACATGGAGGAGTGCCATGTAGGAATGACATGGAGGAGTGACATGGAGGATAGACATAGAGGAGTGACCTGGAGGAGTGACATGGAGGAGTGACATAGAAGAGTGACGTGGAGGAGCGACATGGAGTAATGACATGGAGAAGTGATATTGAGGAGCAACAAGGAGGCTCACATGTAGGAGTGATATTGAGGAGTGACATTAAAGGGCGACATAGCGACTCAACATGGATGAATGACATAGAGGAGTGACATGGAGGAGTGACGTGGAAAAGCAAGAAGGAGTGACATGAGGAGTGACATAGAGGAGCAACATGGAGGAGTCGATATGGAGGAGCAAAATGGAGGAGTGACATGGAGGAGTGACATGAAAGAGGAGTGACATGGAGGAGTGACATAAAGGAGTGATGTGGAGGAGCGAGATGGAGGAGCGATATTGAGAGCGAAAATGGAGAGTGACATGGAGGAGCTTCATGGAGGAGTGACATGGAGGAGTGACATGTAGGAATGACATGGAGCAGTGACATGGAGGATCGACATAGAGGAGTGACATGAAGGAGGAGTGACATGTGGGAGTGACATAGAGGAGTGATGTGGAGGAGCGACATGGAGGAGTGCCATGTAGGAATGACATGGAGTAGTGACATGGAGGAGCAAGGAAGAGTGACATAGAGGAGTGACATGGAGGAGCTTCATGGAGGAGTGACATGGAGGATTGACATAGAGGAGTGACATGGAGGAGCGACATGGAGGAGCGATATGGAGGAAGCGAAATGGAGGAGTGACATGGGAGGAGTGACATGAAGGATGACATGGAGGAACGATGTGAAAAGCAGAAGGAGTGACTGGAGGAGTGACAAGGAGTAACGACATGGAAGACCGGACATGGAGGAGTGAATTTAAGATCGTCATGGAGGAGTGACATGGAGAAGCAACACGGAGGCTCAACATATAGGATTTATTTGAGGAGTGACATTGAAGGCGCGACTATGGAGGCTCAACATGGAGGAGTGGACATAGAGGAGTGACATGGATGAGTGATATGGAGGTGCATATGGAGGAGAGAAATGAGGAGTGACAAGGAGGAGTGACAAGGAGTAGCGACATTGAGGAGCAAGGAGTGGTGACATAGAGGAGTGAGAAGTTGGAGTGATATGGAGATGTGACTATGGAGGAGTGACATGGAGGAGTGACATGGAGGAGTGACATTGAGGAGCAAGAAGTGTGACATAGAGGAGTGACATAGAGGAGCTTCATGGAGGAGTGACATGGAGGAGTGCCATGTAGGAATGACATGGAGGAGTGACATGGAGGATCGACATAGAGGAGTGACCTGGAGGAGTGACATGGAGGAGTGACATAGAAGAGTGACGTGGAGGAGCGACATGGAGTAATGACATGGAGAAGTGATATTGAGGAGCAACAAGGAAGCTCAACATGTAGGAGTGATATTGAGGAGTGACATTAAAGGGCGACATAGCGACTCAACATGGAGAAATGACATAGAGGAGTGACATGGAGGAGTGACATGGAGGAGTGACATGGAGGAGTGACATGGAGGAGCAACATGGAGGAGGCGATATCGGAGGAGCAAAATGGAGGAGTGACATGGAGGAGTGACATGAAAGAGGAGTGACATGGAGGAGTGACATAGAGGAGTGATGTGGAGGAGCGAGATGGAGGAGCGATATTGAGGAGACGACAATGGAGGAGTGACTATGGAGGAGTGACATGGAGGAGCTTAATGGAGGAGTGACATGGAGGAGTGCCATGTAGAATGACATGGAGGAGTGACATGGAGGATCGACATGGAGGAGTGAAGGAGGAGTGACATGTGGGAGTGACATAGAGGAGTGATGTGGAGGAGCGACATGGAGGAGTGACATGGAGGAGCGGCAAGGAGGAGTGACATAGAGGAGTGACATGGAGGAGTGACATTGAGGAGCAAGGAAGTGTGACATGGAGGAGTGACATGGAGGAGCTTCATGGAGGAGTGACATGGAGGAGTGACATTTAGGAGTGACATCAATGATCGACATGGAGGAGTGACATGGAGTAGTGATATGAGGAGTGAGAAGGAGGAGTGGACATGGAGGAGTGACATGGAGGAGCAAGGAAGAGTGACGTGGAGGAGTATCATTGTAGGGCGACATGGAGGCTCAACATGGGAGGAGTGACATAGAGGAGTGACATGGAGGAGCGACGTGGAGGAGTGACATTGGAGGAGTGACATGTAGGAGTGACATGGAGGAAGCAACATGGATATCGACATGGGGGAGTGACATGGTTGGAGTGAAATGGAAAAATCGAAATGGAGGAGTGAACAGAGGAGTGACGTGATATGAAGGAGTGAAATGGAGGTTGACATGGAGGAGTGACATGGAGGATCGACATGGAGGAGTGACATAGAGGAGTGACATGGAGGAGCTTCATGGAGGAGTGACATGGAGGAGTGCCATGTAGGAATGACATGGAGGATCGACATAGATGAGTGACATGGAGGAGCGACATGGAGGCGCAATATGGAGGAGTGAAATGGAGGAGTGACATGGAGGAGCTTAATGGAGGAGTGACATGGAGGAGTGCCATGTAGGAATGACATGGAGGAGTGACATGGAGGATCGACATAGAGGAGTGACATGGAGGAGTGACATAGAGGAGTGATGTGGAGGAGCGACATGGAGGAGTGACATAGAGGAGTGACATGGAGGAGCGACTATGGAGGCGCAATATAGGAGTAGCGAAATGGAGGAGTGACATGGAGGAGCTTAATGGAGGAGTGACATGGAGGAGTAATATTGAAGGGCGAGATGGACGCTCAACATGTAGGAGTGACATAGAGGAGTGACATGGAGGTGCGACGTGGAAAAGCAAGAATGAGTGACACGGAGGAGTGACATGGATGAGAGACTTGGAGGAGTGACATGAAAGACATGAAGAAGTGACATGGAGGAGTGATATGGAGGAGTAACATTGAGGAGTGATATAGAGGAGTGATGTGGATGAGCGACATTGAGGAGTAAGAAGGAGGAGTGACTTGTAGGATCGACATAGAGGAGTGACCTAGAGGAGTGACATGGAGGAGTGACATAGAGGATTGACGTGGAGGAGCGACAGTGAGAAATTACATGGAGAAGTGATATTGAGGAACAACACGGAGTTTCATCATGTAGGTGTGATATTGAGGAGTGACATTGAAGGGCGACAAGGAGGCTCAACATGGAGGAGTGACATAGAGGAGTGACATGGAGGAGTGACATGGAGGAGTAATATTGAAGGGCGACATGGAGGCTCAACATGGAGGAGTGACATAGAGGAGTGACATGGAGGAGCGACGTGGAAAAGCAAGAATGGAGGAGTGACATAGAGGAGCGACATGGAGGAGTGACATGGAGGAGTGACATGTTGGAGTGACATGGAGGAGCGACATGGATGAGAGAATTGGAGGAGTGACATGGAAGACATGAAGAAGTGACATGGAGGAGTGATAAGGAGGAGTAACATTGAGGAGAGATATAGAGGAGTGATGTGGATGAGCAACATTGAGGAGTGAGAAGGAGGAGTGACATGGAGGAGCGACATGGAGGAGCGATATGGAGGAGCGAAATGGAGGAGTGACATGGAGGAGTGACATGAAGGAGGTGTGACCTGGAGGAGTGATATAGAGGAGTGATGTGGAGGAGCGACATGGAGGAGTGACATGGATGAGCGACAAGGAGGAGTGACATAGAGGAGTGACATGGAGGAGTGACATGGAGTAGTGACATGGAGGAGTGACATGGAGGAGCGATATGGAGGAGCGAAATGGAGGAGTGACATGGAGGAGTGACATGGAGTAGTGAGAAGGAGGAGTGACATGGAGTAGTGACATGGAGGAGTTACATAGAGGAGTGACATGGAGGAGTGACATTGAGGAGCAAGGAAGAGTGACATGGAGGAGTGACATGTAGGAGCTTCATTGAGGAGTGACATGGAGGAGTGACATGTAGGAGTGACATGGAGGAGTGACATTTAGGAGTGACATGGGTATCGACATGGAGGAGTGACATGGAGTAGTGATATGGAGGAGTGAGAAGGAGGAGTGACATGGAGGAGTGACATGGAGGAGTGACATAGAGGAGTGACATGGAGGAGTGACTTTGAGGAACAAGGAAGCGTGATATGGAGGAGTGACATGTAGGTGCTTTATGGAGGAGTGACATGTAGGAGTGACATGGAGGAGTGACAAGGAGTATTGACATGGAAGACGGACATGGAGGAGTGAATTTAAGGATCGTCATGGAGGAGTGACATGGAGAAGCAACATGGAGGCTCAACATATAGGAGTTATATTGAGGAGGATCGACATGGAGGATAGACATGGAGGAGTGATATGGAGGAGTGACATGGAGGAGTGACATAGAGGAGTGACATGGAGGAGTGACATGGAGGAGTATCATAGAAGGGCAACATGGAGGCTCAACATGGAGGCTCAACATGGAGGAGTGACATAGAGGAGAGATGTGGAGGAGCGACATGGAGGATTGACATAGAGGAGTGACATGGAGGAGTGACATTGAGGAGCAAGGAAGAGTGACATGGAGGAGTGACATGGAGGAGTGACATGTTGGAGTGATATGTAGGAGTGACATGGAGGATTGACATGGAGGAGTTACATGGAGGATCGACATGGAGGAGTGACATAGAGGAGTGATGTGGAGGAGCGACATGGAGGAGTGACATTGAGGAGCGACATGGAGGCTCAACATGTAGGAGTGATATTGAGGAGTGACATGAAGGGATGACATAGAGGAGTGAAATGGAGGGGCAAGAAATAGTGACAAGGAGTGACATGGAGGAGCAACATGGATAATCGACATGGGGGAGTGACATGGTGGAGTGAAATGGAAAAATCGAAATGGAGGAGTGACATAGAGGAGTGACGTGATATGGAGGAGTGAAATGGAGGATTGACATGGAGGAGTGACATAGAGGAGTGATGTGGAGGAGCAACATGGAGGAGTGACGAGGAGGAGAGACATGGAGGAGTGACATGGAGGAGTTTCATTGAGGAGTGACATGGAGGGTTGACATGGAGGAGTGAGAAGTTGGAGTGATATGGAGATGTGACATGGAGGAGTGATATTGAGGAGCAAGGAAGAGTGACATGGAGGAGCTTCAGGGAGGAGTGACATGGAGGAGTGCCATGTAGGAATGACATGGAGGAGTGATATGGAGGATCGACATAGAGGAGTGACCTAGAGGAGTGACATGGAGGGGTGACATAGAGGATTGACGTGGAGGAGCGACATGGAGAAATTACATGGAGAATTGATATTGAGGATTTATATTTATGAGTAGTGACATTTAAGGGCGACATGGAGGCTCAACATGGTGGAGTGACATAGAGGAGTGATATGGAGGAGTGACATGGAGGAGTAATATTGAAGGGCGACATGGAGGCTCAACATGGAGGAGTGACATAGAGGAGTGACATGCAGGAGCGACATGGAGGAGTGATATGTAGGAGTGACATGGAGGAGTGACATGAAGGAGTGATATGGAGGAGCGACGTGGAAAAGCAAGAAGGAGTGACATGGAGGAGTGATATAGAGGAGTGATGTGGATGAGCGACATTGAGGAGTGAGAAGGAGGAGTGACATGGAGTAGCGACATGGAGGAGGAGTGATATGGAGGAGTGACATAGAGGAGTGATGTGAAGGAGCGAGATGGAGGAGTGACATGGAGGAGTGACAAGGAGGAGTGACATAGAGGAGTGACATGGAGGAGTGACATTGAGGAGCAAGGAAGAGTGACATAGAGGAGTGACATGGAGGAGCTTCATGGAGGAGTGACATGTAGGAGTGACATGGAGGATCGACATGGAGGAGTGACATGGAGGAGTGCCATGTAGGAATGACATGGAGTAGTGACATGGAGGATCGACATAGATGAGTGACATGGAGGAGCGACATGGATGAGCGATATGGAGGAGTGACATGGAGGAGTGACATGGAGGAGTGACATAGAGGAGTGACATGGAGGAGTGACATTGAGGAGCAATGAAGAGTGACATGGAGGAGTGACATGTAGGAGCTTCATGGAGGAGTGACATGGAGGAGTGACATGTAGGAGTTACATGGAGGATCGCCATGCAGGATAGACATGGAGGAGTGATATGGAGGAGTGACATGGAGGAGTGACATTTAGGAGTGACATGGGGGGATCGACATGGAGGAGTGACATGGAGTAGTGATATGGAGGAGTGAGAAGGAGGAGTGACATGGAGGAGTGACATGGAGGAGTGACATAGAGGAGTGACATGGAGGAGTGATATTGAGGAGCAAGGAAGAGTGATATGGAGGAGTGACATGTAGGAGCTTTATGGAGGAGTGACATGGAGAATCGACATGAAGGATAGACATGGAGTAGTGATAACTTGTAACTCATCCATGTCACTCCTCCATGTCACTCCTCCTTCTCACTCCTCCATGTCACTCCGCCATTTCCATCCTCCATGTCGATTCTCCATATCGCTCCTCCATATCACTCGTCCTTGTCATTCTTTATTGCTCCCACATGTCACTCCTCTATGTCACTCCTCCATGTCACTCCTTCTCCACGTCGCTCCTCCGTGTCACTCCTTCTTGCTGCTCCACGTCGCTCATCCATGTCACTCCTCTATATCACTCCTCTATTTCGCTCCTCCAACTCACTCCTCCATGTCGCTCCTCCATGTCTCTCCTCCATGTCACTCCTCCATGTCGCTCCTCCATGTCACTCCAGAATATCACTCCAAAATATCAACCCTCTATTTCCCTCCACCATGTCTCCATGTCGATCCTCCATGTCACTCCCCCATGTCACTCCTACTTGTCCTACTTGTCCCATGTCGCTCATCCTTGCTCGTCCATGTATCTCCTCCATGTCACCCCTCCATGTCACTCCTTTTTTCTGCTCCACATCGCTCCTCCATGTCACTCCTCTACATCACTACTCTATATCACTCCTCCATGTCACTCTTCCTTGCTCCTCCATGTCACTCCTCTACATCACTCCTCTATTTCACTCCTCCATGTCACTCCTCCTTCTCACTCCTTCATGTCACTCCTCAATGTCGATCCTCCATGTCACTCCTTCTTGCTGCTCCACGTCGCTCCTCCATTTCACTCCTCTACATCACTCCTCTATGTCACTCCTCCATGTCACTCCTCCATGTCACTCCTCCTTGTCACTATTTCTTGCCCCTCCATCTCACTCCTCTATGTCACCCCTTCATTTCACTCCTCAATATCACTCCTACATGTTGAGCCTCCATGTCGCTCCTCAATATCACTCCTCCATGTGGCTCCTCAACGTCACTCCTCTGCGTCACTCCTCAATATCACTCCTACATGTTGAGCCTCCATGTCGCTCCTTAATGTGACTCTTCCATGTCACTCCTCAATATTACGTCACTCCTCTATGTCACTCCTCCATGTTACCTCTCCATGTCACTCCTCCTTCTCACTCCTCCATGTCACCCCTCCATGTCACTTCTCAATGAAACTCCTCTATGTCACTCCTCCATGTCGCTCCTCTTCGTCACTCCTTCATAATAATAATAATAATAATAATAGCTTGGATTTATATAGCGCCTTTCATGAAACCCAAGGACGCTTAACAAAGACATAAATAAACACAACAAATGTAACAGAAGCTAGGGGCCATAGGCCTTGTTGAAGAGGTGGGTTTTGAGGAGTCTTTTGAAGGTGTCCAGAGATGGTGCGTTGTGGAGATCTATGGGGAGAGAGTTCCAAAGTGTGGGGGCTGTCACACTGAAGGCTCTGTCCCCAAAAGTTTGCATTCTTGTGTGAGGGATGGAGAGCTGACCCGTGCCTGAGGATCTAAGGTTCCGGGGCTGTGTGTATGGGTGGAGGAGGTTAGATAAATACTGAGGAACCAGGGCATTGAGGGATTTGTAGGTGAGGAGGAGGATTTTGTAGGTGATGCGGGACTTGACCGGGAGCCAGTGGAGGTGGATGAGGGTGGGGGTGATGTGCTGCCAGGGCTTGGTGCGGGTGAGAACCCTGGCAGCCGAGTTTTGCACATACTGGAGCCTGTCCAGGGCTTTGCTGGGAACCCCGGACAGAACTCCATTGCAATAGTCCAAACGGGAGGTGACGAAAGCGTGGATGAGGGTTTCTGCCACAGAGTCAGAGAGTGATTGCCGGAGACGTGAGATGTTTTTGAGGTGGAAGAAGGCGGATTTGGTGATGAACCTGATATGAGACTGGAATGATAGTGTTGGGTCAAGGATGACACCCAGGTTGCGGACTTCCGAGGATGGGGAGAAGGAACAGCCGTCAATGTCCAGGTGGAGATCTCCAACCTTCCGGAGCAGGGCCTTGGGAGCCACAACCATGAGCTCGGTTTTGTTGCTGTTGAGTTTTAGGAAGTTAGATGACATCCAGATTTTTATTGCATGTAGGCAGTTTACAAGTGACTGTGGGGGTAGCTGGGTGGATGGTTTGGTGCTGAGATATAGTTGTGTGTCGTCAGCATATGAATGAAAGCTGAGACCGTGGTGGCGGATGATCTGACCAAGGGGGAGCATGTAGATGGTGAAGAGGAGGGGTCCCAGCACAGAGCCTTGAGGTACGCCATGGTTGACTGGGGCCGGGGTGGAACTGGAGTCTCTGATGGTGACAAACTGTTTTCTGTTTGTGAGGTAGGACTGAAACCAGGAGGGTGCTGAACCGGTGAGGCCAAGGTAGTCAGATAGGCGGGTGAGTAGGATAGTGTGGGAGACTGTGTCGAAGGCAGCTGAGAGGTCCAGGAGGACGAGGATGCTGATGTGACCAGAATCTGCAGCGATGAGAAGGTCATTTGTGATTTTGATGAGGGTGGTCTCTGTGCTGTGGTGTGGTCTGAAGCCAGATTGAAAGGTTTCGTAGAGCTCATGGTTGGCCATATGTTGATGGAGTTGGGCGGCCACTGCTCTTTCCAGAATTTTGCTCAGGAAAGGAAGGTTGGAGATCGGTCGGTAGTTGTTGCTGTCACTCCTCCATAACACTCCTCCATGTCACCCCTCCATGTCACTCCTCTATGTCACTCCTTCTTGCTGCTCCATGTCGTTCCTCCATGTCACTCCGCCATTTCCATCCTCCATGTCGATTCTCCATATCGCTCGTCCATATCAATCGTCCTTGTCACTCTTTCTTGCTCACCCATGTCACTCCTCTATGTCACTCCTCCATGTCACTCCTTCTTGCTGCTCCACGTCGCTCCACCATGTCACTCCTCTGTATCACTCCTCTATTTCGCTCCTCCAACTCACTCCTCAATGTTGGAGCGACATGGAGGAGCGACATGGAGGAGTGCCTCCATGTCGCTCCTCCATGTCTCTCCTCCATGTCACTCCTCCATGTCGATCCTCCATGTCACTCCCCCATGTCACTATTACATGTCGCTTCTCCATATCTTTCATGTCACTCCTCCATGTCACTCCTACTTGTCCTACTTGTGCCATGTCGCTCATCCTTGCTCGTCCGTGTATCTCCTCCATGTCGCTCCTCCATGTCACTCCAGAATGTCACTCCAGAATATCAACCCTCCATTTCCCTCCACCATGTCACTCCCCCATGTCACTCCTTCTTGCTGCTCCACGTCACTCCTCCATGTCACTCCTTCTTGCTGCTCCACATCGCTCCTCCATGTCACTCCTCTACATCACTCCTCTATGTCAATCCTCCATGTCATTCCTCCATGTCACTCCTCCATTTCACTCCTCCATGTCACTCTTCCTTTCTCTTCAATGTCACTCCTCCATGTCACTCCTCTATGTCACTCCTCCATATCGCTCCTCCATGTAACTCCTCCATGTCGCTCCTCCACATCACTCCTCCATGTCACTCCTCTATGTCACTCCTCCTTCTCACTCCTCCATGTCACTCCGCCATTTCAATCCTCCATGTCGATCCTCCAATTCGCTCCTCCATGTCACTATTATATGTCACTTCTCCATATCTTCCATGTAACTCCGCCATGTCACTCCTCTATATCACTCCTCTATATCACTCCTCCAACTCACTCCTCAATGTCACTCCTCCATGTCACTCCTCCATGTCGCTCCTCCATGTCTCTCCTCCATGTCACTCCTCTATGTCAATCCTCCATGTCACTCCCCCATGTCACTCCTACTTGTAAGCAAGAAGGAGTGACACGGAGGAGCGACGTGGAGCAGCAAGAAGGAGTGACATGGAGGAGTGACATAGAGGAGTGACATGGGGCGCAAGAAAGAGTGACAAGGATGAGTGATATAGAGGAGCGATATGGAGGATCGACATTGAGGATTGAAATGGCGGAGTGACATGGAGGAGTGAGAAGGAGGAGTGACATAGAGGAGTGATGTAGAGGAGTGAAATGGAGGAGCGACGTGGAGCAGCAAGAAGGAGTGACATGGAGGATCGACATTGAGGAGTGACATGGAGGAGTGAGAAGGAGGAGTGACATGTAGGAGTGACATGGAGGAGTGAAATAGAGGAGTGATGTAGAGGAGTGACATGGAGGAGCAAGGAAGAGTGACATGGAGGAGTGACATAGAGTAGTGATGTAGAGGAGTGACATGGAGGAGCGATGTGGAGCAGCAAGAAGGAGTGACATGGTGGAGCGACGTGGAGCAGAAAAAAGGAGTGACATGGAGGAGTGACATGGAGGGGTGACATGGAGCAGTTACATGGTGGAGGGAAATAGAGGGTTGATATTCTGGAGTGATATTCTGGAGTGACATGGAGGAGCGACATGGAGGAGATACATGGACGAGCAAGGATGAGCGACATGGGACAAGTAGGACAAGTAGGAGTGACATGGGGGAGTGACATGGAGGATCGACATGGAGGAGTGACATGGAGGAGAGACACGGAGGAGCGACATGGAGGAGTGAGTTGGAGGAGCGAAATAGAGGAGTGATATAAAGGAGTGACATGGATGAGCGACGTGGAGCAGCAAGAAGGAGTGACATGGAGGAGCGACGTGGAGAAGGAGTGACATGGAGGATGGAAATGGCGGAGTGACATGGAGGAGTGAGAAGGAGGAGTGACATGGAGGATGGAAATGGCGGAGTGACATGGAGGAGTGAGAAGGAGGAGTGACATGGATGGGAGTTATCACTACTCCATGTCTTTCCTTCATGTCGATCCTCCATGTCACTCCTCCAAAAAGCTCCTACATGTCACTCCTCCATATCACTCTTCCATGCTCCTCAATATCACTCCTCCATGTCACTCCTCCATGTCGATCCCCCATGTCACTCCTAAATGTCACTCCTCCATGTCACTCCTCCATATCACTCCTCCATGTCTATCCTGCATGTCGATCCTCCATGTCACTCCTACATGTCACTCCTCCGTGTCACTCCTACATATCACTCCAGCATGTCACTCCTCCATGTCACTCTTCCTTGCTCCTCAATGTCACTCCTCCATGTCACTCCTCTATGTCACTCCTCCATGTCACTCCTCCATGTCACTCCTCCATTTTGCTCCTCCATATCGCTCCTCCATGTCGCTCCTCCATGTCACTCCTCTATGTCGATCCTCCATGTCACTACTCCATGTCATTCCTACATGGCACTCCTCCATGTCACTCCTCCATGAAGCTCCTCCATGTCACTCCTCCATGTCACTCTTCCTTGCTCCTCAATATCACTCCTCCATGTCACTCCTCTATGTCACTCCTTCATGTCACATCTCCATATCACTCTTCCTTCTCACTCCTCCATATCACTACTACATGTCAATCCTCTATGTCACTCCTCCATGTTGAGCCTCCATGTCACCCTTCAAAGTCACTCCTCAATATTACTCCTATATGTTGAGCCTCCGTGTTGCTTCTCCATGTCACTCCTCCATGACGATCCTTAAATTCACTCCTCCATGTCCGTGTTCCATGTCGCTACAATCCTTGTCACTCCTCCTTGTCACTCCTCCATGTCACTCCTCCATGTCGATCCTCTATTTCACTCCTACAAGTCACTCCTCCATGTCACTCCTCCATGTCTCTCATCCATGTCACTCCTCCATGTCACTCCTCCATGTCACTCCTTCCTGCTGCTCCACCTCGCTCCTCCATGTGACTCCTTCTTGCTGCTCCACTTAGCTCTTCCATGTAACTCCTCTATATCACTCCTCTATTTCGCTCCTCAAACTCACTCCTCTATGTCACTCCTCCTTTTCACTCCTCCATATCACGTCACTCCTCTATGTCACTCCTCCATTTTGATTTTCCATTTCACTCCACCATGTCACTCACCCATGTCGATCATCCATGTTGCTCCTCCATGTCACTCATCCTTGTCACTATTTCTTGCCCCTTCATTTCACTCCTCTATGTCATCCCTTAATGTCACTCCTCAATAATACTCCTACATGTTGAGCCTCCATGTCGCTCCTCAATGTCACTCCTCCATGTCGCTCCTCCACATCACTCCTCTATGTCACTCCTCCATGTCGATCCTCCATGTAACTCCTCCATGTCAATCCTCCATGTCACTCCTACAGATCACTCCAGCATGTCACTCCTCCATGTCACTCCTCCTTGTCACTCTTCCTTGCTCCTCCATATCACTACTCCATGTCACTCCTCCATGTCGATCCCCCATGTCACTCCTAAATGTCACTCCTCCATGTCACTCCTCCATATCACTCCTCCATGTCTATCCTCCATGTTGATCCTCCATGTCACTCCTACATGTCACTCCTCCATGTCACTCCTCCATGAAACTTCTACATGTCACTCCTCCATGTCACTCTTCCTTGCTCCTCAATGTCACTCCTCCATGTCACTCCTCTATGTCACTCCTCCATGTCACTCCTCCATTTCACTCCTCCTTCTCACCACTACATGTCACTCCTCCATGTCGATCCTCTATGTCACTCCTAAATGTCACTCCTCCATGTCACTCATCTATGTCACTCCTCCATGTCACTCCTCCATGTCACTCCTCCATGAAGCTCCTCCATGTCACTCCTCTATGTCACTCTTCTTTGCTCCTCAATGTCACTCCTCTATGTCACTCCTCCATGTCGCTCCTCCACATCACTCCTCTATGTCACTCCTCCATGTCACTCCTCCTTCATGTCACTCCTCCATGTCACTCCTCCATTTTGCTCCTCCATATCGCTCCTCCATGTCGCTCCTCCATTTCACTCCTCCATGTCAATCCTCCAAGTCACTCCTACATATCACTCCAACATGTCACTCCTCCATGTCACTCTTCCTTGCTCCTCAATGTCACTCCTCTATGTCACTCCTCCATGTCACTCCTCTATGTCACTCCTCTATGTCACTCCTCCATGTTGAGCCTCCATGTCGCCCTTCAATGTCACTCCTCAATATCACTCCTATATGTTGAGCCTCCGTGTTGCTTCTCTATGTCACTCCTCCATGACGATCCTTAAATTCACTCCTCCATGTCCGTCTTCCATGTTGCTCCTCCATGTCACTCCGTGTCACTCATCAATGTCACTCCTCCATGTTGAGCCTCCATGTTGCTTCTCCATGTCACTCCTCCATGACGATACTTAAATTCACTCCTCCATGTCCGTGTTCCATGTCGCTACTCCTTGTCACTCCTCCTTGTCACTCCTCCATGTCACTCCTCCATGTCGATCCTCTATGTCACTCCTACAAGTCACTCCTCCATGTCACTCCTCCATGTCTCTCATCCATGTCACTCCTCCATGTCACTCCTCCATGTCACTCCTTCTTGCTGCTCCACCTCGCTCCTCCATGTGACTCCTTCTTGCTGCTCCACTTAGCTCTTCCATGTCACTCCTCCATGTCAATCCTCCATTTCACTCCTCCATATCACGTCACTCCTCTATGTCACTCCTCCATTTTGATTTTTCCATTTCACTCCACCATGTCACTCCCCTATGTCGATTATCCATGTTGCTCCTCCTTGTCACTATTTCTTTCCCCTCCATTTCACTCCTCTATGTCATCCCTTCATGTCACTCCTCAATATCACTCCTACATGTTGAGCCTCCATGTTGCTCCTCCATGTCACTCCTCCATCTCGCTCCTCCACATCACTCCTCTATGTCACTCCTCCATGTCACTCCTCCTTCATGTCATTCCTCCATGTCACTCCTCCATTTTGCTCCTCCATATCGCTCCTCCATGTCGTTCCTCCATGTCACTCCTCCTTCTCACTCCTCAATGTCGCTCATCCACATCACTCCTCCATGTCACTCCTCCTTCATGTCACTCCTCCATGTCACTCTTCCTTGCTCCTCCATATCACTACTCCATATCACTCCTCCATGTCGATCCCCCATGTCACTCCTAAATGTCACTCCTCCATGTCACTCCTCCATATCACTCCTCCATGTCTATCCTCCATGTCGATCCTCCATGTCACTCCTACATGTCACTCCTCCATGTCACTCCTCCATGAAACTCCTACATGTCACTCCTCCATGTCACTCTTCCTTGCTCCTCAATGTCACTCCTCCATGTCACTCCTCTATGTCACTCCTCCATGTCACTCCTCCATTTCACTCCTCCTTCTCACTACTCCATGTCACTCCTCCATGTCGATCCTCCATGTCACTCCTAAATGTCACTCCTCCATGTCACTCCTCTATGTCACTCCTCCATGTCACTCCTCCATGAAGCTCCTCCATGTCACTCCTCTATGTCACTCTTCTTTGCTCCTCAATGTCACTCCTCTATGTGACTCCTCCATGTCGCTCCTCCACATCACTCCTCTATGTCACTCCTCCATGTCACTCCTCCTTCATGTCACTCCTCCATGTCACTCCTCCATTTTGCTCCTCCATATCGCTCCTCCATGTCGCTCCTCCATTTCACTCCTCCATGTCAATCCTCCATGTCACTCCTCCATGTCGCTCCTCCACATCACACCTCTATGTCACTCCTCCATGTCGATCCTCTATGTAACTCCTCCATGTCAATCCTCCATGTCACTCCAACATATCACTCCAACATGTCACTCCTCCATGTCACTCCTCCATGTCATTCTTCCTTGCTCCTCAATGTCACTCCTCCATGTCACTCCTCTATGTCACTCCTCCATGTCGCTTCTCGATATCACTCCTCTATGTCACTCCTCCATGTTGAGCCTCCATGTCTCCCTTCAATGAAACTCCTCCATGTCACTCCTCCATGTCACTCCTCTATGTCACTCCATGTTGAGCCTCCATGTCGCCCTTCAATGTCACTCCTCAATATCACTCCTATATGTTGAGTCCTCCAGTGTCGGCTTCTCATGTCACTCATACTGAGGAATCCTTAAATTCACTCCTCCATGTCCCGTCTTCCATGTTCGCGACTTCATGTTTCCCAAAAAAACGCCGTCTTGTCACTACTCATGTCGACTCTCCATGTCGATCTTCCACATGTCACTCCTCTATGTCACTTCTCCATTGCAAGACTCCTACATGTCACTCCTCCATGTCAGCTCTTCCATGTCCTCCTCAATGTCACTCTCTTCATGTCACTCCTCTATGTCACTCCTCATGTCACGCCTTCCATGTCACTCCTCAATGCTCACTACTTCATGTCTACTACTACATGTCGATCCTCATGTCACTCCTACATGTCACTCCTCTACATTGTCACTCCTCCATTGAAGCTCCTACATAGGTCAGCTCCTCCATGTCAGCTCCTTTCCAGTGTGCACTCCTCAATGTCAATCCTCCATGTCACTACTCTATGTCACTCCTCCATGTCACTCCTCCATGTCACTCCTCCTTCTCACTACTCCATGTCACTCCTCCATGTCGATCATCCATGTCACTCCTAAATTTCACTCCTCCATGTCACTCCTCCATGAAGCTCCTCCATGTCACTGTTCCTTGTTCCTCAATGTCACTACTCCATATCACTCCTCTATGTCACTCCTCCATGAAGCTCCTCCATATCACTCCTCCATGTCACTCCTCCATTTTGCTCCTCCATATCGCTCCTCCATGTCACTCCTCCATGAAGCTCCTCCATGTCACTCCTCCATGTCACTCTTCCTTGCTCCTCAATATCACTCCTCCATGTCACTCCTCTATGTCACTCCTCCATGTCACATCTCCATATCACTCCTCCATATGACTACTCCATGTCACTCCTCCATGTCGATCGTCCATGTCACTCCTACATGTCACTCCTCCATGTCACTCCTTCATGAAGCTCCTCCATGTCACTCCTCTATGTCACTCTTCCTTGCTCCTCAATGTCACTACTCCATGTCACTCCTCTATTTCACTCCTCCTTGTCACTCCTCCATGTCACTCCTCCATCTCGCTCCTCCATGTCACTCCTCCTTCATGTCATTCCTCCATGTCACTCCTCCATTTTGCTCCTCCATATCGCTCCTCTATGTCGCTCCTCCATGTCACTCCTCCTTCTCACTCCTCAATGTCGCTCATCCACATCACTCCTCTATATCACTCCTTAATGTTACTCCTCCATATCACTCCTCCTTGTCACGTCTTCATGTCTTCCATGTCACTCCTCCAAGTCTCTCATCCATGTCGCTCCTCCATGTCACTCCTCCATGTCACTCCTCCATGAAGCTCCTCCATATCGCTCCTCCTTGTCACTCCTCCATGTCACTCCTCCATGTCGATCCTCTATGTCACTCCTCCATGTCACTCCTCCATGTCTCTGATCCATGTCACTCCTCTATGTCACTCCTCCATGTTGAGCCTCCATGTCGCCCTTCAATGATACTCCTCCATGTCACTCCTCCATGTTGAGCCTCCATGTCGCCCTTTAATGTCACTCCTCAATATCACTCCTATATGTTGAGCCTCCGTGTTGCTTCTCCATGTCACTCCTCCATGATGATCCTTAAATTCACTCCTCCATGTCCGTCTTCCACGTACTCCTTGTCACTCCTCAATGTCAATCTTCCTTGCTCCTCAATGTCACTCCTCCATGTCACTCCTCCATATCACTCTTCCTTGCTCCTCAATGTCACTCCTCCATGTCTATCCTCCATGTCGATCCTCCATGTCACTCCTCCATGTCACTCCTCCATGAAGCTCCTACATGTCACTCCTTCATGTCAATTTTCCTTTCTCCTCAATGTCACTCCTCTATGTCACTCCTCCATATCACTCCTCCATTTCACTCCTCCATGAAGCTCCTCCATTTCACTCATCTATGTCACTCTTCTTTGCTCCTCCATGTCGCTCCTCCATGTCACTCCTTCATGTCGCCCCTCCACATCACTCCTCTCTGTCACTCCTCCATGTTTAGCCTCCATGTCGCCATTCAAAGATACTCCTCCATGTCACTCCTCCATGTCACTTCTCTATGTCACTCCTCCATGTTGAGCCTCCATGTCGCCCTTCAATGTCACTCCTCAATATCACTCCTATATGTTGAGCCTCCGTGTTGCTTCTCCATGTCACTCCTCCATGACGATCCTTAAATTCACTCCTCCATGTCCGTGTTCCATGTCGCTACTCCTTGTCACTCCTCCTTGTCACTCCTCCATGTCACTCCTCCATGTCGATCCTCTATGTCACAACTACAAGTCACTCCTCCATGTCACTCCTCCATGTCTCTCATCCATGTCACTCCTCCATGTCACTCCTTCTTGCTGCTCCACCTCGCTCCTCCATGTGACTCCTTCTTGCTGCTCCACTTAGCTCTTCCATGTCACTCCTCCATGTCAATCCTCCATTTCACTCCTCCATATCACGTCACTCCTCTATGTCACTCCTCCATTTCGATTTTTCCATTTCACTCCACCATGTCACTCCCCTATGTCGATTATCCATGTTGCTCCTCCATGTCACTCCTCCTTGTCACTATTTCTTTCCCCTCCATTTCACTCCTCTATGTCATCCCTTCATGTCACTCCTCAATATCACTCCTACATGTTGAGCCTACATGTTGCTCCTCAATGTCACTCCTCCATGTCGCTCCTCCACATTACTCCTCTATGTCACTCCTCCATGTCGATCCTCCAAGTAACTCCTCCATGTCACTCTTCCTTGCTCCTCAATGTCACTCCTCCATGTCACTCCTCTATGTCACTCCTCCATATCACTCCTCCATGTCTATCCTCCATGTCGATCCTCCATGTCACTCCTACATGTCACTCCTTCATAAAGCTCCTACATGTCACTTCTCCATATCACTCTTCCTTGCTCCTCAATATTACTCCTCCATGTCACTCCTCTATGTCACTCCTCCATGTCACTCCTCCATGTCACTCCTCCTTCTCACTCCTCCATATCACTACTCCATGTCACTCCTCCATGTCACTCCTCCTTCTCACACCTCCATATCACTACTCCATGTCACTCCTCCATGTCGATCCCCCATGTCACTCCTAAATGTCACTCCTCCATGTCACTCCTCCATATCACTCCTCCATGTCTATCCTCCATGTCGATCCTCCATGTCACTCCTACATGTCACTCCTCCATGTCACTCCTCCATGAAGCTCCTACATTTCTCTCCTCCATGTCACTCTTCCTTGCTCCTCCATGTCACTCCTCCATGTCACTCCTCTATGTCACTCCTCCATGTCACTCCTCCTTCTCACTACTCCATGTCACTCCTCCATGTCGATCCTCCATGTCACTCCTAAATGTCACTCCTCCATGTCACTCCTCCATGAAGCTCCTCCATGTCACTCCTCTATCTCACTCTTCCTTGCTCCACAATGTCACTCTTCCATGTCACTCCTCCATGTCACTCCTCTATGTCACTCCTCCTTGTTGCTTCTCCATGTCACTCCTCCATGTCGCTCCTCCACATCACTCCTCTATGTCACTCCTCCATGTCACTCCTCCTTCATGAAGCTCCTCTATGTCACTCCTCTATGTCACTCCTCCTTGTCGCTCCTCCATGTCACTCCTCCATCTCGCTCCTCCACATCACTCCTCAATGTCACTCCTCCATGTCACTCCTCCTTCATGTCATTCCTCCATGTCACTCCTCCATTTTGCTCCTCCATATTGCTCCTCCATGTCGTTCCTCCATGTCACTCCTCCATGTCACTCCTCCATCTCGCTCCTCCACATCACTCCTCTATGTCACTCCTCCATGTCAATCCTCCATGTCACTACTCCATGTCACTCCTCCATGTCGATCCTCCATGTCACTCCTCTATGTCACTCCTCCTTGTCACTCCTCCATGTCTATCCTCCATTTCGCTCCTCCATATCGCTCCTCCATGTCGCTCCTCCATGTCACTCCTCTATGTCGATCCTCCATGTCACTACTCCATGTCATTCCTACATGGCACTCCTCCATGTCACTCCTCCATGAAGCTCCTCCATGACACTCCTCCATGTCACTCTTCCTTACTCCTCAATATCACTCCTCCTTCTCACTCCTCCATATCACTACTCCATGTCACTCCTCCATGTCGATCCTCTATGTCACTCCTCCATGTCACTCCTCCATGAAGCTCCTCCATGTCACTCCTCTATGTCACTCTTCCTTGCTCCTGAATGTCACTACTCCATGTCACTCCTCTATGTCATTCCTCCTTGTTGCTCCTCCATGTAACTCCTCCATCTCGCTCCTCCACATCACTCCTCTATGTCACTCCTCCATGTCACTCCTCCTTCATGTCACTCCTCCATGTCACTCCTCCATTTTGCTCCTCCATATCGCTCCTCCATGTCGCTCCTCCATGTCACTCCTCCTTCTCACTCCTCAATGTCGCTCATCCACATCACTCCTCTATATCACTCCTCAATATTACTCCTCCATGTCACTCCTCCATGTCACTCCTCCATGAAGCTCCTACATGAGACTCCTCCATGTCACTCCTTGCTTTTCCACGTCGCTCCTCCATGTCACTCCTTCATGTCACTCCTCCATGTCACTCCTCCATTTCGCTCCTCCATATCGCTCCTCCATGTCGCTCCTCCATGTCACTCCTCTATGTCACTCCTCCATGTCACTCTTCCTTGCTCCTCAATATCACTCCTCCATGTCGCTCCTCCACATCACTCCTCTATGTCACTCCTCCATGTCACTCCTCTATGTCACTCCTCCATGTTGAGCCTCCATGTCGCCCTTCAATGTCACTCCTCAATATCACGCCTACATGTTGAACCTCCGTGTTGCTCCTCAATATAACTTCTCCATGTAATTTCTCCATATCGCTCCTCCACGTCAATCCTCTATGTCACTCCTCCATGTCAATCCTCTTGGTCACTCCTCTATGTCGATCCTCCATGTCACTCCTCTATGTCGATCCTCCATGTCACTCCTCCATGTCATTCCTACATGGCACTCCTCCATGTCACTCCTCCATTAAGCTCCTCCATGTCACTCCTCCATTTCTCTCCTCCATATTGCGCCTCCATGTCGCTCCTCCTCATCACTCCTCCATGTCGCTCCTCCATGTCATTCCTCTATGTCACTCCTCCATGTCGATCCTCCATGTCACTCCTCCATGTCAATCCTCCATTTCACTCCTCCATATCACGTCACTCCTCTATGTCACTCCTCCATTTCGATTTTTCCATTTCACTCCACCATGTCACTCCCCCATGTCGATTATCCATGTTGCTCCACCATGTCACTCCTCCTTGTCACTATTTCTTGCCCCTCCATTTCACTCCTCTGTCATCCCTTCATGTCACTCCTCAATATCACTCCTACATGTTGAGCCTCCATGTCGCTCCTCTATGTCACTCCTCCATGTCGATCCTCCATGTAAATCCTCCATGTCAATCCTCCATGTCACTCCTACATATCACTTCAACATGTCACTCCTCCATGTCACTCTTCCTTGCTCCTCAATGTCACTCCTCCATGTCACTCCTCCATGTCACTCTTCCTTGCTCCTCAATGTCACTCCTCCACATCACTCCTCTATGTCACTTCTCCATGTTGAGCCTCCATGTTGCCCTTCAATGTCACTCCTCCATGTCACTCCTCTATGTCACTCCTCCATGTTGAGCCTCCTTGTCGCCCTTCAATGTCACTCCTCAATATAACTCCTATATGTTGAGCCTCCGTGTTGCTTCTCCATCTCACTCCTCCTTGTCGATACCCCATGTCACTCCAAAATGTCACTCCTCCATGTCTATCCTCCATGTCGATCCTCCATGTCACTCCTCCATGTCACTCCTCCTTCTCACTACTCCATGTCACTCCTCCATGTCGATCCTCCATGTCACTCCTCCATGTCACTCCTCCTTCTCACTACTCCATGTCACTCCTCCATGTCGATCCTCCATGTCACTCCTCCTTCATGTCACTCCTCCATTTCGCTCCTCCATATCGCTCCTCCATGTCACTCCTCCATTTCGATCCTCCATATCGCTCCTCCATGTCACTCCTCCATTTCGATCCTCCATATCGCTCCTCCATGTCACTCCTCAATGTCACTCCTCCATATCGCTCCTCCATGTAACTCCTAAATGTTGCTCCTCCACATCACTCCTCCATGTCACTCCTCCTTCTCACTCCTCCATGTCACTCCACCATTTCAATCCTCCATGTCATTCCTCCATGTCACTCTTCCATGTCACTCCGCCATTTCAATCCTCCATGTCATTCCTCCATGTCACTGTCGTATCTTTCCTGCGACAGTGCTGTTGAAGTGATGAGAAAGGATGCTCCGCGGACACTGTTCTTGCTGGTACAATAGAGTTTATTACAAACAAGCAACAAATGTCATAACGAACGTCTCGAGCGTCCGGAGGTCTCAAGTCAAATCTGAAAGTCCTGCTCCTTATATCTGTTTCATGTCATGCAACATCATGCAACATCTGTGCTGAGCGTATAACCATGTATGTCTCCTTTATCCTACATGTTTATCTTTCAGCCCCTGGACTTAGCGTATGACCATAAATGTCTCCACGTATGCTTCTTACACATATGTTTACCTTTAGGGGCCTCATGTTGAAAATATACCACATATTCCCCCCTTCGAGACTTACACAAAGTCTCGAAAAAATAAAAGAAGAGACATACAGGTGTATTAACATGACAAATTTAACATCCCGCCCTAATTACCATTGACACAACTGTATGGAGTATAAAAAGTGAGAGTGAAAAAACCTGTCAGGCAGCTAATCTTTCTTGAAATATTCATTAAACAATGTAGACAGGAAAATTCTCTCACGGTCCCTCTGCCAAGGCGACCATACGTAATACTCCATAATACTGAAATGAGGAAATTTAGCAATTTGTGTATGGAAATGACTTAATCAAATACATATGGAACTCTCAGCAAATCAAAACAAAACAATGTCCAAAGTCAGGCTGGTCGACCCATCGCACCTTTCTATGGACCTTTTTCCTGCCTACCCCACTGTCCCTAAACATCGAGAAAAAGAAAACATCTGAGGTCCCATTATATTTAGAAACCATCATTTGTAATGTAATACACAAAAAAACAATTTATTTGTAAGAATACTAATGTAACATCTAAGAGAAGACATAATACTGTATGACGCTGCAGTTTCTCAGCAGCCTTGACTCCGGTGTAGTATTGATGACGTCTTGACTCGGGATGTTGTATCGCCAGTCCACGTTCAGAGTTCTTCAGGCCATTCATGTTTGAAGTGTCTGAACCCATTCAGCCCATCGGAGTCCCCGACAATCCACCACCCTCACAGTGGTCTTCCCCCAATATGTTCTAGAATGAAAGACAAGAAAACCAGTATCTTTTGCATACAGAACAGATACAAATTAAAACATCAAACACAGAATAAGAACACTTCTATGTGAAATTAGAAATCATATTGTCCATTAATCATATTGTTCATTTTTTTGCCATACCCCCTTTTGAGACTAAACAAAGTCTCGAAAGAGCAAAACAAAATCAACACTACAAACTACGCAAGCAAAAACAGAGGTAAATAATAGGATTATAATCATATGAGATATTTAAAATGGATATTCCTCCACCAATTCGATCTTTATCGCTTCCTCCTCATCCACGTCCGTGTCAGCTTCGTGTAATAATGGCATCAGCGTTTGATCGCCAGGCAGCACAACTCCAACCCATTTAAGTATCATAGCCTTTGCAAAGGTCAACAACAGCGTGCAAAAACAAAACATCACACACAACGACAGAACGAGCGCTACCAAAACCTGAACTAATACTGCTCGTAGTGGCCCCAATTTATCCTGCAACCAAGCATTTGCAGACCATCCCGCGTCTTCTGATGGGCCAAACGCATCTCTTATGAGCTTCAATGCCTCTATGACACTAGTCATATTATCAGAACTATCAGGAATCAAAGTGTAGCAGGCATCTCCCGTTAAATTTAAAGCAACACATAAGCCCCCTTGTTTGGCCAAAATATAATCAAGAGCCATGTCATGTTTCAGCAACGTCAATCGGTGACTTCTCTGAGTGTTTGACAAAAATTCGAAACCTCTTATGGTTTCGTTCGCAAAGCCTTGCAAGGTGTAGGTAATGTTGTCGATGTGATCTGCCAAGAATGTCACCCCATACCATGGAAATAATGCTATTCCCCACTTTTCTCCTAAGCTTATTCTCCAATGGTAGGACTCCAGTTTGTGAAACTGTGCCAACTCACGTTTTCTCCTACTATGTGAAGCGACATCAGATTGAGCCTCATCTGGCCCTACTTCCTTCTGGATAGTAAGAACCTCATATGGAAGTTTCAACAGTGACATATAACAGCATCCTGTCCACCCATATGGTAGAAATATGTATGCCTTATTACCACAGACCCAACAAATATCCTTGAAATTTCCTATAGTCACATTCCCCGGCAATATCTGGTTATGTACCCTTAAAATTGTCTTCTTTTTGTGTTGTGGTACCTGAAAAGATGCTTCATACGAATCATTACTATTCCCACGTTCCATTTTACCCAAGTCCATCATATATTTATCACACTCTGATAACCCCATAAACGTTCCCGGCCCTTCATGAGTTGTATTTGAACAAAAACAGCTGGTAGCTCCCACTGCTGTCACCTCCATTATATCAGGGACCGCTGTTCTGATATCTTCATGCTGATCAAGTACATTTACATATGGTAATTCCCTTAACCAAGAACAAAGAAATCTAGGCCTAAACAGATGCACTGACCAAGACATCAATATATCTCCTGCTGACTGCTGGTGATACAACAGCCATGATAATGCATAACTTTGACACCTAGTGGTTAGTGGTTCTGGTAGAGTCTCTAAAATCGAAGGCCATGTGTTCGGCGATAGGATTTTCACCAGACACGGACCATCCGTTTTCACAACCGATCTTACGGAGTGGGTTACTTGCTGGAACCATAAGTTCCTACCTGCCCAAGGGTCTGCGATCTGTAACACTGAAGGATCAAACCCAAATGCCTTCCATTTAGTATCTCTCTTTTGTATTGTATGGTGGATCAATATCCATCATGTACTCTGGTATCTGATCAGAGTCAACAAAGTTATTATCTATGTTTAAAATAGTCTTCTGGGCTGTCATAGATGCCTCTACATACTTCTCTTCTATCCTCTGTTCTCTAACTTCAACAATGTCCTTACTGCTGTTCACGCTAGGCTCTATGTTTGACATTTGCTTCTGGGTTACATTAATCACATCCTTAAAGGTCCAAGATGTCATATTAGATGTCTGCGTTGTATTTACAAATGTCGTAGATGCCACGGATGTCGTCGCTGTTGTAGCATTCATCCCCTTTGAAGTCATAACTAGAGTAGTAGCCTGAGTAGGTGTATGAACATTCTTGGTTGTTTCCGGAACTAACGTAACAAGCTTTATCTGTGTACTAATCAACTTTGGAGTGGTTACTGTAGTAAATTGTTTCTGAACTTCTTTAGTACTCATAGACGTTCCAAGATGTCTCAACTCTTTTATCAGGAGTGACACTCTACGAGTCACACGACCTTTGATCCAATAATTTTGATATGGAACAAATTTAAACTCCGGTTCTTCATAAGAACACATGTATTCTCCTTCGTCTTCCCGAGTAACGTTACGCAGGACAAGGGAACAATCATCTTTAATTTTCATCCATCTAACCTCATTAAACAGAATATACTTCCTCTGACCACGAGGCACAATGTCATCTTCAGGTCTTGTCAACAACAAATCTTCACCACGACTATTTTCCCATTTGGGAAACAAGTTACCTCCATTATTCCATCTCCCACATTGACAAGGAAGGTAAACTGTTCCTCCTAACTTAGCTCTGATCACAGTACTCAAAGGAGGTGACGTTATAGATATCACCTGAGGCGCCTTTGTAGTTACATGTGATGCATTTATACTTTCAATAGCTTTTGCCATTGAAGGAGTAGATTTCTCTTCCATTTGTCCAGCTTTCGTCTGGAGAGTTGATGTCATCGTTGTCAATTCTCTTGTTTCCCCAACCTCTTGGGAGTCTATACTCTTATTCCCCCCTAGTATCACTAGAGACACCACGCGAACTCCAAATCCTAACTCGGACCGCTCACTTCCAATATGTCGATCGTAAAAAGAACACCTGTAATCACCTTGATCTTCCTTTTGAGGCTTATATACATAGAGACTACAGTCTCCCTCAACCTTCACTCTCCTTTTGTCATTAATTAATGTATATTTCCCTAATGGTACTGTCTCTGACAGATCTAGGATCTTACCATGGCTATCTTCCCACTGAACTCTGAGTTTCCCTTTACCACTATTTTCTTCTGTACACTGACATGGAAGCCGAACTGACTTTCCCAAGGTTACTTCAACCCTGGTTCTAATAACGGTCTGGTTTGACTCTTCTCCTAACTGGTCTCGGGCTCCTTGGTCTAACTGGATCCCTGGGTTGTCCTGCAGCGGAGTCACCGCCCTTTGATATCTCTGGCGCTTTGCAGGCAACTGAAATAGGTCCTGCTGGGTCTGGGACATGTTGAAAGACAATGTCTCTAAATCTTTTTCCCTGTCCATCAACTGCCGAGTCATTTCTGGCATCATCAGGAATGTGTACAGAAACATCAACACTGTCCACAACCTGTGTGATCTCTCCTTCTGAATTCTGACTCTGGGGATTTTCATGCATCTCCCTCTCTGGTGTGTGTTCTTCCACATTGTCTTCGGGCTCTCTTGAGCCTTCAACATCTTGAATCAGTGAATGTGGCGCCCCTTTTAAGAAGAGCTCATGTTTTATTCAAAAAGGGGGAAATGCCCAAAATAAATTCTTGCACTTCCCTTAATATATAGTTTATTAGTATCTGTTACTCTTTCTGGGAATGTGGGCTTTTATTAGCAGAGTTTAGTTAGATTTTATTTCAACTTTCTCTGAGAAAGGTCACCACGGTAACCGATCTTATTATTATATATGTATTTATCTTAGTATCTATTAGGGTTTTTTTTTATTTATTATTATTATTATTATTATTATTATTATTATTTCTATTCTTTTCCGAGTGTCATACGGGCAGTTACACAACTCCACTTTATTTGTCCTGGTTTATAGTTATTTATCTTATGTGTATGCGTTTATCGTAACCAGGCTCATTTCAGTGGCTCATCATTTCATTCTTTTTACTGTATCTCCCGGAAATCCCTCTTTTGCAGAGAAAACAAGCGTCCACTCCTACCGGCCGTGTCATCACGCCCAACGGCGTGAGTGACAACAGTGATCCAGAGAGGGTGCGCTTCGATCTCTGATCCAGAGAAATTCCCACAATCAACAGCTTATGTTTCCCCCACAGAATATACTACGCCCGCCGTGTAATTAGTTTTCTATTTCTGCAGTCACCGGGTGGATCAGTCTGCTCAATTTTTATTTTCTAACTCGTTCAATTCATTAGTCTTCTAACAGAAGCTCATGGTTTATACAATACATCGGGCCACGTATCTATTCTTACAAATTATTAAATGTCCTGTTCTCAAATCACCACCTATATATGGTTATTCAATTATAATGTGTTCTTTCTTTCTTTTAACCTATTCTCTTCCTATGCATTTTATAGCACACATCTGGAACACATCAGCAGTTAAATATCACACACACACATTCAGCACTCCTACACACACACATCCTCCCCAGCTTCTTCTCATCCCAAAGTAAACACACACACACATTCTCTTCACCAATTTTAGATATCTTCATTCATACAGCATGCTTTCTGCCGCTATTTCCTTACTTTTTCTCATAAAATTTATGCTACCTTTGAAGTGTAAATATTCGATGAGAGGCTGCTTCAGACACCGTTCGTCAACAAATGTCAGAGTGGTAACGGTCAATCGAATTGTGATTCTACACTCTCCAGTTATTAAACTGACCATAAGATGTTGTTCCAGGTTTTAATCGGCCCGTAATACATGAGGAGAATTCACTTGAGGGCTACTAACCTATCCGATTTGCGGCTGTCATATGATCATTTCCTTTATTTCCTTTATTTCCTTATCTCTCTCTTAACACTCTTTACATTTATTTATTCAAATTACCTGGATCCAGGTTTCCCAATTTTGTCTTTCTAACTTGATTCCAGGCTATGTCAGCTATTCTAAACTATTCCTTGTATTTCTCATACTTCTTTTCTTCACTTTATATCTTTTCTCTATTCATTCCCCCTTTTTCATTAAATTTAGCACGGAGCCTCACTTTAAACATCAAATCAACAGGACATGTCCATAACAAGAAGGTTCTTAATTTACGGTGTGGCCAAACAACTCCACATAACAGCCCCAATTTCTGACTAGCATTCAATTGAGTGAGCTCACCGTCTGTGAAGTTGTAGCAGTAAACCGCTGAGGCCACCTCCGATCCTGTCCCGTGACGCCAAAGTTTGTCGTATCTTTCCTGCGACAGTGCTGTTGAAGTGATGAGAAAGGATGCTCCGCGGACACTGTTCTTGCTGGTACAATAGACTTTATTACAAACAAGCAACAAATGTCATAACGAACGTCTCGAGCGTCCGGAGGTCTCAAGTCAAATCTGAAAGTCCTGCACTTCGGGGCTCTCGCGCCTCCTTATATCTGTTTCATGTCATGCAACATCATGCAACATCTGTGCTGAGCGTATAACCATGTATGTCTCCTTTATCCTACATGTTTTAGGATAAAACTGACTTAGCGTATGACCATAAATGTCTCCACGTATGCTTCTTACACATATGTTTACCTTTAGGGGCCTCACGGTCTTATGCAAGACTTGAAAATATACCACATCACTCCTCCATGTCACTCCTCCATGTCACTCTTCCTTGCTGCTCCACGTCGCTCCTCCATGTAACTCCTCCATGTCGCTCCTCCATATTGCTCCTCAATGTCGCATCTCCATGTCACTCCTCCATGTCACTCCTCTATGTCAATCCTCCATGTCACTCCTCCATGTCACTCCTCCTTCTCACTCCTCCATGTCACCCCTGTTACTCAATGAAACTCCTCCATGTCGATCCGTAATATCACTCCTCCATATCACTCCTCGATATTTCTTCTTCATGTCTTTCATGTAACTCCAAGTCTCTCATGAATGTCGCTCCTCCATGTCACTCCTGCGTGTAACTCCTCCATGTTTATCCCCCATGTCATTCCTCCATGTCGATCCTCCATGTCACTCCTCCATGTCGCTCCTCCATGTCACTCCTTCTTGCTGCATCACGTCGCTCCTCCGTGTCACTCCTCCTTGATGCTCCACGTCGCTCCTCCATGTCACTCCTCTATATCACTCCTCTATTTCACTCCTCCAACTCACTCCTCTATGTCACTCCTCCATTTCACACCTTAATATCACGTCACTCCTCTCTGTCACTCCACCATTTCGATTTTCCATTTCACTCTACCATGTCACTCCCCCATTTCGATCATCCATGTCGCTCCTCCATGTCACTCCTCCTTGTCACTATTTCTTGCCCCTCCATGTCACTCCTCTATGTCACCCCTTCATTTCACTTCTCAATATCACTCCTACATGTTGAGCCTCCATGTCGCTCCTCAATATCACTCCTCCATTTCACTCCTCAATATTACGTCACTCCTCTATGTCACTCATTCATGTTACCTCTCCATGTCACTCCTCCTTCTCACTCCTCCATGTCACCCCTCCATGTCACTTCTCAATGAAACTTCTCTATGTCACTCCTCCATGTCGCTACTCCTCGTCACTCCTTCATGTCTTCCATGTCTATCATCCATGTCGCTCCCCTTGTCACTCCTACATGTCACTCCTCCATAACACTCCTCCATGTCACTCCTCCATGTCACTCCTCCATGTCACTCCTCCATGTCACTCCTTCTTGCTGCTCCATGTCGCTCCTACATGTCACTCCTCCATGTCACCTCTCCATGTCATTCCTCCTTCTCACTCCTCCATGTCACTCCTCCTTGTCACTCCTCCATGTCGCTCCTCCACATCACTCCTCCATGTCACTCCTCCATGTCACTCCTCAATAACGATCCTCCATGTCACTCCTTCTTGCTGCTCCACGTCACTCCTCCATGTTACTCCTCTACATCACTCCTCTATGTCACTCCTCCATGTCACTCCTCCTTCTCACTCCTCCATGTCACTCTGCCATTTCCATCCTCCATGTCGATTCTCCATATCACTCGTCCTTGTCACTTTTTCTCTCCCCCATGTCACTCCTCTATGTCACTCCTCCATGTCACTCCTTCTTGCTGCTCCACGTCGCTCCTCCATGTCACTCCTTCTTGCTGCCCCACGTCGCTCATCCATGTCACTCCGCTATATCACTCCTCTATTTCGCTCCTCCAACTCACTCCTCAATGTCACTCTTCCATGTCACTCCTCCATGTCGCTCCTCCATGTCTCTCCTCCATGTCACTCCTCCATGTAGATCCTCCATGTCACTCCCCCATGTCACTATTATATGTCGTTTCTCCATATCTTCCATGTAATTCCGCCATTTCAATCCTCCATGTCACTCCTCCATGTCACTCTTCTTTGCTCCTCAATGTCACTCCTTCATGTCAGTCCTCCATGTCAGTCCTCCATGTCACCCCTCCATGTCACTTCTCCATGTTATTCCTTCTTGTTGCTCCACGTCGCTCCTCCATGTCACTCCTCTACATCACTCCTCTATGTAACTCCTCCATGTCACTCCTCCTTCTCACTCCGCCATTTCAATCCTCCATGTCATTCCTACTTGTCACTCCTCCATGTCACTCCTCCATGTCACTCTTCCTTGCTCCTCAATGTCACTCCTCCATGTCACTCCTCTATGTCACTCCTCCATATCGCTCCTCCATGTCGCTCCTTCATGTCACTCCTTCTTCTCACTCCTCCATGTCACTCCACTATTTCAATCCTCCATGTCATTCCTCCATGTCAATCCTCCATGTCACTCCTCCTTCTCACTCCTCCATATCACTCCTCCATGTCACTCCTCCATGTCGATCCTCCATGTCGCTCCCCCATGTCACTCCTCCATGTCACTCTTCCTTGCTCCTTATTGTCACTCCTCCATGTCACTCCTCAATGTCGATCCTCCATGTCAATACTACATATCCCTCCTCCATGAAGCTCCACCATGTCATTCCTGCATGTCACCCCTCCTTGTCACTCCTCAATGAAACTCCTTCATAGCACTCCTCCATGTCACTCCTCCATGTCACTGCTCCTTCTCACTCCTCCATGTCACTCCGCCATTTCCATCCTCCATGTCAATTCTCCATATCGCTCTTCCATATCACTCGTCCTTGTCACTTTTTCCTGCTCCCCCATGTCACTCCTCTATGTCACTCCTCCATGTCACTACTTCTTGCTGCTCCACGTCGCTCATCCATGTCAATCCTCTATATCACTCCTCTATTTCGCTCCTCCAACTCACTCCTTAATTTCACTCCTCCATGTCACTCCTCCATGTCGCTCCTCCATGTCACTCCTTCTTGCTTCTCCACGTCGCTCCTCCATGACACTCCTTCTTGCTGCTCCACATCGCTCATCCATGTCACTCCTCTACATCACTCCTCCATCTCATTCCTCCATGTCACTCCTTCATGTCACTCCTCCATGTCACTCTTCCTTGCTCCTCAATGTTGCTCCTCCACGTCACTCCTCTATTTCACTAATATGCATGTGTCTTACCGTTAAGAAGTTGAGGACCCTCTTCATTAATCTTGCACGAAACTATTTAGCACACCTTATCGTTACCATAAAGCTATTCTAAACTATTCCTTGTATTTCTCATACTTCTTTTCTTCACTTTATATCTTTTCTCTATTCATTCCCCCTTTTTCATTAAATTTAGCACCGAGCCTCACTTTAAACATCAAATCAACAGGACATGTCCATAACAAGAAGGTTCTTAATTTACGGTGTGGCCAAACAACTCCACATAACAGCCCCAATTTATGACCAGCATTCAATCGAGTGCGCTCACCGTCTGTGAAGTTGTAGCAGTAAACCGCTGAGGCCACCTCCGATCCTGTTCATGACGCCAAGTTTGTCGTATCTTTCCTGCGACAGTGCTGTTGAAGTGATGAGGAAGGATGCTCCGCGGACACTGTTCTTGCTGGTATAACAGAGTTTATTACAAACAAGCTACAAATGTCATAACGGACGTCTAGAGCATCCGGAGGTCTCAAGTCAAATCTGAAAGTCCTGCACTTCGGGGCTCTCGCGCCTCCTTATATCGGGTTCATGTCATGCAACATCTGAGCTGAGCGCATGACCATGTATGGCTCCATTGTCCTACATGTTTATCTTTCAGCCCTTGGACATATCGCATGACCATATGTCTCCACGCATGCCTCTTACCCACATGATTACAATTAGGGGCCTCACGGTCTTGTGCAAGACTTGAAAATATACCACAAGTGACATGGAGGAGTGACATGGAGGAGTGACATGGAGGATCGACATGGAGGATAGACATGGAGGAGTGACATTTTGGAGTGACATGGGGGATCGAATGGAGGAGTGAGATGGAGTAGTGATATGGAGGAGTGAGAAGGAGGAGTGACATGGAGGAGTGACATGGAGGAGTGACATTGAGGAGCAAGGAAGAGTGATATGGAGGAGTGACATGGAGGAGTGACTTGTAGGAGTGACATAGAGGATCGACATGGAGGAGTGACATTTAGGAGTGACATGGAGGATCGACATGGAGGAGTGACATGGAGTAGTGAGAAGGAGGAGTGACATGGAGGAGTGACATAGAGGAGTGATGTGGAGGAGCGACATGGAGGAGTGACATTGAGGAGCAAGGAAGAGTGACATAGAGGAGTGACATGGAGGAGTGACATTGAGGAGCAAGGAAGAGTGACATGGAGGAGTGACATGTAGGAGTTTCATGGAGGAGTGACATGGAGGAGTGACATGTAGGAGTGACATGGAGGATCGACATGGAGGATAGACATGGAGGAGTGATATGGAGGAGTGACATGGAGGAGTGACATAGAGGATTGACACGGAGTGACATGGAGGAGCAACACGGAGGCTCAACATATAGGAGTGATATTGAGGAGTGACATTGAAGGGCGACATGGAGGCTCAACATGGAGGAGTGACATAGAGGAGTGACATGGAGGAGTATCATTGAATGGCGACATGGAGGCTCAACATGGAGGAGTGACATAGAGGAGTGATGTGGAGGGGCGACATGGAGGAGTGACATGGAGGAGCGACATGGAGGAGTGACATAGAGGAGTGACATGGAGGAGTGACATGGAGGAGTGACATAGAGGAGTGACATGGAGGAGTGACATTGAGGAGCAAGGATGAGTGACATGGAGGAGTGACATGTTGGAGTGATATGTAGGAGTGACATGGAGGATTGACATGGAGGAGTGAAATGGAGGAGAGACATGGAGGAGCGATATGGAGGAACAAAATGGAGGAGTGACATGAAGGAGGAGTGACATGGAGGAGTGACATAGCGGAGTTATGTGGAGGAGTGACATGGAGGAGTAATATAGAGGAGTGACATTGAGGAGCAAAGAAGAGTGACATAGAGGAGTGACATGGAGGAGCTTCATGGAGGAGTGACATGGAGGAGTGATATGGATGAGCAGGGACGAGCAACATGGAGGATTGACATGGAATAGTCACATGGAGGACCGACACGGATGAGGTACATGGGGGAGTGATATTGGAAGACATGGAGGAGTTACATGGTGGAGCAACATGGAGGATAAAAATGGAGGATCGACATGGAGCAGTGGCTCCATGCCGATCCTCCATCATGGAGGAGTGACAAGGAGGAGCGACAAGGAGGAGTAACATGGAAGAGCGACATGGAGGATCGATATGGAAGAGCGACATCGAGCAGTGACATGGAAGTGTGACATGGAGGAGCGAAATAGAGGATCGACATGTGTCAACATGGAAGACATGGAGTAGTTTCATGGAGGATCGACATTGAGCAGTGACCTGGAGGAGCGACAAAGTGGAGCGACATGGAGGAGTGACATGGAAGATCGACATGGAGGAGTAACATGTAGGATCTAAATGGAGGAGTGACCTGGAGGATCGACATGGAGGAGCGATATGGAGGATCCATAAGGAGGAGCGACATCGAGGAGCAACATGGAGGACTGACATGGACGATCAACAAGGGGGAGTGACATGGTAGAGATGGAGGAGTGACATGGAGGAGAGACATGGAAGTTCGACATGGAGGAGTGACATTCTGGAGTTAAATCTGGATTGACATTTTGGAGTGACATGGAGGAGTGACATGGTGGATTGATATGGATGAGCAAGGAGGAGCGATATGGAGGATCGAGATGTGTCGACATGGAAGACATTTAGGAGTGACATGGAGGAGTTACATTTTGGAGGGCCATCTTGGAGGGACATTCTGGAGTAACATGGAGGAGCGACATTCTGGAGTGACATTTTGGAGTGACATTGATGAGAGATATGGAGGATTGACATAGAGGATCAACATGGAGGAGTGACATGGAGGAGCAACATGGAGGATTGACAAGGAGGAGTGTACATGGAGGAGTTACATAGAGGAGTGATGTAGAAGAAAGGGAGGAGTGACATGGAGGAGTGATATGGAGGAGCGATATAGAGGATCGACATGGAGGATCGACATGGAGGAGTGACATGGAGGAGGGACATGGAGGAGTGACATTCTTAAGTGACATTCTGGAGGGACATTCTGGAGTGCCATGGAGGAGCGACATGGAGGAGGGACATGGAGGAGTAACATTCTGGAGTTAAATTCTGGAGTGACATTCTGGAGTGTCATGGAGGAGAAACATTCTGGAGTGACATGGAAGAACGACATGGAGGAGTGAAATAGAGGAGCAAGGAGGAGCAACATGGAGGATAAACATGGAGGAGTGACTAGGATGAGAATCATAGAAGAGTTACATGGAGGAGCTACATGAGGAGCAACATCACGGAGCGACTTGGAGGACTGACATGGACGAATGACATTCTGGAGGGACATGGAGGAGTGACATTGAAGATCGACACAGAGGAGTGACATGTAAGAAATGGAGGAATGACATGGAGGATTTGACATTGAGTAGTGACATGGAGGAGTGACAAAGAGGATCGACATGGAAGATTGACATGGAGGATCAACATGGAGGAGTGACATGGTAGAGATGGAGGAGTGACATGGAGGAGAGACATGGAAGATCGACATGGAGGATCAACATGGAGGAGTGACATGGTAGAGATGGAGGAGTGACATGGAAGAGAGACATGAAAGATCGACATGGAGGATCGACATGGAGGAGTGATATGGAGGAGTGACACGGAGGAGAGACATGGAGGAGTGACATTAAAGACATGGAGTATTGACATGGAGGATCAACATTGAGTAGTGACATGGAAGAGTGACAAGGAGGATTGACATTGATGAGTGAAATGGAGGAGTGACATTCTGGAGGGACATGGAGGTGTGACATGGAGGAGAGACATGTAGGAGAGACATGGAGGATCGACATGGAGGAGTGACATGGAGGATCGACATGGAGGAGCGATATGGAGTATCAACAAGGAGGAGCGACATCGAGGAGCAACATGGAGGACTGACATGGAGGATCAACAAGGGGGAGTGACATGGAGGAGTGACGTGGAGGAGAGACATGGAAGATCGACATGGAGTATTGACAAGGAGGACTGACATGGAGGAATTGTCAGTCCTCCTTAAATTCGGGATTGAAATTCTGGAGTGATATGTAGGATCAACATTCAGGAGTGAAATGGAGGATCGACATGGAAGAGCGACATAGAGGACGGACATGGTGGAGCGTCAAGGTTGATCGACATGAAGGAGTGACAAGGAGGAGTGACATGGTAGAGATGGAGGAGTGACATTGAGGATAGACATGGAAGATTGACATGGAGGATCGACATGGAGGACTGACATTCTGGAGTTAAATCTGGATTGACATGGAGGAGCGACATTCTGGAGTGACATGGAGGAGCGACATGGTGGAGTGATATGGATGATTAAGGAGGAGCGACATTGAGGATCGACATGTGTCAACATGGAAGACATGTAGGAGTTTCATGGAGGATCGACATTGAGCAGTGACATGGAGGAGTTAAATGGAGGAGCAACATCGAGGATCGACATGGAGGATCGACATGGAGCAGTGACATGGAGGAGTGACATGGAGGAGCGACATGGAGGATCGACATGGAGTATTGACAAGGTGGATCGACATGGAGGAGTGACATAGAGGAGTGACATGGTAGAGATGGAGGAGTGACATGGAGGAGAGACATGGAAGATCGACATGGAGGTTCGACATGGAGGAGTTACATTGTAGAGATGGAGGAGTAACATGGAGGAGAGACATGGAAGATCGACATTGAGGATCGACATGGAGGAGTGACATTCTGGAGTTAAATCTGGATTGACATTTTGGAGTGACATTTTGGAGTGACATGGAGGAGTGACATAGCGGAGTGATATGTATGAGCAAGGAGGAGCGACATGGAGGATCGAGATGTGTCGACATGAATGACATGGAGGAATGACATGGAGGAGTTACATTTTGGAGGGACATTCTGGAGGGACATTCTGTAGTGACATGGAGGAGCGACATTCAGGAGTGACATTTTGGAATGACATTGATGAGAGATATGGAGGACTGACATAGAGGATCAACATGGAGGAGTGACATAGAGGAGCGACATGGAGGAGTGACATGGAGGAGTGACATGTAGTATTGACATGGAGGAGTTACATAGAGGAGTGACGTGGAAGAAAGGGAGTAGTGACATGGAGGAGCGAAATAGAGGATCGACATGGAGGATCGACATGGAGGAGTGACATGGAGGAGGGACATGGAGGAGTGACATTCTGGAGTGACAATCTGGAGGGACATTCTGGATTGACATGGAGGAGCGACATGGAGGAGGGACATGGAGGAGTGACATTCTGGAGTTAAATTCTGGAGTGACATTCCGGAGTTTCATGGAGGAGCAACATTCTGGAGTGACATGGAAGAACGACATGGAGGAGTGATATAGAGGAGCTAGGAGATGCGACATGGAGGATAAACATGGAGGAGTGACTAGGAGGAGAATCATAGAAGAGTTACATGGAGGAGCGACTTGGAGGACTGATATGGAGGAATGACATTCTGGAGGAACATGGAGGAGCGACATTCTGTAGTGACACGGAGGAGCAACATTCTGGAGTGACATGGAGGAGCGACATGTAAAATCGACATGTAGGAGTGACATGGACGAGTGATATGGAGGATTGACATTAGTAACTACATAGAGGATAGACATGGAGGAGCAACAAGATGGATCGACATGGAGGAGTGACATGGAGGAGTGACATGGTAGAGATGGAGGAGTGACAAGGAGGAGAGACATGGAAGATCGACATGGAGGATCAACATGGATGAGTGAAATGGTAGAGATGGAGGAGTGACATGGAGGAGAGACATGGAAGATCGACATGGAGGATCGACATGGAGGAGTGACATTCTGGAGTAAAATCTGGATTGACATTTTGGAGTGACATTTTTAAGTGACATGGAGGAGTGACATGGTGGAGTGATATGGATGAGCGAGGAGGAGCAATATGGAGGATCGAGATGTGTCGACATGGAAGAAATGGAGGAGTGACATGGAGGATCGACATTGAGCAGTGACATGGAGGAGTGACAAAGAGGAGCGACATGGAGGAGTGACATGGAGGAGCGACATTTTGGAGTGACATTTTGGAGGGACATTCTGGAGGGACATTCTGGAGTGACATAGAGGAGCGACATTCTGGAGTGACATTCTGGAGTGACATTGATGAGAGATATGGAGGATTGACATAGAGGAGTGACATGGAGGAGTGACATGTAGTATTGACATGGAGGAGTTACATAGAGGAGTGACACGGAAGAAAGGCAGGAGTAACATGGAGGAGCGACCTGGAGGAGCGAAATAGAGGATCGACATGGAGGAGTGACATGGAGGAGTGATATTCTGGAGTGAAATTCTGGAGGGACATTCTGGAATGACATGGAGGAGCGACATGTATGAGGGACATGGAGGAGTAACATTCTGGAGGTAAATTCTGGATTGACATTCTGGAGTGTCATGGAGGAGCGACATTCTGGAGTGACATGGAAGAACGACATGGAGGAGTGATATGGTGGAGCAAGGAGGAGTGACATGGAGGAGTGACATGGAAGACAGGGAGGAGTGACATGGAGGAGCGACATGGAGGTGTTAAATAGCGGATCGACATGGAAGAGTGAAATGGAAGAGGGACATGGTGGAATGATATTCTGGATTTACATTCTGGATGGATATTCTGGAGTGACATATAGAAACGTCATTCTGGAATGACATGGAGGAGCAACAGGGAGGAGTTATATGGATGATCAAGGAGGAGCAACATGGACGATCGACATGGAGGAGCGACGTGGAGGAGCAACATTGAGGAGCGACATGGAGGACTGACATGGAGGATCGACATGGATGGCTGACATTGAGTATTGACATGGAGAAAGGACATGGAGGAATGACATTATTGAATGACATGGAGGAGGGACATGGAGGATTGACATTCTGGAGTTAAATTTTGGAGTGACATTCCGGAGTGACATGTAGGAGCGACATTCTGGAGTGACATGGAGGAGATATATGGAGGAGCAAGAAGGAGCGACATGGAGGATCAACATGGAGTAGTGACATGGAGGAGCGACAATGAGGAGTGACATGGAAGACATGGAGGAGTGACATGGAGGAACAACATGGAGAATCGACATGGAGGATCGACATGGAGGATGGACATGGAGGAGTGACTTTCAGGAGTTAAATTCCGGCGTGACATACTGGAGAGACATTGAGGAGCGACATTCTGGAGTGACATGGATGAGCAACATGGAGGAGTGACATGGAAGACATGGAGTAGTGACATGGAGGATCGAAATAGAGGATTGACATGTAGGAGGGACATGGAGTAGTGACATTGAGGAGCGACATGGAGGAGTGACCCGGAGGAGTGACATTCTGGAGTGACATTCTGGAGTTAAATTTTGGAGTGACATTCTGGAGTGACATGGCAGAGTGACATGGAGGAGTGACATGTAGCATTGACATGGAGGAGTTACATAGAGGAGTGATATGGAGGAACAAGGAGGAGCGACGTGGAGGATAAACATGGGGGACTGACTAGAAGGAGCGACATTCTGGAGTGACATGGAGGAGCGAAATGGAGGATCGAGATGGAGGAGTGACATGGAGGAGAAACATAGTAGAGTTACATGGAGGAGCTACATGAGGAGAAACATCACGTAGCGATTTGGAGGACAGACATGGAGGAATGACATTCTGGAGGGACATGGAGGAGCGACATTTTGGAGTGACATGGAGGTGCGACATTCTGGAGTGACACGGAAGACATGGAGCAGTGACATGGTGCATCAGCATGGAGGATCGAAATGGAGGATCGACATGGAGGTGCGACATCGAGCAGTGACATGGAAGTGTGAAATGGAGGAGAGACATTGAGGATCAACATGGAGGAGTGACATGTAGGAGCGACATGGCGGAATGACATGGAGGAGTGACATGGAGGATTGACATGGAGGAGTTACATAGAGGTGTGACGTGGAAGAAAGGGAGGAGTGACATGGAGGAGCGACATGGAGGAGCGAAATAGAGGATTGACATGGAGGAGTGACATAGAGGAGGGACATGGAGGAGTGAAATTCTGGAGTGACATGGAGGAGGGACATGGAGGAGTAACTTGGAGGATCTAAATGGAGGAGTGACATGGAGGATTGACATGGAGGAATGACACAGAAGATCGAAATAGAGGAGTGACAGTAAGGAGTGACATTGAAGACAGGGAGGAGTGACATGTAGGAGCGACATGGAGGACTGACATGGAAGATCAACATGGAGGAGTGACATGGAGGAGTAACATGGAGGATTGACATGGAGAAGTGACAGTGACATTGAAGACAGGAAGGAGTGGTATGGAGGATAGACATGGAGGAGCGACATTGAAAAGAGACATGGAGGACTGACATGAAAGATCAACATGGAGGAGTGACATGGAGGAGTGACATTGTAGACTCGGAGGAGTGACATGGAAGAGAGACATGGAAGATTGACATTGTGGACAGACATGTAGGAGTGGCATGGTAGACATAGAGGAGTGACTTAGAGGAGAGACATGGAGGATCGACATGGAGGATCGACATGGAGTGACATGGAGGAGTGACATGGAAGTGTGACGTGGAAGAAAGGGAGGAGTGACATGGAGGAGCGACATGGAGGAGCGAAATAGAGGATCGACATGGAGGAGTGACATAAAGGAGAGACATGGAGGAGTGAAATTCTGTAGTGACATGGAGAAGCGATGTGAAGGAGGGACATGGAGGAGTAACTTGGAGGATCTAAATGGAGGAGTGACATAGAGGAATGACATGGAGGATCAACATTGAGGAGCGACCTTGAGGAGCGACATGGAGGAGTGACATGCAGGATCGACATGGAGCAGTGACATGGAGGAGATACATTGAGTAGAGACATGGATTAGTGACATTCTGGAGTGACATGGAGGAGCGACATGGATGAGTGATATTGAGGAGCACAGAGGAATGCAACACGGAGGATCGACATTGAGGAGTGACATGGAGGACCGACACGGAGGAGTGACATGGATGATTGACATTGACTAGTTACATGGAGGACTGACTAGTAGGAGCAACATGGAGTAGTGACAGGGAGGAGTGACATTCTGGAGAGACATTCTGGAGGTAAATTCTGGAGTGACATCGAGGAGCAACATGAAGGACCTAATTGGAGGAACGACATTTGAGGAGGTAAATGGGGGAGTGACATGGAAGACATGGAGGAGTGAAATGGAGGACCAACATGGAGGATCGACATGGAGGATCGACACGGTGGAGTGATATGGAAGACATGGAGGAGTGACATGGAGGATCGAAATTGATTAGTGACATGGAGGAGTGACAAGGAGGAGCGACATGGAGGAGTAACATTAAGGATCTACATGGAGGAGCGACATGGAGGAGTGAGATGGGGGAGTGACATGGAAGACAGAGGAGTGACATGGAGGAGCAACATGGAGTATCGACATGGAGGATCAACATGAAGGATTGACTTGGAGGAGCGACATTCTGGAGTGACATGGAGGACCGACATGGAGGATCAACATGGAGGAGTGACATGGAGGATCGACATCGAGGAGTGACATGGAGGAGCAACATGGAAGAGCGACATGGAGGAGCTACATGGAGGAGCAACATTGCGGAGCGACATGGAGGACTGACAACAAGGAAGTTCATGCTCGAGGGACATGGTGGAGTGACATTTTGGAGTGACATGGAGGAGTGACATTCTGGAGTAACATTGAGGACATTCTGGAGTTAAATCTGGATTGACATGGAGGAGCGACATTCTGGAGTGACATGGATGAGCGACATGGTGGAGTGATATGGATTAGCAAGGAGGAGCGACATGGAGGATCGACATGTGTCGACATGGAAGACATGGAGGAGTGACATGGAGGATCGACATTGAGCAGTGACATGGAGGAGTGACAAAGAGGATCAACATGGAGGAGTCATATGGAGGAGTGACATTTTGGGGGGACATTCTGGAGGGACATTCTGGAGTGACATTGATGACTGATATGGAGGATTGACATAGAGGAGTAACATGAAGCATCTACATGGAGGAGGTACATAGGGGAGTGACATGGAAGACATGGAGAAGTGAAATGGAGGAGCAACATGGAGGATCGACATGGAGGATCGACATGAAGCAGTGTCATGGAGGAGTGACATGGAGGAGCAACATGGAGGATCGACATGGAGGAGCAACAAGGTGGATCGACCTGGAGGAGTGACATTGAGGAATGACATGGTGAAGATGGAGGAGTGACATGGAGGAGAGACATGGAAGATCAACATGGAGGATCGACATGGAGGAGTGACATTCTGGAGTTAAATCTGGATTGACATTCTGGAGTGACATGGAGGAGCGACATACTGGAGTTACATGGAGGAATGACATGGAGGAGTGATATGGAGGAACAAGGAGGTGCGTCATGGAGTATCGACCTGGAGGATCAACATGGAGGAGTGACTTGGAGGAGTGACATGGAGGAGTGAAATGGAGGAGCGACATGGAGGATCGACATGGAGGAGTGACATGGAGGATCGACATGGAAGAGTGACATGGAGGAGCGACATGGAAGAGCGACATGGAGGAGCTACATGGAGGAGGTCCATCGCGGAGCGACATGGACGACTGACAACGAGGAGGTACATTATGGAGGAGCGATATGGAGGATCAACAAGGAGGAGTCGACATGGAGTATTGACAAGGAAAACTGACATGGAGGAATAACATTCTACAGTTAAATTCTGTAGTGAAATTCTGGAGTGACATGTAGGATCTACATGGAGGAGTGACATTGAGGATCAACATGTAGGAGCGACATAGAGGATCGACATGGAGGAGTGTCAAGGTTGATCGACATGGAGGAGTGACATGGAAAAGTGACATGGTAGAGATGAAGGCGAGACATGGAAGATAGACATGGAGGATCGACATAGTGGAGCGACTTTCTGGAGTGACATGGAGGAGCGACAAAGAGGATCGACATGGAGGAGTGTCAAGGTTGATCAACATGGAGGAGTGACATGGAAAAGTGACATGGTAGAGATGAAGGAGAGATATGGAAGATTGACATCGAAGATCGACATGGAGGAGTAACATGTAGGATCTAAATGGAGGAGTGACATGAAGGATCGACATGGAGGAGCGATATGGAGGATCAACAAGGAGGAGTTGACATGGAGTATTGACAAGGAGGACTGACATGGAGGAGTGATATTCTACAGTTAAATTCCGGTGTGAAATTCTGGAGTGACATGTAGGAACTACATGGAGGAGTCACATGGAGGATCGACATGCAGGAGCGACATAGAGGATCGACATGGAGGAATGTCAATTTTGATCGACATGGAGGAGTGACATGGAGGAGTGACATGGAGGAGTGACATGGAGGAGAGATATGGAAGATCGACATGGAGGATCGACATGGAGGAGTGACATTCTGGAGTTAAATCTGGATTGACATGGAGGAGCGACATTCTGGAGTGACATGGAGGAGCGACATTCTTGAGTGATATGGATGAGCAAGAAAGAGCGACATGGAGGATCGACATGTGTCGATAAGGAAGACATGGAGGAGTGACATGGAGGAGTGACATGGAGGATCGACATTGAGCAGTGACATGGAGGAGTGACATTTTGGAGGGACATTCTGGAGGGACATTCTGGAGTGACATTGATGAGAGATATGGAGGGTTGACATAGAGGAGTAACATGAAGGATCTAAATGGAGGAGTTACATGGAGGAGGTAAATAGGGGAGTGACATGGAAGACATGGAGCAGTGAAATGGAGGAGCAACATCGAGGATCGACATGGAGGATCGACATGGAGCAGTGACATGGAGGAGCGACATGGAGGAGTCGACATGGAGTATTGACAAGGAGGACTGACATGGAGGAGTGACATTCTACAGTTAAATTCTGGAGAAAAATAATGGAGTGACATGTAGGATCTACATATAGGAGTGACATGGAGGATCGACATGGAGGAGCTACATAGAGGATCGACATGGAGGAGTGACATGGAGGAACGACATGGAGGTTCGACATGGAGGAGTCGACATGGAGTATTGACAAGGAGGACTGACATGGAGGAGTGACATTCTACAGTTAAATTCTGGAGAAAAATTCGGGAGTGACATGTAGGATCTACATATAGGAGTGACATGGAGGATCGACATGGAGGAGCTACATAGAGACATGGAGGAGCAACAAGGTGGATCGATATGGAGGAGTGACGTGTAGTATCTACATGTAGGAGTGACATGGAGGATCGACATGGAGGAGCTACATAGAGGATCGACATGGAGGAGCAACATGGTGGATCGACATAGAGGAGTGACATGGTATAGCGAGATGGAGGATTGACATAGAGGAATGACATGGAGGAGCGAGGATGAGCAACCATGAGGATTTAAATGGAGGAGTGACATGGAGGAGCGACATAGAGGATCGACATGGAGGAATGACATGAAGGAGCATGGATGAGCAACATTGAGGATCGACAGAGGAGTGACATGGTATAGCGAGATGGAGGATTGACATAGAGGAGGGACATGGAGAAGTTACATGGAGGAGCAAGGAGGAACGACATGGAGGATCAACATGGAGGAGTGACATGGAGGAGTGACATGGAGGATCTCCATGGAGCAGTGAAATCAAGGAGCGACATGGAGGAGTGACATTGAGGATCGACTTGGAGGATTTACAAGGAGGAGCAAGGATATGGAGGAGGACCATGGAGGAGCAACAAGGAGGAGCGAGATTAAGTAGTGAAATGAAGGAGCGCAATGGAGGAGCGACATTGAGGAGTTACATGGAGGTGTGATATTTAGGAATGACAAGAAGAAGTGACATGGAGGAGCGTTATGGAGGAGTGAAATGTAGTATGTAAATGGAGGAGCTACATGGAGGAGCGACATGGAGGAGCGACATGGAGGATCGAGATGGAGTAGTGAAATGGAGGAGCGAAATGGTGAGCAACATGGAGGATCGACATGAAGGATCTAGATGCAGTAAGGGATATGGAGGAGCAACATGGAGGAACAACATGGATGACCGATATGGGATAGTGACATGGTGGATCGACATGGAGGAGTGACATGGAGTAGTGACATGGAGGAGCGACATGGAGGAGCGACATGGAGGAGTGATATGGAGGATCGACATGTAGGATCAACATGGAGGAGAGACATGGAGCAGTGACATGGGGTATCTACATGGAGGATCAACATGGAGGAGAGACGTGGAGGAGCAACATGGAGGAGTGGCATGGAGGATTGACATGGAGGATCGGCATGGAAGAGTGAATTTGTGGAGTGACATTCTGTAGTGACATACTGTAGTGACATTCTTGAGGAAGAGCGAAATTGAGGAGTAAATTGAAAGAGCAAGGAGGAGTGACAAGGAGGATCGACAAGGAGGAGCAAGGAGGAGTGACATGAAGGATCGACATGGGGGAGTGACATAGAGGAGTGACATGGAGGAGCGACATGGAGGAGTGAAATTGAGGAGTAACATGGAGAAGTGACTTGGAGGAGCGACATGGAGGATCGACATTCTGGAGTGTCATGGAGGAGTGACATGGAGGAGCAAGGATGAGCGAAATAGAGGATCGACACTGAGGAGTGACATGGAGTATCGACTTGGAGGAGTGACATGGAGGATCGACATGGAGCAGTAAAATGGAGGAGTAAGGATGAGCGACATGGAGTAATCGACATGGAGGAATGACATGGAGGAGTGACAAGAAGAAGTGACATGAAGGATCGACATGGAGGAGTGACATGGAGGAGCATCATGGAGGAGTGACCATGGAGGAGCAAAGGATGAGCGAACATGGAGGATTGACATGGGGAATGACATGGAGGAGAGACATGGAGGAGTGACATGGACGATCGACATGGAGGAGTGACATGGACCGAGTGATATGGAGGAATGACATTGAGGAGTGACATGGAGAGCGACATGTAGGATTTACATGAAGTAGCAGCATTTTGGAGTGACATGGAGAAGCAACATGGAGAAGCGACATGGACGAGCGGACATGGAGGATTGACATGAAGGAGTGACATGGAGGAGGGACATGGAGGTTTACCATGGAGGCAGCAAGGATGAGCAAGGAATGAGCAACATGGAGGATCAACATGGAGGAGTTACATGGAGGAGGGACATGGAGGTTTGACATGGAGGAGCAAGGATGAGCAACTATGAAGGATCGACATGGAGGAGTGAACATGGAGGAGCGATATGGAGGAGACACATGGAGGATCGACATGGAGGATCAACATGGAGTGGGTGACATGGAGGAAGTTGCATGGAGGAGTGACATGGAGGAGGGACATGGAGGTGTGACATTCTTGAGTGACATGGAGGAGTGAACATGGACGGAGCAAGGATGAGCGAAATGGAGGATCGACAAGGAGGAGTGACATGGAGGAGCGACTTGTAGGAGTGACATGGATGATCGACATGGAGAAGCAACATGGAGGAGAGAGATGGAGGAGTGAAATCGAGGAGGGGACATGTAAGATCTACATTGAGGAGCAACATGAGGTAGTGTCATGGAGGAGTAAGGATGAGTGACATGGAGGCATGACATGGAGTAGTGTCATGGATGACATGGAGGAGTGACATGGAGGAGCGACAGTGAGGATCAACGTGGTGGATCAACATGGAGGGGTGACATAGAGGAGCGACATGGAGGACTGACATGGAGGAGCGACATGGAGAAAACACATGGGAGGAGTGACATGGAGGATAGAGATGGAGTAATGAAATGAAGGAGCAACATCAAGGAGTGACATGGAGGATCATCATGGAGGAGCGACATGGAGGAGTGAAATGGAGGAGTGACATGGAGAAGTGACATGGAGGAGCAACATGTAGGGTCTACATAGAGGAGAAACCTGGAGAAGTGACTTGGGGAGGAGTGACATGGATGATCGACATGGAAGACTGACATGGAGGAGCTACATGGAGGATCGACATTCTGGAGTGACATGGAGGAGTGACATGGAGGAGCAAGGATGAGCGAAATGGAGGATCGACACGGAGGAGTGACATGGAGGATCGACATGGAGAAGCAATATGGAGGAGTGAAATGGAGGAGTGACATGCAGAGGTGACACGGAGGAGCGACATCAAGGATCTACATAGAGGAGCCACCGGGAGAAGTGACATGGAGAAGTGACATGGAGGAGCGACATCAAGGATCTACATAGAGGAGCCACCGGGAGAAGTGACATGGAGAAGTGACATGGAGGAGCAACATGGTGGATCAACATGGAGGACATGGAGGAGTTACATGGAGTAGTGTAATGTAGGAGAAAGGAGGAGCGACATGGACGATTGACAAGGAGGAGTGAAATGGAGGAGTGACATGGAGTAGTGACATTAACGAGTGACATGGAGGAGCGACACGGAGGAGCGACAAGGAGGATAGACATGGAGGATTGATATGGAGGAGCGACATGGAGGAGTGACATGGTGGATCAACATGGAGGAGAGACCTGGAGGCGTGATATGGAGTAGTGTCATGGATGACATGGAGGAGTGACATGGAGGAGTGACATTGAGGATCAACATGGTGGATCAACATGGAGGGCTGACATGGAGGAGTTACATGGAGGAGTGACATTGAGGAGGGACATGGAGGAGCAACATTCTGGATTGACATGGAGGAATGACATGTAGGAGCAAGGATGAGCGACATGGAGGATCGACACGGAGGAGAGACATAGAGGAGCAACTTCGAGGTGTGACATGGAGGATCAACATGGAGAAGCAACATGGCGGAGTCAGATGGATGAGTGAAATGGAGGAGCGACATGGAGGATAGACATAGAGGTTTGACATGGAGGAGCGACATGGAGGAGTGTCCTGGTGGATCGACATGGAGGAGTGACATGGAGGTGTGACATGGAGTAGTGTCATGGATGACTTTGAGGAGTGCCTAGGAGGATCAAGATGTAGGGGTGACCTGGAGGCGCTACATTGAGGAGCTAAATGGAAGAGGGACATGGAGGAGAACATTCTGGAGTAACACGGAGGAGTGACATGTAGGCGTAAGGATGAGCGACATGGAAGGAGTGACATGGAGGAGCGACATGGAGGAGTGACATGTAGGATCGACATGCAGAAGTGACATGGAAGACATGGAGGAGTGACATGGAGGAATTACATGGAGGAGTCACAGGAAGGAGGGACATGGAGGAGCGACATTCTGGGATGACATTCTGGGTTGACATTCTAGAGTGAAATGGAGGAGCGAAATTCTGGAGTGACATGGAGGAGTGAAATGGAGGAGCAAGGATGAGCGACATGGTGGATCGACATGGAGGAGTTACATGGAGGATTGATAAGGAGGAGTGAAATTCTGGGTTGACATTCTGGATTGACATTCTGGAGTGAAATGGAGGAGTGACATGGAGGAGCAAGGATGAGCAAGGATGAGCGACATGGTGGATCGACATGGAGGAGAGACATGGAGTAGCAACTTGGAGGAGTGACATGAAGGAGGGACATGGAGGAGCTACATTCTGGGTTGACATTCTGGAGTGACATTCTGGATTGACATGTAGGAGTGACATTCTGGAGTGACATGGAGGAGCAAGGATGAGCGACATTGAGGATCGACATGCAGGAGTGACATGGAGGAGTGACATGGAAGAATTACATTGAGGAGTCACAGGAAGGAGGTACATGGAGGAGCAACATTCTGGAGTGACATGGAGGAGTGACATGGAGGAGCAAGGATGATTGACATGGTGGATTGACATGGAGGAGTGACATAGAGGATTGATATGGAGGAGTGACATGGAGAAGTGACATTGAGAAGTGACAAGAAGAAGTGACATGGAGGAGCGACATGGAGGAGTGACATTTAGGATCTACATGGAGGAGAGAAATGGAGGAGTGACATGGAGGAGAGACATGGAGGAGCAAGGATGAGTGACATGGTGGATTGACATGGAGGAGTGACATGGAAGATTGATATGGACGAGTGACCTGGAGAAGAGAAATGGAGTAGAAATATGGAGGAGTGACATGAAGCAGTGACATGTAGGAGCTACTTGGAGGAGGGACATGGAGGAGGGACATTTTGGAGTGACTAGGAGAAGCGACATGAAGGAGTGACATGGAGGAGTGACATGGAGGAGCAACATGGCGGAGTGAGAGGGAGGAGTGACATTCCTGAGTGACATTCTGGAATGACATTCTGGAGTGACATGGAGGAGTGACATGGAGGATCGACATGGAGGAGCGACATGGAGGTTCTACATGGAAGAGCAACATGAAGGAGTGAAATGGAGGAGTGACATGGAGGATCGACATAGAGGACTGACATGGAGGAGCGACATGGAGAAGCGACATGGAGGAGTGACATTCTGGAGTGACATTCTGGTGTGACATGGAGGAGCGATATGGAAGAGTAACATGGAGGAGTAAGGATGAGCGACATGGATGATCGACATGGAGTAGTGACATGGAGGAGTGACATTGAGGACTGACATGGAGAAGTGACATGGAGGATCGACATGGAGCAGTGATATGAAGGAGCGAGATGGAGTAGTGACATGTAGGATCAACATGGAGTGACATGGAGGAGTGACATGGAGGAGTATCATGGAAGACATGGAGTCGTGACATGGAGGAGTTACACTGAGGAGTCACAGGAAGGAGGGACATGGAGGAGCGACATTCTGGAGTGACATTCTGGAGTGACATAGAGGAGCAAGGATGAGCGACATGGTGGATTGACATGGAGGATTGATATGGAGGAGTGACATGGAGGAGTGACATTGAGGAGTGAGAAGAAGAAGTGACACACAGGAGTGACATTCTGGAGTGACATTCTGGTGTGACATGGAGGAGCGATATGGAAGAGTAACATGGAGGAGTAAAGATGAGTGACATGGACAATCGACATGGAGGAGTGACATTGAGGACTGACATGGAGAAGTGACATGGAGGATAGACATGGAGCAATGATATGAAGGACTGACATGGAGGAGCGACATGGAGGATAGACATGAAGGATTGACATGGAGGAGCGACATGGAGGTGTGTCATGGAAGACCTGGAGTAGTGACATGGAGGAGTTACATTGAGGAGTCACAGGAAGGAGGGACATGGAGGAGCGACATTCTAGGATGACATGCTGGAGTGACCTTCTGGAGTGACATGGAGGAGCGACATGGAGGATCGACATGGAGGAGCGACATGTAGGTTCTACATGGAAGCGCAACATGGAGGAGTGAAATGGAGGAGTGACATGGAGGATCGACATGGAGGACTGACATGGTGGAGCGACATGGAGAAGCGACACAGAGGAGTGACATTCTGGATTGACATTCTGGAGTGACATTCTGGCGTGACATGGAGGAGCGATATGGAAGAGTAACATGGAGGAGTAATGATGAGCGACATGGACGATCGACATGGAGGAGTGACATTGAGGACTGACATGGAGAAGTGACATGGAGAATCAACATGGAGCAGTGATATGAAGGACTGACATGGAGGACTGACATGGAGGATAGACATGGAGGATTGACATGGAGGAGCGACATGGAGGAGTGTCATGGAAGACCTGGAGTCGTGACATGGAGGAGTTACATTGAGGAGTCACAGGAAGGAGGGACATTCTGGGTTGACATTCTGGAGTGACATTCTGGAGTGACATGGAGGAGTGACATGGAGAAGCAACATGGAGGAGTGACATGGATGAGCAAGGATGAGCGACATGGTGGATCGACATGGAGGAGTGACATGGAGTACTGATATGGAGGAGTGACATGGAGAAGTGACATTGAGGAGTGACAAGAAGAAGTGACATGGAGGAGTGACATTCTAGAGTAACATTCTGGTGTGACATGGAGGAGCGATATGGAAGAGTAACATGGAGGAGTAAGGATGAGCGACATGGACGATCGACATGGAGGAGTGACATGGAGGAATGGCATTGAGGACTGACATGGAGAAGTAACATGGAAGATCGACATGGAGCAGTGATATGAAGGAGTGACATGGAGGAGTGACATGGAGGAGCGACATGGAGGATAGACATGGAGGATTGACATGGAGGAGCAACATGGAGGAGTGACATGTAGGATTGACATGCAGGAGTGACATGGAGGAGTGACATGGAGGAGTGTCATGGAAGACATGGAATCGTGACATGGAGGAGTTACATTGAGGAGTCACAGGAAGGAGGGACATGGAGGAGCGACAAGGAGGAGTGACATGGATGATCGACATGGAGGAGCGAAATGGAGGATTGATATGGTGGAGTGATATGGAGAAGCGACATGGAGGATTTATATGGAGGAGTGATATGGAGGAGCGACATGGAGGAGTGACATGGAGGAGAAACTTGGAGGATCGACATGGAGGAGTGACATGGAGGAGTGACAAGAAGAAGTGACATAGAGGAGTGACATGGAGGAGTGACATGGAGGAGCGACATGGAGGATAGACATGGAGGAGTGACATGGAGGAGCGACATGGAAGAGTGACATGTAGGATTGACATGCAGGAGTGACATGGAAGAGTGAAATGGAGGAGTGTCATGGAAGACATGGAGTCGTGACACGGAGGAGTTACATTGAGGAGTTATAGGAAGGAGGGACATGGAGGAGCGACATTCTGGGATGACATTCTGGAGTGATCTTCTGGAGTGACATGGAGGAGCGACATGGAGTATCGACATGGAGGAGCGACATGGAGTATCGACATGGAGGAGCGACATGTAGGTTCTACATGTAAAAGAGCAACATGGAGGAGTGAAATGGAGGAGTGACATGGAGGATCGACATGGAGGACTGACATGGTGGAGCGACATGGAGAAGCGACACAGAGGAGTGACATTCTGGATTGTCATTCTGGAGTGACATTCTGGCGTGACATGGAGGAGCGATATGGAAGAGTAACATGGAGGAGTAAGGATGAGCGACATGGACGATCGACATGGAGGAGTGACATTGAGGACTGACATGGAGAAGTGACATGGAGAATCGACATGGAGCAGTGATATGAAGGACTGACATGGAGGAGCGACATGCAGGATCGACATTGAGGAGTGACATGGAGGAGCAAGGAGGAGCGACATGGAGGAGTGACATGGAGGAGCGACAAGGAGGAGTGACATGGATGATCGACATGGAGGAGCGACATGGAGGATTGACATGGAGGAGTGACATGGAGGATTGATATGGCGGATTGACATGGAGGAGTGATATGGAGAAGCGACATGGAGGATTTATATGGAGGGGTGATATGGAGGAGAAACTTGGAGGATCGACATGGTGGAGTGACATGGAGGAGTGACAAGAAGAAGTGACATGGAGGAGTGACATGGAGGAGCGACATGGAGGAGTCACAGGAAGGAGGGACATGGAGGAACAATATTCTGGGTTGACATTCTGGAGTGTCATTCTGGAGTGACATGAAGGAGCGACATTCTGGAGTGTCATAGAGGAGCGACATGGAGGAGTGACATTGAGCAGTGACATGTCGGCGTGACATGGAGGAGTGACATGAAAGATTGATATGGAGGAGTTACAAGGAAGACATGGATGAGTGACATGGAGGAGCGACATTCTGGAGTGACATGGATGAGCAACATGGAGGAGTGCCATGGAGGAGCATGGAGGATTGACATGGAGCAGTGATATGATGGAGTGACATGGAGGAGTGACATCGAGGATTGATATGGAGGAGTGACATGGAGAAGTGACATTGAGGAGTGACATGGAGGAGCAAGGATGAGCGACATGGTGGATCGACATGGAGGAGAGACATGGAGGATTGATATGGAAGATCGACATTAAGGACTGTCATGGAGGAGTGACATGGAGGATCAACATAGAGCAGGGATATGAAGGAGTGACATGGAGGAGTGACATAGAGGAACGACATGGAGAATAGACATGGAGAATTGACATGGAGGAGCGACATGGAGGAGTGACATGTAGGATCGACATGCAGGATTGACATTAATGAGTTACATGGAGGATTGTCATGGAAGACATGGAGGAGTTACAGGAAGGAGGGATAAGGAGGAGTGACATGGAGGATCAACATGGAGGAGCAAGGATGATCGACATGGTGGGTCGACATGGAGGAGTGACATGGAGTAAAAACTTGGAGGAGTGACATGGAGGAGCAACATGGAGGAGTCACATGGAGGAGTGATTTGGAGGATAGACATGGAGGAGGGACATTTTGTAGTGACATGGAGGAGCAAGGATGTGCGACATGGAGGATCGACATGGAGTAGAGACATGTAGGAACGGCATGAAGCAGTGACATGGAAGACTGACATGGAGGAGCGACATGCAGGATCGACATGGAGGAGTGACATGGATCAGTGACATGCAGGATCGACATTGAGGAGAGACATGGAGAATCAAAATGGAGGAGCAAAATGGAGGAGCGACATGGAGGAGTGACATGGAGGAGCAAGGATGAGCGACATGGTGGATCGACATGGAGGAGTGACATGGAGGATTAATATGGAGGAGTGACATAGAGAAGTGACATGGAGGAGCGACATGGAGGAGTGACATTTTGGATCTACATGGAGGAGCAACATGGAGGAGAGAAATGGAGGAGTGACATGGAGGAACGAAATGGAGAAGAAACATGGAGGAGTGACATGAAGCAGTGACATGGAGGAGCGATATGGCGGAGTGAGAGGGATGAGTGACATTAAGGAGTGACATGGAGGAGCTACTTGGAGAAGGAACATGGAGGAGGGACATTTTGGAGGGGCGAGAAGAAGCGACATGAAGGAGTGACATGGAGGAGTGACATGGAGGAGCGACATGGCGGAGGGACATGGAGGAGTGACATTCTGGTTTGATATTCTGGAGTGACATTCTGGAGTGACATGGAGGAGTGACATGGAGAAACAACATGGAGGAGTGACATGGATGAGCAAGGATGAGCGACATGGTGGATCGACATGGAGGAGTGACATGGAGTACTGATATGGAGGAGTGACATGGAGAAGTGACATTGAGGAGTGACAAGAAGAAGTGACATGGAGGAGTGACATTCTAGAGTGACATTCTGGTGTGACATGGAGGAGCGATATGGAAGAGTAACATGGAGAAGTAGGGATGAGCGACATGGACGATCGACATGGAGGAGTGACATGGAGGAATGGCATTGAGGACTGACATGGAGAAGTAACATGGAAGATCGACATGGAGCAGTGATATGAAGGAGTGACATGGAGGAGTGATATGGAGGAGCGACATGGAGGATAGACATGGAGGATTGACATGGAGGAGCAACATGGTGGAGTGACATGTAGGATCGACATGCAGGAGTGACATGGAGGAGTGACATGGAGGAGTGTCATTCGTAGACATGGAGTCGTGACATGGAGGAGTTACATTGAGGAGTCACAGGAAGGAGGGACATGGATGAGCGACATTCTGGGTTGACATTCTGGAGCGACATTCTGGAGTGACATATAGGAGCGACATGGAGGAGTGACATTGAGCAGTGACATGTCGGCGTGACATGTAGGAGTGACATGGAAGATCGACATGGAGGAGTGACAAGGAAGACATGGATGAGTGACATGGAGGAGCGACATGTAGGATCGACATAGAGGTTCGACATAGAAGATCGACATGGAGGATTTACATGGAGGAGGGACAAGGAGGAGTGACATACTGGAGTGATATTCTGGAATGACATGTAGGAGCGACATTCTGGAGTGACATGGAGGACTGACATGGAAGATCAACATGGAGGAGTGACGTGAAGGAGTGATATTGTAGACTCGGAGGAGTGACAGGGAAGAGAGACATGGAAGACTGACATGGAGGACGGACATGTAGGAGTGACATGGTAGACATAGAGGAGTGACATGGAGGAGAGACAAGGAAGAGAGGGAGGAGTGACATGTAGGAGCAAAATGGAGGTGTTCAATTGAGGATCAACATGGAGGAGTGATATGGAGAAGGGGGACATGGAGGAGTGACATTCTCAAGCAACATTCTTGAGGGACATTCTGGAATGACATGGAGAAGCGAAATGGAGGAGTAACATTCTGGAGTTAAATTCTGGAGTGACATCCTGGAGTGACATGGAGGAGCGACATTCTGGAGTGACATGGATGATCGAAATGGACGATCGACATGGAGCGGTGACATGGAGTGACATGGAAATGTGACATGGAGGAGTGACATGGAGGAGCGACAATGGAGGAGCGACATGTTGGAGCGACATTCTGTAGTGACATGGAGGAGTGACATTCTAGAGTGACATGGAGGAGCGACATGGAAGATCGACATGGATGAGTAACATGTAGGATCTACATGGAGGAATGACATGGAGGATCGACATGGAGGAGCGACATTGAAGATCGACATGGAGGAGCGACAAGGAGGAGCTACATGGAGGAGAGACATCGCGGAGCGACATGGAGGACTGACAAAGTGGAGGTACATACTGGAGGGACATGTTGGAGCGACATTCTGGAGTGACATGGAGGAGTGACATTCTAGAGTGACATGGAGGAGCGACATGGAAGATCGACATGGATGAGTAACATGTAGGATCTACATGGAGGAATGACATGGAGGATCGACATGGAGGAGCGACATTGAGGATCGACATGGAGGAGCGACATTGAGTAGCGACATGGAGAACTGACATGGAGGATCAACAAGGATTAGTGACATGGAGCAGTGACATGGAGGAGAGACATGGACGATCGACATGGAAGAGTCACATGGAAGATCGACATCGAGGAGTGACATGGAGGAGTGACATGTAGTATTGACATAGAGGAGTTACATAGCGGAGTGACATGGAAGGAAGGAAGGAGTGACATGGAGGAGCGACATGGAGGATTGAAATAGAGGATCGACATGAAGGAGTGACATGGAGGAGGGACATGGAGGAGTGACATTCTGGAGGGACATTCTGGAGTGACATGGAGGAGAGACATGGAGGCGTAACATTCTGGAGTTAAATTCTGGAGTGACATTCTTGAGTGACATGGAGGAGCGACATTCTGGAGTGACATGGAGGAGTGAAATGGAGGAGCAAAATGGAGGATCGAGATGGAAGATTGACATGGAGGAGAAACATAGAAAAGTTACATGGAGGAGCTACATGAGGAGCAACAACACGGAGCGACTTGGAGGACTGAAATGGAGGAATGACATTCTGGAGGGACATGGAGGGGTGACATTCTGGAGTGACATGAGGAGCGACATGGAAGATCGACATGGAGGAGTAACATGTAGGATCTACATGAGGAGTGACATGGAGGATCGACATGGAGGAGCGTCATTGAGGATCGATATTGAGGAGCGACATTTAGTACTGACATGGAGGAGTGAGACGGGGAAGGGACATGGAAGAAAAGGAGGAGCGACATGGATGAGTGTCATGGAGGAGTGACATTCTGGATGGATATTCAGGAGTGACATTAAGGAGCAACATTCTGGAGTTACATTGAGGAGCGACATGGAAGATCGATATGGAGGAGTAACATGTAGGATCTACATGGAGGAGTGACAAGGAGGATCGACATGTAGGAGCCACATTGAGGATCGACATGGAGGAGCGACATTGAGGAGCGACATGGAGTAGTGAGATGGGGGAGGTACATGGAAGACAATGAGGAGCAACATGGATGAGTGACATGGAGGAGTGACATTCTGGAGGGACATTGAAGAGCGACATGGAGAATTGACATGGAGTAGTAACATGAAGGATCAACATGGAGGAACGACATTGAGGAGGTAAATGAGGGAGTGACATGGAAGACATGGAGGAGTGACACGGAGGAGAGACATAGAGGAGTGACATTAGGAGCTACATAGAGGATCGACATGGAGGAGCAACAAGGTGGATCGACATGGAGGAGTGACATGGAGGAGTGACATGGTAGAGATGGAGGAGTGACATGGAGGAGAGACATGGAAGATCGACATGGAGGATCGACATGGAGGAGTGACATTCTGGAGTTAAATCTGGATTGACATTTTGGAGTGACATTTTGGAATGACATGGAGGAGTGACATGGTGGAGTAATATGGATGAGCAAGGAGGAGCGACATGGAAGATTGAGATGTGTCGACATGGAAGACATGGAGGAGTGACATGGAAGATCGACACGGAGGAGTGACATTTAAGACATGGAGAAGTGACATGGAGGATATGACATTGAGTAGTAACATGGAGGAGTGACAATGAGGATCGACATGGAGGAGAGACATAGAGGATCAACATGGAGGAGTGACAAGGACGATCGACATGGAGGAGCAACAAGGTGGATCGACATGTAGGAGTGACATGGAGGAGTGACAAAGAGGAGCGACATGGAGGAGTGACATGGAGGAGTTACATTTTGGAGGGACATTCTGGAGTGACATGTAGGAGCGACATGGAGGAGTGACATGGAGGATTGACATGTAGTATTGACATGGAGGAGTTACATAGAGGAGTGACACGGAAGAAAGGCAGGAGTGACATGGAGGAGCGACATGGAGGAGCAAAATAGAGGATCGACATGGAGGAGTGACATGGAGGAGTGACATTCTGGAGTGACATTCTGGAGGGACATTCTGGAATGACATTGGAGGAGGGACATGTATGAGGGACATGGAGGAGTAACATTCTGGAGATAAATTCTGGATTGACATTCTGGAGTGTCATGGAGGAGCGACATTCTGAAGTGACATGGAAGAACGACATGGAGGAGTGATATGGAGGAGCAAGGAGGTTTGACATGGAGTGACATGGAAGACAGGGAGGAGTGACATGGAGGAGCGACATTGAGGTGTTAAATAGCGGATCGACATGGAGGAGTGACATGGAAGAGGGATATGGTGGAGTGATATTCTGGAGTTACATTCTGGAGGGATATTCTGGAGTGACATGTAGAAACGTCATTCTGGAATGACATGGAGGAGCAACAGGGAGGAGTTATATGGATGATCAAGGAGGAGCGACATGGACAATCGAGATGGAGTAGTCACATGGAGCATCGACATGAAGGAACAATATGGAGCAGTGACATGGTAAAATTGGAGTAGTTACATGGAGTCGAGACATGGAAGATCGACATGGAGGATCATCATGGAAAAGTAACATGGATGAGTGACAAGAGGAGCGTCATGGAGGAGCAAAATGGAGGATCGACATGGAGGAGCGACGTGGAGGAGCAACATTGAGGAGCGACATGGAGGCCTGACATGGAGGATCGACATGGATGGCTGACATTGAGTATTGACATGGAGAAAGGACATGGAGGAGTGACATTATTGAATGACATGGAGGAGAGACATGGAGGAGTGACATTCTGGAGTTAAATTTTGGAGTGACATTCTGGAGTGACATGTAGGAGCGACATTCTGGAGTGACATGGAGGAGATATATGGAGGAGCTACATGGCGGAGTGACATGGAGGAGTGACATGGAGTTGTGACATGGAGGAGCGACAATGAGGAGTGACATGGAAGACATAGAGTGACATGGAGGAACAACATGGAGAATCGACATGGAGGATTGACATGGAGGATGGACATGGAGAAGAGACTTTCTGGAGTTAAATTCCGGCGTGACATACTGGAGTGACATTGAGGAGCGACATTCTGGAGTGACATGGAGGAGCAACATGGAGGAGTGACATGGAAGACATGGAGTAGTGACATGGAGGATCGAAATAGAGAATTGACATGTAGGAGGGACATGGAGGAGTTACATTGAGGAGCGACATGAAGGAGTGACCGGAAGGAGTGACATGAGGGAGTGACGTGGAAGACATGGAGGAGTGACATGGAGTAGCAACATGGAGGAGTGACATGGAGGAGTGACAAGGAGGAGCGACATGAAGGAGTAACAAGTAGGAGCAACATGGTGGAGTGTCATGTAGGATCAACATGGAGGAGTGACATGGAGGAGTGACATGGTAGAAATGGAGGAGTGACATGGAGGAGAGACGTGGAAGATAGACATGGAGGATCGACATGGAGGAATAACATGGAGTGACAAGGAGGAGTAACAAGGAGGAGTGACATGGGATAGCGACATGGAAGAGCTACATGGAGGAGCGAAATCGCGGAGTGACATGGGGGACTGACATGGAAGATCGACATGGAGGATAAACATAAAGGATCTACATGGAGGAGCAACATGGAGGAGGTGTATGATGGAGATACATGGAAGACATGGATGAGTGACATGGAGTAGCAATATGGAGGATCAACAAGGACGATCGACATGGAGCAATGCCATGGAGGAGTGACAAGGAGAAGCGACATAGAGGAGTGACATGGAGGATCAACATGGAGGAATGAACAAGAGGAGCGTCATGGAGGAGCAACATTGAGGAGCAAACATGAAGGACTGACATGGAGATTAGACATGGATGACTGACATTGAGGATCGACATGGAGAAAGGACATGGAGGAATTACATTCTGGAGTTAAATTCTGGAGTGACATTCTGGAGTGACATGGATGAGGGTCATGGAGGAGTGACATTCTGGATTTAAATTTTGGAGGGTCATTCTGGAGTGACATAGAGGAGTGATATGGAGGAGCAAGGAGGATCGACATGGAGGATAAACATGGGGGACTGACTAGGAGGAGCGACATTCTGGAGTGACATGGAGGAGCGAAATGGAGGATTGAGATGTAGGAGTGAAATGGAGGAGAAACATAGTAGAGTTACATGGAGGAGCTACATGAGGAGCAACATCACGTAGTGATTTGGAGGACAGACATGGGAGGAATGACATTCTGGAGGGATATGGAGGAGTGACATTTTGAAGTGACATGGAGGAGCGACATTCTGGAGTGACATGGAAGACATGGAGCAGTGACATGGTGCATCAGCATGGAGGATCGAAATGGAGGATCGACATGGAGGTGCGACATCGAGCAGTGACATGGAAGTGTGACATGGAGGAGAGACATTGAGGATCAACATGGATGAGTGACATGTAGGAGCGATATGGCGGAATGACATGGAGTAGTGACATGGAGGATTGACATGGAGGAGTTACATAGAGGTGTGACGTGGAAGAAAGGGAGGAGTGACATGGAGGAGCGACATGGAGGAGCGAAATAGAGGATTGACATGGAGGAGTGACATAGAGGAGGGACATGGAGAAGTGAAATTCTGGAGTGACATGGAGGAGGGACATGGAGGAGTAACTTGGAGGATCTAAATGGAAGAGTGACATGGAGGATTGACATGGAGGAATGACACGGAGGATCGAAATAGAGGAGTGACAGTAAGGAGTGACATTGAAGACAGGGAGGAGTGACATGTAGGAGCGACATGGAGGACTGACATGGAAGATCAACATGGAGGAGTGGACATGGAGGAGTAACATGGAGGATTGACCATGGAGGAGTGACAGTGGACATTGAAGACAGGGGAGGAGTGGTATGGAGGATCGACATGGAGGAGCGACATTGAGATGGACATTGAGATGACATGAAAGATCAACATGGAGGAGTGGACATGGAGGAGTGACATTGTAGACTCGGAGGAGTGACATGAAGAGAGACATGGAAGATTGAACATTGTGGACAGACATGTAGGAGTGGCATGGTTAGACATAGAGGAGTGACATGGAGGAGAGACATGGAGGATCGACATGGAGTGACATGGAGGAGTGACATGGAAGTGTGACGTGGAAGACAGAGGAGTGACATGGAGGAGCAACATGGAGTATCGACATGGAGGATCAACATGAAGGAGTGACTTGGAGGAGCGACATTCTGGAGTGACATGGAGGAATGAAATGGAGGAGTGACAAAGAGGACCGACATGGAGGATCGACATGGAGGAGTGACATGTAGGATCGACATCGAGGAGTGACATGGAGGAGCAACATGGAAGAGCGACATGGAGGAGCTACATGGAGGAGCAACATTGCGGAGCGACATGGAGGACTTACAACAAGGAGGTACATGCTGGAGGGGACATGGTGGAGTGACATTCTGGAGTGACATGGAGGAGTGACATTCTGGAGTAACATTGAGGACATTCTGGAGTTAAATCTGGATTGATATGAAGGAGCGACATTATGGAGTAACATGGATGAGTGACATGATGGAGTGATATGGATTAGCAAGGAGGAGCGACATGGAGGATCGACATGTGTCGACATGGAAGACATGGAGGAGTGACATGGAGGATCGACATTGAGCAGTGACATGGAGGAGTGACAAAGAGGAGCAACATGGAGGAGTCATATGGAGGAGTGACATTTTGGGGGGACATTCTGGAGGGACATTCTGGAGTGACATTGATGACAGATATGGAGGATTGAAATAGAGGAGTAACATGAATCATCTACATGGAGGAGGTACATAGGGGAGTGACATGGAAGACATGGAGAAGTGAAATGGAGGAGCAACATCAAGGATCGACATGGAGGATCGACGTGAAGCAGTGATATTGAGGAGTGACTGGAGGAGCAACATGGAGGATCGACATGGGGAGCAACAAGGTGGATCGACCTGGAGGAGTGACATGGAGGAATGACATGGTGAAGATGGAGGAGAGACATGGAAGATCGACATGGAGGATCGACATGGAGGAGTGACATTCTGGAGTTAAATCTGGAATGACATTCTGAAGTGACATGGAGGAGTGGACATGAGGAGCGACATGGAGGAGGGACATGGAGGAGTAAAAATCTGGAATTAAATTCTGGAGTGACATTCTGGAGTTAAATCTGGATTGACATTCTGGAGTGACATGGAGGAGTGACATACTGGAGTTATATGGAGGAATGACATGGAGAAGTGATATGGAGGATGGAGGAACAAGGAGGTGTGACATGGAGGATCGACATGAATAAGTGACATGGAGGAGCGACACGGTGGAGTGACACGGAGGAATAACATGAAAGGATCTACATGGAGGAGCGACATGGATGATCGACATGGAGGAGTGACATGGAGGAGCAACATGGAGTATCGACCTGGAGGATCAACATGGAGGAGTGACTTGGAGGAGTGACATGGAGGAGTGAAATGGAGGAGCGACATGGAGGAGTGACATGGAGGAGCGACATGGAGGAGTGAAATGGAGGAGCGACATGGAGGATCGACATGGATGAGTGAAATGGAGGATCGACATGGAAGAGTGACATGGAGGAGCGACATGGAAGAGCAACATGGAGGAGCAACATGGAGGATCTACATCGCGGGAGCGACATGGAAGACTGACAATGAGGAGGTACATTCTGAAGGGACATGGTGGAGCGACATTCTGGAGTGACATGGAGGAGCGACATTCTGGAGTGACATGGAGGAGCGACATGGAGGAGCTACATAGAGGATCGACATGGAGGAGCAACATGGTGGATCGACAAGGAGGATCGACATGGAGGAGTGACATTCTGGAGTTAAATCTGGATTGAAATTCTGGAGTGACATGGAGGAGTGACATGGTAGACATGGTGGAGTGATATGGATGAGCAAGGAGGAGCGACATGGAGGATCGACAAGTGTCGACATGGAAGACATGGAGGAGTGACATGGAGGATCGATATTGAGCAGTGACATGGAGGAGTGACCAAGAGGAGCGACATGGAGGAGTGACACGGAGGAGTTCCTTTTTGAGGGACATTCTGGAGGGACATTCTGGAGTGACATGGAGGAGCAACATTCTGGAGTGAAATTGGTGAGAGATATGGAGGATTGACATAGAGGAGTAACATGAAGGGTCTACATGGAGGAGCTACATAGAGGAGGTACATGGGGGAGTGACATGGAAGACATGGATGAGTGACAAGGAGGAGCGACATGAAGGAGTAACAAGGAGGAGCGACATGGAGGATCGACATGGAGCGACATCGAGCAGTGACATGGAAGTGTGACATGGAGGAGTGACATGGAGGAGCGACATGGTGGAGCGACATGGAGGATCGACATGGAGGAGTGACATGGAGAATCAACATGGAGGAGTGACATGGAGGAGCGACATGGATGATCGACATGGAGGGAGTGACATGGAGGAGTGATATGGAAGACAGGGAGGAGTGACATGGAGGAGGAATATGGAGGAGTGACATTCTGGAGTGACTTTCAGGAGGGACATTCTGGAGTGACATGGAGGTAACGACATTGAGTAGTGACATGGAGCAGTGATAAGGAGGAGCGACACGGAGGAGTGACATGGAGGAGCGACATGGAGGATTGACATAGAGGAGTAACATGAAGGATCTACATGGAGGAGGTACATGGGGGAGTGACATGGAAGACATGGAGGAGTGACATGGTGGAGTGACATGGAAGACATGGAGTAGTGACATGGTGGAGCAACATGAGGATCGAAATGGAGGATCGACTTGGAGCAGTGACACGGAGGAGTGACATCAAAGTTCTACTTGGAGGAGCGACATGGTGGAGTGACATGGAGGAGTTACATGTAGGATTGACATGGAGGAGTTACATAGAGGAGTGACGTGGAAGACAGGGAGGAATGACATGGAGGAGCAAAATAGAGGATCGACATGGAGCAGTGACATGGAGGAGGGATCTGGAGGAGTAGCATTCTGGATCGACATTCTGGAGTGACATGCAGAGTGACATGGAGGAGGAGACATGGAGGATCGACATGGAGGAGTGACATGGAGGATTGACATGGAGGAGTGAAATGGAGGAGCTACATGGAGGAGCGACATCGCGGAGCGACATGGAAGACTGACAACGAGGAGGTACATTCTGGAGGGACATGGTGGAGCGACATTCTGGAGTGACATGGAGGAGCGACATTCTGGACGGACATGGAGAAGAGACATGGAGGAGCTACATGGCGGAGTGACATGGAGGAGTGACATGTAGCATTGACATGGAGGAGTTACATAGAGGAGTGATATGGAGGAGCAAGGAGGAGCGACATGTAGGATAAACATGGGGGAGTGACTAGGAGGAGCGACATTCTGGAGTGACATGGAGGAGTGAAATGGAGGAGCGAAATGGAGGATCGAGATGGAGGAGTGACATGGAGGAGAAACATAGAAGAGTTAAATGGAGGAGCTACATAAGGAGCAACATCACGGAGCGATTTGGAGGACTGACATAGAGGAATGACATTCTGGAGGGACAAGGAGGAGCGACATTGTGGAATGACATGGAGGAGCGACATTCTGGAGTGACATGGAAGACATGGAGCAACATGGAGTAGTAACAAGGAGGAGCGACATAGAGGAGCGACATGGCGGAATGACATGGAGTAGTGACATGGAGGATTGACATGGAGGAGTTACATAGAGGTGTGACGTGGAAGAAAGGGAGGGAGTGACATGGAGGAGCGACTGGAGGAGTGAAATAGAGGATCGACATGGAGGAGTGACATGGAGGAGGGACATGGAGGAGTGACATTCTGGAGTGACATGGAGGAGCGACATGGAGGAGGGACATGGAGGAGTAACATTCTGGAGTTAAATTCTGAAGTGACATTCTTGAGTGACATGGAGGAGCGACATTCTGGAGTGACATGGAGGAGTGAAATGGAGGAGCGAAATTGAGGATCGAGATGAGGAGTGACATGGAGGAGAAACATAGAAGAGTAACATGGAGGAGCTACATGAGGAGCAACATTACGGATCGACTTGGAGGACTGACATTGAGGAATGACATTCTGGAGGGACATGGAGGAGCGACATTCTGGAGTGACATGGATGAGCGACATTCTGGAGTGACATGGAGGAGCGACATTCTGGAGTGACATGGAGGAGCGACATTCTGGAGTGACATGGAGGAGTGAAATGGAGGAGCTACATGGAGGAGCGACATCGCGGAGCGACATGGAAGACTGACAACGAGGAGGTACATTCTGGAGGGACATGGTGGAGCGACATTCTGGAGTGACATGGAGCAGCGACATTCTGGAGAGACATGGAGGAGAGACATGGAGGAGCTACATGGCGGAGTGACATGGAGGAGTGACATGTAGCATTGACATGGAGGAGTTACATAGAGGAGTGATATGGAGGAGCAAGGAGGTGCGACATGTAGGATAAACATGGGGGAGTGACTAGGAGGAGCGACATTCTGGAGTGACATGGAGGAGTGAAATGGAGGAGTGACATGGAGGAGAAACATAGAAGAGTTAAATGGAGGAGCTACATAAGGAGCAACATCACGGAGCGATTTGGAGGACTGACATGGAGGAACGACATTCTGGAGGGACAAGGAGGAGCGACATTGTGGAATGACATGGAGGAGGCGACATTCTGGAGTGACATGGAAGACATGGAGCAACATGGAGTAGTAACAAGGAGGAGCGACATCGAGGAGCGACATGGCGGAATGACATGGAGGAGTGACATGGAGGATTGACATGGAGGAGTTACATAGAGGTGTGACGTGGAAGAAAGGGAGGAGTGACATGGAGGAGCGACTGGAGGAGTGAAATAGAGGATCGACATGGAGGAGTGACATGGAGGAGGGACATGGAGGAGTGACATGGAGGAGCGACATGGAGGAGGGACATGGAGGAGTAACATTCTGGAGTTAAATTCTGAAGTGACATTCTTGAGTGACATGGAGGAGCGACATTCTGGAGTGACATGGAGGAGTGAAATGGAGGAGCGAAATTGAGGATCGAGATGGAGGAGTGACATGGAGGAGAAACATAGAAGAGTAACATGGAGGAGCTACATGAGGAGCAACATTACGGATCGACTTGGAGGAATGACATTGAGGAATGACATTCTGGAGGGACATGGAGGAGCGACATTCTGGAGTGACATGGATGAGCGACATTCTGGAGTGACATGGAGGAGCAACCTTCTGGAGTGACATTGAGGAGCGACATGGGAGATTGACATGGAGTAGTAAGATGAAGGATCTACATGGCGGAGCGACATTGAGGAGGTACATGAGAGAGTGACATGGAAGACATGGAGGAGTGACATGGAGTAGCAACATGGAGGATCAACATGGACGATCGACGATCGATATGGAGCAGTGACATGGAGGAGTGACAAGAATGAGCCACATGAAGGAGTAACAAGGAGGAGCGACATGGAGGAGGGACATGGAGGAGCGACATGGAGGAGTGACATGGAGGATCGACATGGAGGAGTGACATGGAAGAGTGATATAGGAGACGGAGGAGTGACATGTAGGAGCAAAATGGAGGTGTTAAATTGAACATCGACATGGAGGAGTGATATGGAGGAGGGATATGGAGGAATTACATTCTAGAGTGACATTCTGGATGAATATTCCGGAGTGACGTGGAGGAGTGATATGGAGGATGGACATATACGATTGACATGGAGGAGGTACATGGAGGAGTTACATTCTGGACTTAAATTCTGGAGTGACTTCTGGAGTTACATGGAGGAGCAACATTCTAGAGTGACATGGAGGAGTGATATGGATGAGCAATTAGGGGCGACATGGAGGAGCGACATGTAGCAATGACATGGAGGATTGACATGGAAGAAGGACATGGAGGACTGACATTCTGGAGTTATATTCTGGAGGGACATTCTGGAGTGACATGAAGGAGTGACATGGAGGATGGACATAGAGGATTGACATGGAGGAGGGACATGGAGGAGTGACATTCTGGAGTTAAATTCAGGAGTGAAATTCTGGAATGGCATGGAGGAGCAACATTCTAGAGCGACATGGAGGAGTAACAAGGAGGAGCAACATGGAGGATCGACATGGAGGAGCGACATTGAGCAGTCACATGGAGGATTGACGAGGATGACTGACATGGAGGATCAACAGGGAGTAGTGACAAGGAGGAGTGACATGAAGAAGTAACAAGGAGGAGTAACATGGAGGATCGACATGGAGGAGCCACATGAAGGAGTAACAAGGAGTAGTGACATGGATGACTGACATGGGTGATTGACATGGAGGAGTGACATGGAGGATCGACATGGAAGATTGACATGGAGGACGGACATGGAATAGTGACATGCTTGACATGGAAGATCGACATGGAAGATCGACATGGAGGAGCGACGTGGAGGATCAACATGGAGGAGCGACATGGAGGACTGACATGGAGGATCGACAATTAGGACTGACATGGAGGATTGACATGGAGAAAGGACATGGAGGAGTGACATTCTGGAGTTAAATTCTGGAGTGACATTCTGGAATAGAATGGAGGAGGGACATGGAGGAGTGACATTCTGGAGTTAAATTTTGGAATGACATTCTGGAGTGACATGGAGGAGCGACATGGAGGAGTGAAATGGAGGAATAACATGGAGGATCAACATGGAAGATTGACATGGAGGATCAACATGGAGGAGTGACATGGAGGACTGACATGGAGGATTGACATGGAGGAATGACAATGGAGGAGCAACATGAAGAGTAACAAGGAGGAGCGACATGGAGGATCGACATGGAGGATCGACATGGAGGAGCGACATGGAGGAATGACATGGAAGAAAGGTAGGAGTGACATGGAGGAGCAACATTCTGGACTGACATTCTGGAGTGACATTGATGAGACATATGGAGGATTGACATAGAGGAGTAACATGAAGGATATACACGGGAGGAGCTACATGGAGGAGGTACATAGGGGAGTGACATGGAAGACATGGAGGAGTGAAATGGAGGTGCAACATGGAAGATCGACTTGGAGGATCGACATGGAGCAGTTACATGGAGGAGTGACATGGAGGATCGACATGGAGGATCGACTTGGAGGATCGACATGGAGGAGGGACATTGAAGACAGGGAGGAGTGACATGGAGGGGCGACATGGAGGTGTGAAATAGAGGATCAACTTGGAGGAGTGATATGGAGGAGGTTTATGGAGGAGTGACATTATGGAGTGACTTTCTGGAGGGACATTCTGGAGTGACATGGAGGTATCGACATTGAGGAGTGACAAGGAGGAGTTATATGGAGGATCTACATAGAGGATTGACATGGAGGAGCGACATTCTGGAGTGACATGGAGGAGCAACATTCTGGGGTGACATGGAGGAGTGATATGGACGAGCACGGAAGAGCAACATGGAGGACCGACACGGATGAGGTACATGGGGAGTGACACGGAAGACATGGAGTAGTGACATGGTGGAGCAACATGGAGGATCGAAATGGAGGATCGACATGGAAGCAGTGACATGGAGGTGTGACATGGAGGAGTGACATGGAGGATCGACATGGAGGAGTGACATGGAGGAGCAACATGGTGGAGTGACATAGAGGAGTGACATGTAGGATTGACATGGAGGAGTTACATGGAGGAGTGACGTGGAGGAGCGACATTCTGGAGTGACATGGAGGAGTGAAATGGAGGAGCGACAAGGAGGAGTGACATGGAGGAGTGACATGGTGGAGAGACATGGAGGATCGACATGGAGGAGTGACATGGAGGAGCGACATGGAAGAGCGACATGGAGGAGTGACATGGAGGAGCGACATGGAGGAGTGACATGGAGGAGTGAAATGTAGGAGTGACATGGAGGAGTTACATAGAGGAGTGACGTGGAAGACAGGGAGGAATGACATGGAGGAGCACAATTGATGATCGACATGGAGCAGTGACATGGAGGAAGGACATGGAGGAGTGACATGGAGGAGCGACATGGAGGAGTGACATTGAGGCACTCCTCAATGTCGACATTAAGGAGTGACATGTCCCTCCTCCAAGTCTCTACTTGGAGGAGGGACATGGAGGAGGGAAATTTTGGAGTGACGAGGAGGAGAGACATGGAGGAGTGTCATGGAGGAGCAAGGATGAGCGACATGGAGGATCAACATGGAGTAGAGACATGGAGGAGCGGCATAAAGCAGTGACATGGAGGAGTGACATGGAGGAGCGACATGCAGGATCAACATGGAGGAGTGACATGGAGCAGTGACTTGCAAGGATAAACATGAAGGAGTGACATGGAGGATCAACATGGAGGAGCGACATGGAGGAGCGAAATGGAGGAGTGACATGGAGGATCAACATGGAGGAGCGACATGGAGGAGCGAAATGGAGGAGTGACATGGAGGAGTGACATGGAGGATCAACATGGAGGAGCGACATGGAGGAGTGACATGGATGATCTACATGTAGGATTGACATGGATGATCGACATGGAGGAGCGACATGGAGGATAGACATGGAGGAGTGACATGGAGGAGCGACATGGAGGAGTATCATGGAGGAGCGACATTGAGGAGTGACAAGAAGAAGTGACATGGAGGAGTGACATGGAGGAGTGACAAGAAGAAGTGACATGGAGAGTGACATGTAGGATCGACATGGAGGAGTGACATAGAGTGACATGGAGGAGTGTCATGGAAGACATGGAGTAGTTACATGGAGGAGTTACATTGAGGAGTCACAGGAAGGAGGTACATAGAGGAGCGACATTCTGGTGTGACATGGAGAAGCGATATGGAAGAGTAACATGGAGGAGTAAGAATGAGCGACATGGACGATCGACATGGAGGAGTGACATGTAGGATCGACATGGAGGAGTGACAAGGAGGAGTGACATGGAGGAGTGTCATGGAAGACATGGAGTAGTGACACGGAGGAGTTACATTGAGGAGTCACAGGAAGGAGGGACATGGAGGAGCGACATTCTGGGTTGACATGGAGGAGTGACATGGAGGGAGCAAGGATGAGGGACATGGTGGATCGACATGGAGGAGTGACATGGAGTATTAACTTTGAGGAGTGACATGGAGAATTGACATGGAGGAGTGACATGTAGGATCGACATGCAGGAGTGACATGGACGAGTGACATGGAGTAGTGTCATGGAAGACATGGAGTAGTGACATGGAGGAGTTGAATTGAGGAGTCACAGGAAGGAGGGACATTGAGGAGCAACCTTCTGGAGTGACATGGAGGAGTGACATGGAGGAGCAAGGATGAGGGACATGGTGGATCGACATGGAGTGACATGGAGTAGCAAGTTGGAGGAGCAACATCTAGGATCTACATGGAGGATAGACATGGAGAAGTGACATGGAGGAGCGACATCTAGGATCTACATGGAGGAGCAACATGGAGGAGTAAAATGGAGGAGTGACATGGAGCATCGACATGGAGGAGTGACATTGAGGAGTGACATTAAGGAGTGACATGGAGGAGTGACTTGGAGGAGGTCAAAGGAGGAGCACATGGAGGAGCGACATGGTGGATCGACATGGAGGAGTGACATGGAGGAGCAAGGATGAGCGACATGGAGGATCGACATGGAGTAGAGACATGGAGGAGCGGCATGAAGCAGTGATATGGAGGAGTGACATGGAGGAGCGACATGCAGGATCGACATGGAGGAGTGACATGGAGCAGTGACATGCAGGATCGACATGGAGGAGGGAGATTCTGGATTGACATGGAGTAGCGACATTGAGGAGTGACATGGAGGAGCAAGGATGAGTGACATGGAGGATCGACATGGAGGAGCAACATGTAGGTTCTACATGGAAGAGCAACATGGAGGAGTGAAAATGGAGGAGTGACATGGAGGATCGACATGGAGGACTGACCATGGAGGAGCGACATGGAGAAGCGACATGGAGGAGTCACATTCTGGAGTGACATTTCTGGTGTGACATGGAGAAGCGATATGGAAGAGTAACATGGAGGAGTAAGAATGAGCGACATGGACGATCGACATGGAGGAGTGACATTGAGGACTGACATGGAGAAGTGACATGGAGTATCGACATGGAGCATTGATATGAAGGAGTGACATGGAGGAGCGACATGGAGGAGTGACATGTAGGATCGACATGCAGGAGTAACATGGAGGAGTGTCATGGAAGACATGGAGTAGTGACATGGAGGAGTTACATTGAGGAGTCACAGGAAGGAGGGACATGGCGGAGCGACATTCTGGGTTGACATTCTGAAGTGACATGGAGGAGCGACATTCTGGAATGACATGTCGGAGTGACATGGAGGAGTGACATGGAAGATTGACATGGAGGAGTGACAAGGAAGACATGGATGACTGACATGTAGGCGCGACATGTATGATCGACATAGCGGAGTGACATGGAGGATCGACATGGAGGACTGACATGGAGGAGCGACATGGAGCAGTGACATGAAGCAGAGACATGGAGGAGTGACTTGGAGGAGGGACATGGAGGAGGGACATTTTGGAGTGACAAGGAGGAGCGACATGAAGGAGTGACATTCCTGAGTTACATTCTGGAATGACATGGAGGAGCATCACTCTGGACTGACATTGAGAAGCAACATGGAGGAGTGCCATGGAGGAGCAAAGTGGAGCGACATGGAAGATCGACATTGAGGACTGTCATGAAGGATTGACATGGAGGATCGAAATAGAGCAGTGATATGAAGGAGTGACATGGAGGAGTAACATAGAGGAACGACATGGAGGATAGACATGGAGGATTGACATGGACGAGCGACATGGAGGAGTGACATGTGGGATCGACATGCAGGAGTGACATGGATGAGTGACATGGAGGATTGTCATGGAAGACATGGAGGAGTGACATGGAGGAGTTACATGGAGGAGTTACATGGAGGAGCCACAGGAAGGAGGGACATGGAGGAGCGACATTCTGGGTTGACATTCTGGAGTGACATTCTGGAGTGACATGGAGGAGTGACATGGAGGAGCAAGGATGAGCAAGGATGAGCGACATGGTGGATCGACATGGAGGAGAGACATGGAGTAGCAACTTGGAGGAGTGACATGAAGGAGGGACATGGAGGAGCTCAGACCCAGAATGTCGCTACATTCTGGGTTGACATTCTGGAGTGACATTCTGGAGTGACATGTAGGAGTGACATTCTGGAGTGACATGGAGGAGCAACTTGGAGGAGTGACATGGAGGATCAACATGGAGAAGCGACATGGAGGAGCGACATCTAGGATCTACATGGAGGAGCAACATGTAGAAGTGACATGGAGCATCGACATGGAGGAGTGACATTGAGGAGTGATATGCAGGATCGACATGGAGGATTGACATGGAGGAGCGACATGGAGGAGTGACATGTAGGATCGACATGCAGGAGTGACATGGAGGAGTGTCATGGAAGACATGGAGTAGTGACATGGAGGAGTTACATTGAGGAGTCACAGGAAGGAGGGACATGGAGGAGCGACATTCTGGAGTGACATGGAGGAGCGACATTCTGGAGTGACATGGAGGAGCGACATGGAGGAGCGACATGTATGATCGACATAGAGGATTGACATGGAGGATCGACATGGAGGAGTGACATGAAGGATCAACATGGAGGATCGAGATGGAGGAGTGACATGGAGGGACAAGGAGGAGTGTCATACTGGAGTGACATTCTTGAGTGACATTCTGGAATGACATGGAGGAGCGACAATCTGGAGTGACATGGAGGAGCGACATGTATGATCGACATAGAGGATTGACATGGAGGATCGACATGGAGGGACAAGGAGGAGTGTCATACTGGAGTGACATTCTTGAGTGACATTCTGGAATGACATGGAGGAGCGACAATCTGGAGTGACATGGAGGAGCAACATGGAGGAGTGCCGTGGTGGAGCATGGAGGATCGACATGGAGCAGTGATATGAAGGAGTGACATGGAGCAGTGACATGGAAGAGCGACATGGAGGAGTGACATGTAGGATCGACATGCAGGAGTGACATGGAGGAGTGACATGGAGGAGTGTCATGGAAGACACGGAGGAGTGACATGGAGGAATTACTTGGAGGAGTCACAGGAAGGAGGGACATGGAGGAGCGACATTCTGGGTTGACATTCTGGATTGACATGGAGGAGTGACATGGAGGACCAAGGATGAGCAAGGATGAGCGATATGGTGCATCGACATGGAGGAGAGACATGGAGTAGCAACTTGGAGGAGTGACATGAAGGAGGGACATGGAGGAGCTACATTCTGGTTGACATTCTGGAATAACATTCTGGAGTGACATGTTGGAGTGACATTCTGGAGTGACATGGAGGAGTGACATGGAGGAGCAACTTGGTGGAGTGACATGGAGGATCGACATGGAGAAGCGACATGGAGGAGCGACATCTAGGATCTACATGGAGGAGCAACATGGAGGAGTGACATGCAGGATCGACATGGAGTAGTGACATGGAGAATCAACATGGAGGACTGACATGGAGCAGTGATATGAAGGAGTGGCATGGAGGAGTGACATGGAGGATAGACATGGAAGATTGACATGGAGGAACAACATGGAGGAGTGACATGTAGGATCGACATGCAGGAGTGACATGGAGGTGTGACATGGAAGAGTAACATGGAGGAGTAAGGATGAACGACATGGACGATCGAAATGAAGGAGTGATATGAAGGAGTGGCATTGAGGAGTGACATGGAGGAGCGACATGGAGGATTGACATGGAGGATCGACATGCAGGAGTGACATGGAGTGACAGGAGGAGTGTCATGGAAGACACAGGAAGGAGGGACATGGCGGAGCAACATTCTGGGTTTACATTCTGGAGTGACATTCTGGAGTGACATGGAGGAGCGACATTCTGGAGTGACATAGAGGAGCGACATGGAGGAGTGACATTGAGCAGTGACATTGAGCAGTGACATGTCGGCGTGACATGGAGGATTGACATGGAAGATCGACATGGAGGAGTAACAAGGAAGACATGGAGGAGCGACATGTAGGATCGACATAGAGGATCGACATGGAGGATCGACATGGAGGAGTGACATGAAGGATCAACATGGAGGATCGAGATGGAGGAGTGACATGGAGGAGGGACAAGGAGGAGGGACATACTGGAGTGACATCCTTGAGTGACATCCTTGAGTGACATTATATATATATATTCTGGAGTGACATGGAGGATTGACATGGAGGAGCATGGAGGATCGACATGGAGCAGTGATACGAAGGAGTGACATGGAGGAGTGACATGGAGGAGCGACATGGAGGAGTGACATATAGGATCGACATGCAGGAGTGACATGGAGGAGTGACATGGAAGAGTAACATGGAGGAGTGACATGGAGGAATTACATGGAGGAGTCACAGGAAGGAGGGACATGGAGGAGTGACATTCTGGGTTGACATTCTGGATTGACATTCTGGAGTGACATGGAGTAGCGAAATTCTGGAGTGACATGGAGGAGTGACATGGAGGATTGATATGGAGGATTGACATGGAGAAGTGACATTGAGGAGTGACAAGAAGACATGGATGAGTGACATGGAGGAGCGACATGTAGGATCGACATGGAGGATCGACATGGAGGATCGACATGGAGGAGTGACATGAAGGATCAACATGGAGGATCGAGATGGAGGAGTGACATGGAGGAGGGACAAGGAGGAGTGACATACTGGAGTGACATTCTTGAGTGACATTCTGGAATGACATGGAGGAGCGATATTCTGGAGTGTCATGGAGGAGCAACATGGAGGATTGACATGGAGGAGCATGGAGGATCGACATGGAGCAATGATATGTAGGAGTGACAAGGAGAAGCGACATGGAGGAGTTAAATGGAGGAGTGACATGGAGGATCAATCATAGTTTAGCATATCGAAAGATTTCATGATAAAAATTCATTCTAAAGTATGTCAAAAAATGTCATTAAAAAAAGTAATAGTAGTGTTTTGAAATTTTCTTGAAAAAAAAGTCATACTTGAAAGTTTTTGACATACTTTCATGAAAAGAAATCATAACGTAGCATGTCGAAAAATTTCTTGAGAAAAATTAATTGTATAACATGTTTAAAATTTTCTTGAAAAAAAGTTAAAGTATAGCTTGTCGAAAAATTTCATGAAAAAAATTTTTAGTTTAGTATGTGAAAAATGTCATGAAAAAAAAAATTGTATAATAAATCAAAAAATATTTTGAAAAAAAGTCATAGTATAGTCGTCGAAAAATTCCATGAAAAGAAATCAAAGCATAGTCTGTCAAAAACAATTCATGAAAAAAAAAGTCATAGTTTAGCATGTCGAAAAAAGTCATACTATATTGTATATCAAAAAATTTCATGAAAAAAAGTCATAGTTTCGCATGTCGGAAAATTTCATGAAAAAAAGTCAAAGTTTAACGGTGTATAGTAAGTAAGAGTGTTTTTTATTAATACAGTTAAAGTCATATTTAATTTTGGACAACCAGCCATTTTTTCTGAAGAGCTTTTATTTTATAAACAGTGCATCTATTATTGCGGACAGCCAGGGCTTTTATTTTGAATTACATGCAGGTGCACTGTGGGTAACCTACAGCAGAAAGAGACTGTGATGCTGTGGGTAAGTTGGTCCGTTGCCAGCTCCGCTATAATAAGTTGTTAGTAATATTACTAACAACTTGAAAAAAAGTTGTAAAAAGCTGTTTTTTAAACAGCAATTGAAAAAATAATGAAGCCAAGGTGTGGATGGGCCTTTGGCACACGAGCCATTCCCTGGACCTGAGCCTGTTCTGCTCTATAATTAAAGTTGTTACACAGTGTGGAAAAGTGTTCAATCATTTCTGTTTGTTGAGCAGAACGTGCCCACTGTGTTCCGTGGCGTTCCTGGAGGTGGCAGCAGAGCATAGTTAGCTGCATGTGGGCCTCTTCTGTTGTTGAGGAAAGATAAAAACTAAGGGACATTTGGAGTTTAGGGTAAAGAAACACACTAGCTATACTTGTAAACATTACATTTAATTCATTTTAAATTGATATAACTATGTGGATGTGGAAATATGTTTTATGTATTTGATGTTTATGCTTTTACAATGTAATTGTAACCTGTGTTGAAATGTACCACTATACGATCACAATGTACAACTCACATAGTCACATAGTTTTCATCACTAAACTTGCGTTAACTGTCTTTCTCATCCAAAACCACTCAGGAACGCATTTCTCCTCAAGAAACACTGAAACGTGCATTTATATGAAAATGATGTGATTTCGTCAGAAAATCAATCTCTTATATTGGAATCATACAAAACAAGGCAGAATATGAAAAGAATCATTGTTTTCTCAAACTTTACATTAGAATTCGCTTCCCATCATCAAATCTTCATTCTGAGCTCAATTCTATGCAAAACTCTTGTTTTCATCACTAAACTCAGTTAATATCGCGTTCTCTCAAAAAAAACACACAGAAAAGCATTTCTCCTCAAGAAACACTGAAAAGTGCATTTATATGAAAATGATGTGATTTCTTCGGAAAATCAATCTCTTATATTGGAATCATACAAAACAAGGCAAAATATGAAAGGGAATATATTTTTACAATTCTTTTACATAATAGTTGGCCTTTCTGCATCAAACCTTCACACTGACCTCAATTCCATGTAAAACTTCCACTTTCAAACCTTCCACTGCCCGTACTTTGTGGAGGCAATGAGTCTGAATCATTGGCCAAAAAAAAAAGTCAATAGAAGTTTTTTCAGACTTCTGTTGTCCGACATTTTTCAGATTTTTTTTCCCGACTTTGTTTGTCCGACATTTTTCAGATCTTTTTTTTCAGATCTTTTTTTTCAGACATTTTCAGATTATTTTTTTCGGACAGTTTTTTCAGACTTTTTTTGTACGACATTTTTCAGATCTTTTTTTCAGAACTTTTTTTTCAGACATTTTCAGATATTTTTTTTCGGACAGTTTTTTCAGAGTTCTTTTGTCCGACATTTTTCAGACTTTTTTTTCAGACTTTTTTTGTCCGACATTTTTCAGATATTTTTTTCAGACTTTTTTTGTTCGACAATTTTCAGATCTTTTTTTTCAGACTTTTTTTATCCAACATTTTTCAGATATTTTTTTCAGGTCTTTTTTTTTCAGACTTTTTTTTCAGACATTTTCAGATCTTTTTTTCGGACAGTTTTTTCAGACTTCTTTTGTCCGACATTTTCAGATTTTTTTTTCAGACTTTCTTTGTCCGACATTTTTCAGATATTCTTTCCAGACTTATTTGGTCCGACATTTTTCAGATCTTTTATTCAGATCTTTTTTTTTCAGACTTTTTTTATCCGACATTTTTCAGATATTTTTTTCAGACTTCTTTTGTCCGACATTTTTCAGATCTTTTATTCAGATCTTTTTTTTCAGACTTTTTTTATCCGACATTTTTCAGATATTTTTTTCATACTTTTTTTGTCCGACATTTTCAGACTTTTTTTTCAGACATTTTCAGATCTTTTTTTCAGACGTTTTTTTCAGATTTCTTTTGTCCGACAATTTTCAGATCTTTTTTTTCAGACTTTTTATGTCCAACATTTTTCAGATCTTTGGTTTCAGATCTTTTTTTTCAGACATTTTCAGATCTTTTTTTTCAGACTTTTTTTGTCTGACATTTTCAGATATTCTTTCCAGACTTCTTTTGTCTGACATTTTTCAGATCTTTTATTCAGATATTTTTTCCAGACTTTTTTTGTCCAACAATGTTCAGATCTTTTTTTTCAGACTTTTTTTTCAGACATTTTCAGATCTTTTTTTTCGGACAGTTTTTTCAGACTTTTTTTGTCCGACATTTTTCAGATATTTTTTTCAGATCTTTTTTTCAGACTTTTTTTTCAGACATTTTCAGATCTTTTTTTTCGAACAGTTTTTTCAGACTTCTTTTGTCCGACATATTTCAGATATTTTTTCCAGACTTTTTTTGTCCGACAATTTTCAGATCTTTTTTTTCAGACATTTTCAGATCTTTTTTTTCGAACAGTTTTTCCAGACTTCTTTTGTCCGACACTTTTCAGACTTTTTTTTCAGACTTTTTTTCGGGCTTTTTGTCCGACATTTTTCAGATCTTTTTTTCAGATAATTTTTTTTCAGACATTTTCAGATCTTTTTTTTCAGACAGTTTTTTCAGACTTCTTTTGTCCGACATTTTTCATATATTTTTTCCAGACTTTTTTGTCCGACAATTTTCAGATCTTTTTTTTCAGACATTTTCAGATCTTTTTTTTTCGGACAATTTTTTCAGACTTCTTTTGTCCGACATTTTTCAGACTTTTTTTCAGACTTTTTTTCGGGCTTTCTTTCAGACATTTTTCAGATCTTTTTTTCAGACTTTTTTTTTCAGACATTTTCAGATCTTTTTTTTCGGACAGTTTTTTCAGACTTCTTTTGTCCGACAATTTTCAGATCTTTTTTTTCAATATAATTAAAGTTGTTACACAGTGTGGAAAAGTGTTCAATCATTTCTCTTTGTTGAGCGGAACGTGCCCGATGTGTTCCATGGCGTTCCTGGAGGTGGCAGCAGAGCATGGTTAGCTGCATGTGGGATTCTTCTGTTGTTGAGGGAAGATAAAAACTAAGGGACATTTAGGGTAAAGAAACACACTAGCTACACTTGTAAACATTACATTTAATTAGTTTTGCATTACATTACATTAAGTTAGTTTGTTTTTGTGTGAATTTATTATTATTATTCGTTGTCTGCCGAATAAGCGCAATTTGCCGTGAGCTGGAATGAGATGGAAACATGAAACTTGGCATAGGAACTGGAATGATGTGCAGTTGCTTCTCAAGAACTATGACCCCAATCGGCCACATGATGGCGCTGTAATTAACGCCCAAACACGCGATTTTGAAAAGGCCACGCCCCTCACACCGTAAGTCTGATTGACTTGAAACTCGACACACGTCTAGCTCCGTATTATCTACAAAAAAGCTGCTCAGACCACTAACATCCGCCTAACTAGTTTTTCCGCCATATTGGATTTTTTGAAAAACAGATTTTTGACATCTCCTCCTAAACCGTAGGTCCGATTGCTATCAAATTTTCTGTGGACTAATGTCATCTAAAGTTTCATAAAGCGTGTTGATACCTCATTGCGTTATGAATCTGTTGACCAACAAACTTTTCAATTGGAGGGGCTTAGCAGGAAATTAGCCATAATTCATTGACCATTAGTCAAATCATCATAAATCTTAGTAGATATCTTCAGTACATGTTTGGGAAGAGGCATACCAAAGCATTTTCTGCTTGACACATAGGGGGCGCCACAAATATCAGAAACTACTCCGGTGGACAGAATTTTATCAAATTTGGTGCACATACTCTGGGGGCAAGTATTAACCAAGATCTATAGTGTCATATTGATCGGTGCATGTGGGCGTGGCCTATTTAGCATTTTATGCTAAATTATGCCTTTGCTCAATTTGCTGTGAGCTGGAATGAGCTAGAGACATGAGACTTGGTACCATAACTGTACATGATGTCATAATGCTTCACATAAAATATGAAAACAATTGGCCACATGGTGGCGCTATAACAATTTTCAAGGCCAGCCCCCTCACACCATAAGTCCTATCAATTTGAAATTTGACAGACATGTGCTGCAGAATGTGATCTACAAAAAAGTCTCTTGGACCACGAAAGTCCACCAACTAAATTTTCCGCCATGTTGAATTTTTTGAAAAACACATTTTTGACATATCCTCCTAAACCGTAGGTCTGATTGCTGGCATATTTTCTGCGAATCATTATTGGACCAGGCTCATCAAAGGTTGCATAAAGCTTGTTGATATGTTATTGTGTTGTGAAGATATTGACCAATTCATTTTTAAGGGGCGGGCTCAGCACGTCAATAGACCTAACTTCACAAGCCTTTGGCCCATCATCTCCAAACTTGCAGCATATGTTCACAAGAGTAGCGGAAACATCTGCTGAAAGTTTCATTCAAATCGGCCACTAGGCGGGCACTTTGAACAATAAAGGCTATAACCCGCGAAATGCCGCTTGCAGCTTTAATTCATTTTAAATTGATATAACTATGTGGATGTGGAAATATGTTTTATATATTTCATGTTTATTCTTTTACAATGTAATTGTAACCTGTGTTGAAATGTACCACTATACGATCACAATGTACAACTCTAGTTTTCATCACTAAGCCAAAGAATGCATTTCTCCTCAAGAAACACTGAAAAGTGGATTCATATGAAAAATGTGAAATTTCTTCACAGAAAAACATTTCTTGCATTGGAAACACACAAAAAAGGATAAATATGAAAGGGAACACAGTTTTCCAAAATCTAATATGATAGTTTTGGACTCCAGGCATCAAACTGTCAGTCTGAGCTGATTCCATGTAAAACGCTAGTTTTCATCACTAAACTCGCTTAATATGTCTTTCTCACCCAAAACCACTCAGGAACGCATTTCTCCTCAAGAAACACTGAAATGTGCATTTATATGAAGAATATGTGATTTGTTTACAGAAACACATCTGTTAATACTGGAAACATACAAAAAAGAGACAGAATATGAAAAGAAACATTGTTTTCTCAAATTTTACTTTAGAATTCGCTTCCAAGTATCAAATCTTCATTCTGAGCTCAATTCTATGCAAAACTCTTGTTTTCATCACTAAACTCAGTTAAGGGTTGCTATTCCAGCAAAGTCCGACTACTCTGTGGGGTCCCGCAGGGGTCCATTCTTTGACCATTATTAGTCCTTATTAATATGAATGATTTGTCAAATTCCTCAAATATCCTGTCTCCAATAATGTTTGCAGACGATACAACCCTAGTTCTCTCTCGTTCTAATTTCAATACATTGATTAAAGATGATAATGTTGGTTTAAGTGCCTACGCCACATGGTTCAGATTATATAAGCTATCCTTGAATATCAAAAAAAATCCAACTGTATTATTTTCAGTGGTAAAAAATCATATTCTAAGGATTTATCTATAATTCAAATTGAGTCTGTTGAAATGCCTCAAGTGTCATCTACAAAATTCCTGGGAATTATTATTGATAAGCACTTGAGTTGGAGAGAACAGATTAACTGGGTTAGAAAAACAATTACATCTATTGGTATAATAAGAAGGGTTAGTCCTCTCGTCACCACAAACTGTCTCCTTACTCTTTATTATAGTCTAATTTATCCCTATCTTTCATATTGTAATATAGTTTGGGTGAGTACTTTTCCTACAAACCTTCATAAAATTTTAGTTCTCCAAAAGCGTTTTGTGAGGATCAGACACACATCTCCTCTGCTCCTCTATTTCACAAACTCCACATTCTTACTATTTCTGATATCAATATTTCAATACGTATTTTTATTTAGCAGTTTATTGAGCAGTTCAAGACCTATTTTAAAACAAATTCTCAGGTCCTTTCTTACTCAACCCGTCAATCTCTAGATCTTCATCCTCCTGAATGTCTCACTAGTAGAGGTCAGTTTTTCGATAAGATTTAGGGGAACCAAATTATGGAGTAGATTTTCACATCTATCAAAAAACTGTTCATCTGTCAAATGTTTCAAAAGTCGCATAAAGGGTCATTTATTGCTATTTTGTAATTGCTTTTCCCCATGTTGTCCATGTATCTGTTTTTATCTTTTTTATTTTTTCCCACTCACAATGTTGTATGGTTATGATTACCCAGAAGTCTTTATAGACATTTAAATCAATATCCTCCTCACAAACACTAACCATACACTTCCACGCAACACACACACATACACACACTTGTCTTTTTGATATATTTACTGTAGTGTTATTGTTGTTATTATTAAATCTTGTTCTAATTGTTTGTTATCACTATTATGTAGTCATATTATTTCTTTATATTAATCTTGTCTCTGGATGGAGGCTTCAAATAAGCCCAGCCGGTTTTTTGCCTCTTCCTGCACCGTATATTATTCATTTATGTTTTGTTATGCTGTGTAATCTTAAATTGTTAGAAATAAATGAACAAACAATAAATAAACTATCTATCTATCTGTCTGTCCATCCATCTACTCTGTCTGTCTGTCTGTCCGTCCGTCCGTCCGTCCGTCTATCTATCTTTAGAACTGATTGATTGTGTTAATGTGTTAAGGAAATTAGTGGCATTAAAATCATTTTACGTTACCCTAATCTGAACCGAGGAAAATAGAAGCTGTAATACACCAGTATATAGAACTTGAGTATATAGAACTGGAGTTTGCTTTGGTTGCACCAGAAACAAAGTCCCCACCAGGACTTGGACAGTGTAACGGTAGCACCACCTGCTGTTGATTACTGAGACTCATCACTGCATATGGAATCAAGTCAACAATATAATGAAGGCTCATCACAACAATATAGAAAACAGGAGATCAACATAGACTCAATACATTAAAGCACAGTGAAACTACACACCTACTTCCTCAATCTTAATCACCACAGAACATTCTTTAATTGGTCATTTTAGGCATCTTAATTGATAGAGCAGATTTAATATATAATAGCAATCAATCAATCAAACTTTATTTATATAGCACCTTTCGAATAAATGAAATGCACTTCAAAGTTCTTTACAAATGTCCTAATGATCAACAGTTACTTCAAGTTAATAAAACAAGTCAAATAGATTATAAAGTAGTATAAATAATAAAAACACTAAAATGATAAAACGTTACATAAAAGCCAGAGTAGATAGACGTGTTTTAGTTTACCTCCTCTCAGATCCTGTGTAAAGGCTGTTCCAGCGGCTGAAAGCAGCATCTAAATGCTTTTGTTCTGTTTTTGTTTAAGCAGGAACAGCTGTGATCTACAGTACACAACACCAGAATATGAAATAGTCTTTAATGCCTTTGTGGACTTTCTCGCTCTTTGTACATGTTATATATTAGATAACCTTCAATAACGGACACTTAATTACGCCACTTGCTCCGCCCGAATGCAAAAACATCCACATTCAACGAATCTGTGGTTTGCAGTAACATGTAATGCCAACCTTTTTTCCTGGTGATCGGGCTGAGAATAAAAGAAGAATTAGGAGTCTGACAACAGAGAGCGGATATTTTTCGTCTTTTAGTACAGATATTTATTACCCAACACCTGTACAAACTCTATGAATGTGCATGTTGCACCTGATGACTGCCTGTGTAGAGATCCAGACAAGCAAGAAATAATTGACCACACACTGTCAACACCCGAGACTGCTAAAGTAAACTTCCCTCAAGTTCCCCAATAGAATACAAATACTAGAATGGCACTCGGAGAGCGCAGACCTCCGCCAGGGTGTGTGACTTTAAAAACAGATCACAGCTCCCAGCTGGCGGTACCGTGAGGTGGTCGGTTTATTATTAACACAGTGTGTTTCTGTGTAACGTGTCGACGGATGCCTCTCTCATTCAGCAGTCTTGTTATGTCTCTATAACGTTACACTACGTTGTCTTTCATCCCCGTCAGCTACCGCTTTGTTCTTTCTCACCGCGGACGGCCAGCAGCTCCCACACACACATCCACACACGTATCTCTCTGCTCTCAGAAAGAGGCGGGGTCACGCGTCATCAACGCGTCATCAGTTACACTGTGCATGTGTTATACCCTGTGGTCTTAATGCTCAGGCTGATCGGAATCCTTAAAATATTCCTGAATCCGGATCATGATCTGGATCGCCACCAAAATCTAATGGATTGTTCATTGTGCCACACCCCCCTTCCAAAACATTTAATTCAAATCCATCGCAGACTTTTGGAGTAATCCTGCTAACAGACAAACAGACAAACCAACGCCAGTGAAAACATAACCTCCTTGGCCCGAGGCCTATGGCCTTGGCGGAGGTAATAATAAAAGAGGGCTACAATCAGTGGACCCGCTCTGCCACTCTCAATATTATACAAATGTTATTTGTTAATTACATAACTGGCAAATACAGTCTGTTCCTTCAGTCACACAACTGTAACACACTTATTTTAGGACTGTACCTTTAGTAAAACATTTTTTGAATAACCTCTTCAACTACTCCATAAAAAGATAGTTAAAACTAGTTAAAAATAGTAAAGGGACTAGTTGTGGAATATTGTGTTATAGAATGACAATAAAGTAACCTTGATCCTGTATAAATGAAAAATACATGTTTTAATTTTGGACTCTTGACCCTGGACACCGCTGGTTGACTGTTTCGGCCGTGGCTGTGCTCCAGCTTCTTTCCCAGCATCCTTTTCCTTCTGCTAACATGTCTTCTTGATTCCTTTCCTCGCCTCCTGTATATATCCCTTAAATGCAGCTATGAAACAAGGAGAGAGGAAGCTTCTGGAGGAGCTGAGAGCAAGGAAACACCGGTGTATCCTTTGCGGAAGTCTTTTGTGACCATGCTGGTTTAATCAAGTCTAATTATTATTATTCTATTCAACCAGTAGATGGCAGCAAATGCTAAACTCTGAAAAGTAGAGTCATGATATTGAGAGTGAAAGTCTGCCATCTTGGAATGACCACATCATGTGAGCTATACAAAGGGTCATCTTAATTAAAACTCATCCCTAACATTGTATAGCAGAAATGTGCTGTGTTCAGGTGATATAGGGCATTTAACAATGTAACAATGTCTATTTATTAAATATTTGTTTTCTCTTTTTCTGTATTTTATTGCTATTTATTATATTTGATTAACTTATCTGCTGTCCTTTACCTATGTTTGTCAGTTTTACTGATCTGTGATTGACATAACACTGGATGTTTGTCTGGATATGTCTGTGTGGTTGTGTGTGATGGGGTAAGCTGTGAAATGAATTGCCCTTCTTGGGATCAATAAAGTTGTCTGAATCTGAATTTAAATCTGAATTTACCACCACATGGGTACAAATTCCCCTCCTCTCTTTCCCGTGTCTCTCCACTATCACTATCAGATAAAGGCATAAGAGACCTTTATCTTATCTTAAATCTTTAGAAAATAAGAAATGTGCTGTGTTTTTCAGTTTCAGGTCAAGGCCGCTGTTGTAAATCTCATAGCAATGACTAATAATTATCATAAACTCTGAGCCAGTTTCTCTTAGCAACTGACAGATTTCCCCCTGTCACACACACACACACACACACACACACACACACACACACACACACACACACACACACACACACACAAACAGAATTAATCTGGATTTGGTGGGGGGAAGATTGCAGCACTTGATGGAGAGCCAGCCTCATGACATTACATAAAGCTTTTTTTTCATTAGAGGTTCATCATACACACAGCAACTGTCAGAGGATCATATGGCCCAGACAGACGTGTCCAAATCAAACAGCATCACTTTTAAAGCAGTGTGCTAACTCATCATCACAGACTATATGAGGAACAGTTATGATTGATGTCCATAACTGTAATAGTTTGAGAGATAAATGCGCTGGCAGAGCCACAGAGAGAGAGAGAGATTAGTTTACACTGTGAATGGGATGCATGAAACTGAAGGATGAGTTCATAAAGTTGGATTAACTGGAACATTAAAGGGACTTCTGCTTGTCTCCCTTTTATTTTCACCAAAAGCAATCAGTGGTGGTTTTGTGTCTCCTAGTGGTGGTTTTGTGTCTCTTAGTGGTGGTTGTGTGTCTCCTAGTGGTGGTTCTATTTCATTCTTACTGACCGCCAGAGGACGGTGCTTTAGCACTGGATATCTCCATCTTGCATATGCGCAGGTCGAGTAATTATACCAACAAAGTCACCTGTGACCATGTGATGACGTATGGCGCATGCCCCAGTATAAAACCCCTACGTCATCACGCAATCTGTTCCTTCTATCTTCTCACCAGCGAGTATACTGGTAGCAGGTCAATCTGGCTCGTCGCTTGTAGCTTCGTAACCTGAGGGTTGGTGCCTCGTTTTTACGTCCACCAGAGGCTGCGACAAGCTTATATTGAAAGAAAGAAAGAAAAAAACAAAACAAAAAAAAAAAACGTTATCGTTTTCGGCGAACAGACAGCGGTGTTTCACCGTTACGGTTTGTGCTGAACTAACGTTACTAGCCAGGTGAGTAGCCGGCGGCTCGCCGGACCCGCCTGGTCCTTTTCCTGTGTTGTTAGCTCTCTGCTCTCGGAGGAATGCGACATCAACAGTGAGTACATTGTTTGAATCAGTTAAAGCTACTGCATGCTGGCTGAGCTACTGCATGATAGCTGAGCTACTGCATGATAGCTTTTGTTTACAGCCTTGTTAAATTAAGCAGACAGTGCCTGAGTGCGCTGCTGCCATATGATAGCTTTGTTTAAAGCGTGGTTAAGTTATCGGCCAGTGCCTGAGTGTGCTGTTGCTGTATGATTGCTTTTATTTAAAGCCTTGTTAGGTTAAGCAGACAGTGCATGAGTGCGCTGCTTCCATATGATAACTTTTGTTTAAAGCCTTGTTAAGTTGATCGCTTGTTAAGTTCATCGGCCAGTGCCTGAGTGCGCTGCGGCCGTATGATAGCTTTTATTTAAAGTGTTATTAAGTTCATCGGCCAGTGCTTGAGTGCGCTGCTGCCGTATGAGTGCTTCTATTTAAAGCGTTTCAGAGGCACGCTCCGCCACGGTAGCAGCCTAGCTTGTGTGTAGAACAACAGCACTGTGTTTTCGCTGTTGCCAGCTGGCATAGTAAGATAATTGTGTACTGTTGAGTTCAACAGTAGCTGTTAATAGTGACAGCATAGTATTAGCTGTGTACTAATATTGTGGATGACATGTTGGGCTCGCATGTCTGTAACACCTGTATGGCCCCCCTCCACACTGAGGATGGCCATGATCAATGCCCTGCCTGTCTGGGGATTGAACACCTCAGGGCAGGTGTCTCTGACAACCCCTGTATGTGCTGTAGCTTTATGCCACTGTCTGTGAGAATGGCTAGAATTGCGGAGATAGGTGGTGATACTGGGCTGCCCCCTGCTAGTGGGCCTGCAGACCCAACAACATCTAAGAGACGCAGGGCGGTCTCACGTGGTCCACCAAAAAAACTCTAAAGAGTGGACACTTTAGCTCTCAAAGTCGGCAGTCTGTCATCAGAGTTTGCCCAGATTAAAGAGCTCCTGTTCAATCTCCAGCCTGTTAATAGGAGGCCAGTTACCGGTGGTGACTCCGCCACAAGAGACTCGCCTTGTCAGGATGATGATGATGATGATGATGTACTATCAACTGCAGCCTCCTGCAGTTTGTTTACAGACATGGGGCAGGACGTGGATAGAGCCACGGCCTCTCAAGCCTCTGATGCCTTTTCTCAAGGATCTGATGGCAGATCATTACATGGATCAGCAGCTGGCCATGCCACAATGAAGCCAGCAATTCGGATGGCTTTAGCACGCCTGGGGCTGGACGAAGCGCCAGTTACAGCAGCTCCGTCAAGCGCCTTTTTCAGGCAAACGCCACAGTCCACTGCCTTTTCAGTCCCTCCTTCTAAGCCCTATATTGAAGAGCTCCAGAGGTGCTGGGCAGACCCTAAGTTGTTTTCCCATCACACCAGTGATTGCAGAAACTTGGCTGCCATGCAGGAGGCAGGTAGCTATGGGTTAGACCGTATGGGCCCGGTCGAGCCTGCCATTGCCTCTTTAATAGTATCCCCAGATGAGGCTCTCAGAACTGATGCCCGCTGTCCCCGTCCTCAGTGTCGACTGACCGATGATCTCCTTGCAAGGAGTTATAACATAGCAGCACGAATGGGGCGTATGGGCAATTCATTTTCCCACCTCATCCTGGCTCTGTCTCAGAGCCTGCAGGAAACTGGTACGGACCCCGCTGCTCAGACCCTCAGTGATGCATCCCTTCAGGCTTTTGCTTTCATGTCTAGGGAGCTTGGAAGGTTGATGTCAACCATGACGCTGGCACGCCGCCAGGTCTGCCTAGCGCAGTCCCCTCTGGCGGAGGGGTGTCGTCGCACCCTCCGTTCCCTTCCAGTGGTTCCGGGGCAAATGTTTGGGCCGGCTGCTCAGCAGGCACTAGAGCGTAGTGCACAAGCAGATCAAGCCAGGCAGCAGTTTGCTGGCCTGCGGCGGGGCCCAATTCCAAGGCAGAGGGATCTTTTTACACCTGGTCCCAGCCATTCTTATCCACCTGCTCGCCCAGGTGGACGAGCTAGAGCCTCTCGCTATTCTGGGCAATATGATAAGCCGCGGCAGGCTCTTTCCCGGCCGGCTTTTCAGATGCCAAGAGGACCAGCCCCCAGGTGTCGCCCCCCTAAAGGGTTTAGGGGGCGGGGGGGTCAGACCTGAGGCTCGAGGGGCCGGTGTCGGACACTTCTCACAGCAGCACCTCAGCTACTGGGAGAGGGAGACCACAGACCCTTGGGTGGTGTCCACTCTGTCCAAGGGATACACGCTACAGTTCCGATGCCGGCCACCCACTTTCTGCGGGTTCAGAATGTCTGTGGTCACAGATCCCGCAAAATCCCTGGCCCTCAGCCAGGAACTAGTAACCCTCATAGAGAAAGACGCCATAGAGCCTGTAGAGTGGCATACACGGCTCAGTGGGTTTTATTCAGTGTATTTTCTAATTCCGAAGAAGGATGGCGGGTTCCGCCCAATCCTAGACTTGAGAGGGTTGAACAAGTTTTTAAAGGTCCAGCCATTCCGCATGTTGCGGATGACGGATGTTCTCCAGTCAATTGCACAAGGGGCCTGGTTTGTATCAATAGATCTCAAAGATGCCTATTTTCATGTGCCTATTGCCCCCCACCACAGGCAGTTCCTAAGGTTTGCTTTTCGAGGACCGGCTTACCAATTCAAGGTGATGCCTTTCGGTCTCTCACTGGCCCCTCGCATATTTACGAGGTGCGTGACAGCTGCTCTTTCCCCCATGCAAGCCAGGGGTTTGACAATCTTGCCGTACCTAGACGATTGGCTACTCATTTCTCAAACTGCGGAGCACGCAGTCAGAGACACAGCTACGCTCTTAGGTCATGTAAGCCAGCTGGGCCTTACAGTGAACTACACCAAGAGCAATCTTACACCCAGTCAGCGGGTAGATTACCTGGGCATGACACTCGACTCACAGTCAATGAGAGCATTCCTTTCCCCAAAGAGAGTGGAGGCTTTTCTGCAACTTATCGGTTGCTTCCAGAGGGGCAGGGTTTTGAAGTACGGCCTCTTTCTCAGGCTGCTGGGCATGCTGACAGCGGCATCCATGGTCGTCCCTCTGGGTCTTCTTTCCTTACGGCCCCTTCAAATCTGGGTCAACGGACTCCACTTGGACCCCAAGTGGCACAGGGGCAGGAGCGTGAGAGTGTCCAACTCTTGCTGCCGAACATTGAAGCCGTGGAGGAGCAAGGTGTATCTGACCACGGGGGTTCCTCTGGGGGTAATCCCCTCCCGTCGAGAGGTTGTGGAGACAGATGCCTCACTTTTGGGATGGGGTGCAGTCTGGCAGCGCAGGACCATTAAGGGCCGATGGAGCGTGCAGCAGAGGTTAGAACACATAAATGTGCTCGAGCTCAGAGCAATATATCTGGCACTACGACATTTTCTCCCAGTACTGAAGGACCGGCATGTACTCGTCCGGACAGACAGCACATCAGCGGTATATCATATCAACCATCTGGGAGGCACCAGGTCCAGGCAGAGTCTGCGAGTGTCACAGCAGCTCCTTACGTGGGCATTTCCCCACTTCCTGAGCCTCAGGGCCGTACATCTCCCAGGCGCGCAGAACATTGCGGCAGATGTTCTCTCCAGGGGCCGCCAGAGGGAGAGTGGAGACTCCACCCAGAGGTAGTGGGAGTGATTTGGAGCCAATATGGCAGAGCGGAAGTGGACGTCTTCGCCTCAGAAGCGTCAGCACATTGTCCCCTCTGGTACTCCCTAAGGGAGAGGACCAGCCCTCTGGGGCAGGATGCCCTCGCTCACACTTGGCCAGCATGCCTTCTGTATGCCTTTCCACCGATTCCACTCATTCGTGTGACGCTGGACAGAGTCCAAGTAGGAGGCCACAAACTACTGCTGGTAGCCCCCAACTGGCCAGGCAGGCCGTGGTTTCCAGTGCTCCTGAAACTGGTCAATGGGGAGCCATGGCGTCTCCCAAGGAGACCAGACCTTCTCTCTCAGCTGGAAGGACGCATATGGCATCCGAATCCAGATCGCCTTCAGCTGTGTGTCTGGCCATTGGAAGCCAGGATCCCCTCCTGGCATCCTGTGACCAGTCAGTGCCACACGGTGTTGAGTTCGAGGGCCCCCTCCACTAGGTCCCTCTACGCTAATCGATGGAAGCTTTTTTCCCAGTGGTGCAAGACAAAAGGTGAGGTATCAGAGAGTTGCTCAGTGGCCATTATTCTGCGTTTCCTACAGTCATTGTTGGATGGTGGCAGATGTGCATCAACTTTGAAAGTATATGCAGCTGCCATTTCAGTGGGGCACTTGAGGGTGGACAACCAGACAGTGGGGTCACACTATCTGGTTAGTCAGTTCTTGAAGGGCGCACAGAGGCTTAGACCATCAAGAGTCACTGTAGTGCCATCATGGGACTTGAAATTAGTGTTAAGGGTTCTGTGTCGACCCCCGTTTGAACCGTTGGAACTTGCAGAACTGAGGTGGTTGTCTACCAAGACAGCATTTCTGCTTGCCATCACATCAGCGAAGCGAGTGGGTGTACTTCACGCCCTATCAGTGAGCGAGATGTGCATACGTTGGTACCCAGATGGTTCAGGGGTTACTCTCCTACCAAATCCATCCTTCATGCCAAAGAGGGTGCCTCCCTCGCATGTAAACCAAGCCATTGAATTGGCGAAATTCAGTCAGCCAGGTTCATCTGAGGGGCCAGAGGAACCGTCAGTGCTACTGTGCCCGGTTCGGGCACTCAAAGCGTATGTGGAGGCCACTGCCAACTTACGTAAAACTGACCAACTTTTTGTTTGCTATGGGGGCTGTAAGAAGGGCGAACCCCTATCAAAACAGAGACTATCTAATTGGATTGTGGATGTGATTCTACATGCTTATAGGTCAGAGGGCTTGCCTCTTCCTAGTAATGTGAAGTGCCACTCTACTCGGAGTGTGTCCACATCTTGGGCAGCCTTGAAAGGAGTCTCTCTGCAAGACATCTGTGCTGCGGCGACCTGGGAGTCTTCATGTACCTTTGGTCGCTATTACCGTGTTAATGTGGCTGCTCCGCACGCTGTGGCAACAGCCGTCCTATCAACGGCTTCCATTCCTTAGTGCGGTAAGCATTCCTCGTGACTTTGCTAGTATAAGTCATCCAGTGCTAAAGCACCGTCCTCTGGCGGTCAGTAAGAATGAAATAGAACGTGAGTTACGGATGTAACTACGGTTCTATGAATTCTGGATGACCGCCAGAGTTGTCTGTCACTCGGAATCTGGGCGAGAAGATTCTGAAGGAACAGATTGCGTGATGACGTAGGGGTTTTATACTGGGGCATGCGCCATACGTCATCACATGGTCACAGGTGACTTTGTTGGTATAATTACTCGACCTGCGCATATGCGAGATGGAGATATCCAGTGCTAAAGCACCGTCCTCTGGCGGTCATCCAGAATTCATAGAACCGTAGTTACATCCGTAACTCACGTTTTGTGTCTCCTAGTGATAGTTTTGTGTCTCTTAGTGGCGGTTTTGTGTCTCCTAGTGGTGGTTTTATTGTCTCCTAGTGGTGGTTTTGTGTCTCTTAGTGGTGGTTTTGTGTCTCCTAGTGATAGTTTTGTGTCTCCTAGTGATAGTTTTGTGTCTCCTAGTGGTGGTTTTGTATCTCTTAAGTTTCCTAATTAACACGTTGTGTCATCCAAACAGAAACAGGGTGCTTGGACCAATATCAATTTTAAGGAACTGATATCCATCCATCCATCTGCAACCGCTTATCCCGTTAGGGGTCGCGGGGGGGGGCTGGAGCCGATCCCAGCCGACATTGGGCGAAGGCGGGGTACACCCTGGACAGGTCGCCAGTCCATCACAGGGCTGACACATAGAGACAGACAACCATTCACCCTCACATTCACACCTACGGGCAATTTAGAGTCAACAATTAACCTAACCTGCATGTCTTTGGACTGTGGGAGGAAACCGGAGTACCCGGAGAAAACCCACGCTAACACGGGGAGAACATGCAAACTCCACACAGAAGGGCCGCAAGCCGGATTTGAACCTGCGACCCTCTAGCTGTGAGGCGCCAGTGCTAACCACTGCACCACCGTGCAGCCTAGGAACTGATATATATACCAATATTTATAAATGTCACAATATTAGAGCCAAAAATCAGGTATTTGAGATTTGAACTATAATTCTTATAGCAGCTACATTCTGATTAAAACCCAGACTAAAGGAATAATAGTTAACAGTTAATAGTGAAATATGCGTATCTACTCTCTTTATGAGAGTGATCAAAAGATTGATATCAACCTCATGTCTGTGTGTCCAGTACAGAGCTGGAGTCAGAACCTGGTTAGCTTAGCTTAGCATAAAGACTGGAAGCAGGGGGAAACAGCTAGCCTGGCTCTGTCCAAACACACCTCTAAATGTGAATAATTAACACTCCGTCCACGAGCAAGGACCACACACCATCAACAAGATGCGTTGAATATTCATTACAGAGAAGCTCGTCCGCTAAGAATGGTTGTGTTTTTGTTACCTTGGAATGAGCTGTTATCTATCTATCCTCTCCACAAAGTCCGCCATGTTTATACAGTAGCCCAGAGCGAACAAACCAACCACTGACTCTAGAGAGGGACATTCGCGTTTTCATGTCTTTGCATCGGACACTGTAGTTTTCATCCTCCAGATGCTGCCAGATCCTACACACTGCACCTTTAACAGTAAATCAAATGGCTACATAGAATGTGAGCATCATCACTGACAGGGAATTATCACCAACTCTGCAGCTCTTCAAAGCTGTTTAGCCTCTTTTAGCTCATTGTTTTGGTTTTATGGCCCGTTTACTGTGTTGATTCAGTGTCAGCGCTCTCAACAACATTGTTTCCAGCAGCAGCAGGCAGCTATTTACAGCCAAAAGAAGCCCTGATGAGCAGACAGTCCCAGTTAGAGCTGTCTCCAAATGAATGCTAATGTTCCTCTGTGTGCTGGATGTGTTAAAGGGACTGTTTGTAACTATTTAAGCGTATAAATGTACCGGCTGGGGACACGTGCGCGCTCGCATATGCACGCTCGCTTATGCGCGCTTGCGTGTGGCCAGAGCCTCTGCTCCTCTGCCTGCTTGCCTTCACTCACACCGCGCGCGTTCCAGAAATAACTGCTGCAGCTCCTCCAGACCAACAGAGGTTTTCTGTGTCTTGTGAAGTGACGGGGCTCCGCAGCGAGAAATGTTATCACCGGCACCCGGTCGGAGACGGTAACGTTTCTCTTCCTGCAGCGGGGCTGGATCAGGAAGAGAAACGTTACCGTCTCCGACCGGGTGCCGGTGTCTCTCTCCGGCTGCGGTCGGGAGGAGATAACGTTTCTCTTCCTGCTTCAGCCTCAAAGCCAACACTAGGATCAGCATAGATTCATGGAGAGACCTTCGTCTGGTCAGCTAACATTACTGCGAAGCAGCTGAAATATAGAGTGATATTGTGCTTTTAGCTGACATGTGTCGCCTCACTGTTTTGAGCGATGCTCGTTCAGGTATATTTAGAGCGAGCAAGCGCGAACCCGACGCTGATTTTCGTTGACTTAAAGGCCACAGGTGTCGCTGTTAACAAGCATTTCTGAAAGTTGCAAATAGTACCTTGGTGTTTCTAGTTATATGTGTCGACAAGTCTTAGAAATGCTGTCCTTGCTCTTCCTAATCTGGCCATAATGTCTTGGTCAGCTCCACCATCATCAGATGGTGGAGTTACCCAGCTTCCGAGGTACGTGAAAGATGACGTACATGTCAGTGATTGTCCATTTAGCTCTATGACAGGTGGTTCTTTTATATTGAGGAGCATGACTTTTGTTTTCTTGATGTTAATCTTAAGTCCCAGCTGCTTGCATTCTTCTGTAGTCTAGATGTTTTGTCTTGCATGTGACTTGGTAGATGTGATAGGAGAACGAGGTCGTCAGCATTGTTTAAGTCCTCTAAGTTGGAAAAGAGGGTCCATCTGATGCCAGTGTTTGAGTTGTTTAGGGTTGTTCGCATTACCCAGTCCACAACTACAATGAACAACAGGGACGACATCACACACCCGTCTCACTCCTGATTTAACAAAGACGCTGGTTTGAGCTAATTAAATGCAAATATAATGGATACAATGCTTTATTGACCAAGCAAAATGTTTCTTAACACTCACACAAGCAAGCAGCTTTCATAATGGGAATCTTCTTCTACTCCACATCACGTGAACACAGAATGAACATCACATATGGGGGAGGAGTTGCCACGTGATTTTTCATTATTTCAGTGAATTGTACTGCTTGTTTGCGCCTCGCTGCGTGTGCTCCCTCTGAACTGCAGACTGCTAAACTGTTCAATAATTCTCTCCATTTCCCTTCTGTACTTTGCTCCAGCGTCTAATCATCTTGTTCACAACACTGATGAGATGTGTGAAGTCCTTTGGATAATGTGTATGTTAGGGTGTGTGTGTGTGTGTGTGTGTGTGTGTGTGTGTGTGTGTGTGAACATGCATACTTCACACATTAAAAAAAGGAACTACTAGGTTAACATGGGGCCCTGCAGGCTAATGTGAACTTTTATTATTGTTTTACATCCATATTTCTTGTCATTCGTTACCGTCTAGAAGAGTAGAAGTAATAAAAAAGACAAAGGAAGTGGTTGAGGGTGGCTGCAAATGTCTCATTTGACAGTTTCCTTGTTTATGTTGTGATTTGTCAGCATTAATGTGACATTAATGATCAAATGGAGATAGGTTGAGCTCTAAGCTCAGGACATTTCTTGTAAATGTGTCGGAGGCATTCACTCAAATTAGTAGCATGAGATGGATTGAGTGTGTGAGAGTGCTTTAACAGTACTGAACAAGCCTGCTGTTGGGTTGTGACATTGAGATGACGAGTGCTGCAGGTCTCCACAGAAGTAGAGGTCAATTCAAATGTGAGGTTAGTGCTCTGGTGCTCTGCTCAAGTGTTCTTGAGCATGACTGCTGTGTCTGTATAGTGTATCTATTTCAGATTAGATTGATTGATTGACAAAAAAATCTTAAGAGAAGGTCCACTTATTAGCTAAATCCGGGCCTTTCAACCAAATCTCGTTGTTTTCATCAGCAGATAGACATGGGACATGTCAACTGAGCCATACAACGGAGCAAACACTATGTAGACCATGAGATGTGGTTGAAAGCTCTGGAAAAGCTAGTTAGTGGACCTTGTGTTAGGATTTTAGACGAAGGAAAATTGCAGGAAATGACGCAATAGCCAATTAAACATCAGCAAGAGACAGCACAATGGAGGACAGAATAAACTTAACTCAAGGTCCACGTAGGTGTCATCACGTGACCTACGCATGGAACTGTTGTGTATATTATATAATTATTATATAATATATATACTATGTTGTGTATTTTAGCCAAGAATGACTCCCGTAGTGAGGAGTGCAAGGGGAATTATTGGTAACCTTCATACTCAGTCTTGCTGTAAACCATGCTGCAGAATAAACAGTTAACACTCATTCAGAGTCTGAGTTATACTTGTGATACGGGAAACATGAAATGGTTGAAGATATAACAAGAACGTTCTGTTTTTAGGGTGCACCAGCAGAGATCTTGAGGTGTTGAATGGTTTCGTGGTAAGTGGTGACTCCTTGTGACTTGAAGACCTGATAGATGTTGTGACAGTCCAACCATATAAGGAGTCCCACTGAGATGCTTCTGGTAGATTCTCATCATTCACTCCTTGAACCTGTTGGTCCAGAGTGCACCCCCCCTCTCCAGACCTGCTGCCCTCCCTCTCTCTATCCTCTTCCTTACTAATGAGATGTCCTGCTCTGTGTAGGAGTGTCCTCACCACTGATATCGTATGTTGTCTGTAGAGGCTAGAGTTCAAATTTAGATATTAGCTCCCATCAGCCTTGACATGAACAAAGGAGTCTGTAGGGTGGACAGCTTACTGTACCAGCTACACCGTGTGTGGTGTGCTTTCTCAGCCTCAATGTTGAGAAATGTGCTCTTGAAAAAATCCAGGCGTCCTAATCTTAATCCAGATGTGAAAAGTGCTGAGTTAACTGCTATTAGTGTTAAACAATTAAAACCTATTTTGAGCGATGTTAGAGAATGGGGAATCTCTTCTACTGCATTACACCTGCTTTATAACACAGCATGTATTATGGCTGGCACATAGAGCACTGGAGGCTATATGGATGCACATCATGTAGCAATAGCAAAGCCATGCTGCTAGAGGGCAAAGGTCACTGGTCTGTATAGCATGTTCATGACTCCTGTGGGTTTTGACTTTGCAGCAGTGTGTTTTTAACGCCCTCAGCATCTGTATGAGCACATGCAGAATAACTGGGCTGTGCTTGATGTGGTGTGACATGAGTCAGTGGACAAGCATCCCTTTGTTGCTTTGCAACGTGATCTTGAGATTTGATGTTCATCTTGCACAGCGGTTGGTTCGAAATGATGATGAGTGTTTTGCAGTCAAGGACTCAGCTAATCGTTAATATTGTATAAAAGGGACATGCTGTTCTACTGTTTTGGCAATGTTGAATACAACAAAATGTATCCACAGACAATGAGCAAGTGGGCCAAAGGAATGCTTTTCTTTTGGCAAAATGGTCAAATTGGCATTCTATTCAATCTGACAACAGTATTTCATTTCTATACCTGTGTATTTGGTCGTGTTTGGTGGCATCCTGTAGAATAGAAATGTTTAGATTTTAATAAACTTTGTTGACATAGCCGGGCCGGCCGTGTGTGCTTTTAGTGCATGTTCTTGCATGTGTGCACTGGCTAGCTGATGGCCGCAGCTCTGCACTGCTCTCATACAGCTGATATCGCCGTCCTGACCGCCGGCGCCATTGCGCCAAGCGTAGCACCGCACCCACCGGTTCCCGTTGTAATCGTTTTCATGGTGCACTTGTTCCAGTGGCTCATTATTCCAGAACCCCAATATTCCGAAAAATGTCCCGACAGCCTGTTATCCCAAACAGAAGGATATGGCTAATTATTATGCAAAATTACATCGTTGGACCTTCCTCGTCGCGATATTTTTTTCCTACCATGCCGAAGGCATGACCTGCCCTACTCTGCCTCTGGTTGGCTTACCCTGATATTCTTACCCTAAACCTAACTAATCTCAGTACTGATGCCTAAACCTAACCAACCCAACCAACGAAGGCATTCAATGCAACGAAACGGAAGGTGCGATGACGTCACTCTGCATAATAATTAGCCTTGTTTGTTGCATTGAGAGAGTATTTTTGGAGAAAGGCTTTCGGAACAATGGGTAGCCGTCGCCATGTTGAGAGCCTTGCGGAGGTAATAGAAATGTGTGATGATTCTGTTAGTTTTTGTGTCAGGTTGTTGACTTTGTGTTTGCTTGCTCTCTCTGTTCCCTTCCCATCTGTGTTTTACTCCTGGCAGGGCATGTATTAGGCAGGGGGTGTGGCTGGCTCCGCCTTCAGCAGCAGACGAGGCACACCAGGTTCCAAATCACCTCAACAACCTCCCCATAAAAGCCAGGATTGCGTTCGAATAGTCCTTTTTGCTTAGGAAGGTTCCTAACTGAGTGAAATGACCCGGAAGTATCTCAGTAGCAGCCATGATGAGAGCTGTTTGAATTCACCAAAAGTTAAGGAAAGGAGCTTCAATGCTTCCTTTATTATCTCCTTTAGCATAGGATACATTGGAGCATCCTTTACCAAAGGAAACGAGAGAATAACATCCCACCATTCCTTGCGGCCGCAGCATTTAAAGCGACGCACCATTCGGCCGTTCATAATAACAAACTATATGCTGATCTTGCATATTATTTTCATACACTAATTGGGATTCATGTTTAATATGAGTGGACAGTGACAACCATTTCATTTCACTTTATTTTTAATTAATTATTTATTTGGAACATGTAACAAATACCTCAGTAAAAAACAAAACAAAAATAACTAATAAAATTAACAGTAAACAATCAATTAACAAATAATCAACATAAATAAATATTGAGAATATTTCGAAAAGAAGTTTGAAGAAGTACAGCCTACGCTTACAGTATATGGTCCTACCCCTTCTCCATAACTCCAACAATTAACTCAATATTTATCATATATTCCTGTTTATTTCAATTCCAACCGTGGTAATGAAGTGATATTTTTCACCGGTTGTCCACGTTAGGTCAGATGATCCTTTATTATCTGTTGATAGAGTGTTCCAGCAGCAGGAGGAGGACCTGTGGTATCTCTCTTTAACAAACCGCAGGTGAAGGAGTCTGTCACTGAAAGACCTATTTAATAACGCACAGGGAGAAGCAGCGCCTTTTGTAGTCCATCTTCAGAACATTGTAGTTTCACCACAGCAAACTGACGTCACTAACATCCGCCGCCGTCGCATCATAATGACGGAGCCTAGTGAAAGAGCAGTCGGATTCTCCTAACACTGCTGTTGTCTTTTCCTAACTCCTTCTGAATTCTCCTTCTCATCTTTCCTTGACCTCATGAGGTTTTCCACTGAGGTCAAGGAAAAGTGGTTAGGAAAAGACGTTAGGAATGTAATTATTTGACTATTCGAACACAACCCTGGTCATGTCTCCACTACGTTGCCATATAATTCCATCTCATGCCGTAGAGCATCACGTTCCTTCTGTGTAGATTTTCGAGTTTCAGATTTTTCTAGTGTTCACTTTTTGCTCAGTACTTACCAGTGTTCTTTTTGTCTCCTGTCAGATCTTCCGGTTTGCCTCGCTGCTGCTGCTTTTGCGTCTTCAGTGACTGAGTGTCCATGTGCTTAGCCCTCGTGGTCCAATTCCTCCGAGCCACGAGCCGGCCAGCTCGCTGCCCTCCTGCTTGCGTTTTTTTGCCTCGTTGTTAATAATAAACTCTGTTACCTTTTTACTTACATGTGCCAGTCTCTGCTTTGGGGTCCAGCTGAAAAACAAAACCTAACAAATTTCTCCCAATCTCACATATAGCACCTTTAAAAAAAAAAAAAGACGGGACATGGATTATCTTATTTTTTCCCTCTTCAGCTGACAGCACCTGGTTATGCACCAGCTTCACTCAGCACTCAGGAATAGGAAGTTTAAATGGACAAAATATTATGCATGCACGAGTATAAATGTGTGCAGAATACAGCACCAATTCTGCCAGTTCAGCTGCTTTTGATCTGTAGGCATGACCTGCATAATCAAAAATATAAACATAATCTATAGGTAGAGTCAGTTTAACCCTCATCCTACTAAACCTATTTAACATACAAGGACTAAACTACTGTAAGAAACAACCCTAGCAAAAAAATCCTTATTTCTTCTCAAAACGTGATTAGTTATGTAATTAATGTCATCTGAAAAAAAAAAAAAAAAAGATTATTATTTTAGGAAGCTTACAGTTCATTTGCATGTTGTGTAAAACAATAATATACAGAGCACATTAGGAGATGTGTGTCTGTCTCCTTCACCATGACTGACAGTGACCAGGGGCCTCATGTATAAACGGTGCGCACGTACTAAAATGTTGCGTACGCTGTGTTTCACGCACACACCGGGATGTATAAAAATCAACGTGACGTGAGAATGTGCGGACCGTGCCGCAAACTCTAGACCAGTCGTGAAAATGTGCGGGCCATCCTCCAAACTCTGTCATTTGGCAGTGCCAAACTACAAAGTACTGAAACTCGCCAAATGTGTAAAAATATTTTTTCCACTGAATTTACTGAGCTTTATTTATGAAGTGGGATTAAAAAAACACATATTTCTTCACTAGTTTGCGCATAATATTTAACATCAGAAAGGCACAACAAAAACCCATTTAAACTAATGTCCCAGAGATGACATGCCTTAACCACTGTGCCAAAACCAAGATCGTGTGCTGCAAAATGTGGCAAACGAACGTGGTGTGTCTGTGCCCCAGAGGAGCTACAGATGGATGAACCGGACCCACCTAACAATGAGCCAAATGCAGCATCTATACAGCGCCGTTTGGATGAGATGCACAGAATGTAAAGCAACGAGGTGAATTGAGACAAACATTTATTTTTTAAAGGGACTATTTGTAACTTTCAGAAATGCTTCTTAACAGCGACACCTGTGGCCGTGAAATCAACGAAAGTCAGCGTCGGGCTCGTGCTTGTGCTCGCTCTAAATGGACATGAACGAGCATTGCTCAAAACAGTGAAGCGACACATGTCAGCTAAAACCACAAAATCACTATATTTCAGCTGCTTGGCAGTAATGTTAGCTGACCAGACGAAGGTCTCTCCATGAATCATTGCTGATACTGTGTTTGCTTCTCCTGCCTCAGCGCAGGCTTCAGCAGTGGGGCTCCCCAGCGAGAAACTCATCTCCCTCCGCCCGCAGCCGGAGAGAGCAGGAAGACACTGGCAACCGGTCAGTAACGAGACGGTAACGTTTCTCTCTGCGGAGCCCCGTCACTTCCCAAGACACGGGAAACCTCTGTTGGTCTGGAGGAGCTGCAGCAGTTATTTTTGCACAAACGTCCACTGTACATTCACCAGATATTCTCAGAGCTAAACTAACTCTTCTGCAGTGTGGAGTGAGCACGCGTTCACGTCTAGAGGTGGAGCGAGAACACGAGAACGCACGCGCTGTCTGAGTGAAGGCGAGCAGGCAGAGGAGACGAGACAGCAGCCACACGCGAGCGCGCATATGCAAGCGCACGTGTGCCGACCCGCTACATTTATACACTTAGAAAGTTACAAACAGTCCCTTTAATAAGGTCTTTTAATGTATGACTTATCGCACCAAGAACGTCATTCATTCGTTTTAATTTGTTTTTATATATACGTATATATATATATTTATATATCCTACATTGTATTGACAATCTCTATGTGACTCTAGCACAGCGTCAGTGATGACGCAGCCAGACCGGCGCCCCTCAGCAGTCGATGCCTGGGGCGCAGCTGACCGTGCGCCTTCGGGAGCCTTCGGGAGCCTTCGGGAGCGCACGGTCAGCTGCTGTGGAGACGTTGCGTTTGATACTGATTCCCAAGGAAAGACCATCAAATAAAATATGTTTTCTAGCCTCCACCTCAGTAACAAGCACTTCAATTTCACATTCGGTGACATTCTTCATTTTTGTTCCTTTTCCAGCGTGATTTGCCATCGTTATTTGAACAATAAGTGACAGCATGGAGCATGTTTATAGTCATTTGCATAGTTATTAATGGGAGGAGACAAGGCGGACCAAGTGGCACGTGCAGCTACGCTCAATTTCACGTTCATTGAGATGTATAAAGGAAAGGTGCGCAGGAACAGGCGTACGCACGGTTTTATACATGTGAAAAGTTTTGCGCTTACGTATGTTATATCTCTGCCTTACTCCTGAATTAAGCAGGGATATTCAAATTGAATCCAATAACAGGGACCACACGTCTGCTGCTTAGCGCGTTCTCTTTATTTACCTTTCTTCTCCTCGTCTACCCATAATGCATTTCACATTCTAACAGTGGCCTGTTAACCCTAGACATGACATCCCCCCTTTCCTTGGAATTAAACTCTTAGTTACAGAAAATAAAGTTTAGGATTATATTAAGATCAATTTAGCTGCCACATCTTAAATCATATTTCAACAATATCCATTTTGCACTGTTCTGAAATTATCCCTTACAAAACATATTTTCCTTTTAAAGAAATCATTAATCACTACAGTATCTTCAAAAAACCTGAACTGTAACAAATTATTTTCTTTCTAGAAATTAAACAGTTCTATAACCTTCACTGGTTATAAATCACAAACAGTGTGAAATTCCTTTTTTCCCTTTTCAGAATCAGGAACAATATGAAACTCTTTCTATTATGAAAACTCTTGGACAAGTTATTTACAACTTATTTACGAACATAATCAGACAATCTACTGGGTGTTCGCCTGACTCTTTGCGGCATCTCGGTGTGCGTGTATGTGTCAGAGTCATTTTCTACGTGTGGAGTCTGAGCTACTGCGGTGTGTGTATCTTCCTCTATCACTTTATCCATTCCTGTGTTCTCAGCCTCTTGAGTTTCCTCCTCTTCACGAAATATCTCTTGTCCCAGTTCACCTCCTTTATATTTCTTAACAAAGGTGGTGTTTCTCGCATATTGTGCTCCTGTTGGTGATTCCACTACGACCTTGTTTCCTGTCCTGCCGATGATTTTGTGTGGAGTCGCATTGAACGTTGTGGAGAACTTGTCGGTTTTGTCTTGCCTCAAAAGTACAGTGTCACCGACACTGACTTCTGACTGCTGCGCTCCTCTGCGTGTGTCTGCGTCCTTCCTTGTCAGGCGTCTCAGTGGTTCTGACAGGGTTGCAAACTGTGGGATGAATCTGGTGCTGTATCCAACAAGCCCAAGGAAACTCCGCACCTCTGTGTCGTTTTCTGGCTCCCTTGCTTCTGTCACAGCTCGCACTCTCTCCTCTGTCGGCCCGATACCTTTGTCCGACAGCAGAATCCCCATGAAAATCAGTCTATTCATGTTGAATTGGCACTTTTCTGGATTCAGTGTTAGTCCTGTCTCTCTGAGCCTGTCCATGACTGCGTGTAGCCGTCCGTCATGTGTCTGTTGGTCATGTGCGTGTATGATCACGTCATCAGAGATGTTCTCAACGCCTTCGATTCCAGCTAGGGCGTTGGCTATCTCGTGCTGATATTGTTCACTGGCAGATGATACACCAAAGAGCAGCCTCTTGTATCTGCATAATCCGTTGTGCACTGCAAATGTGGTGATCTCTCATGAATCAGGGGTCAGCTCAAGCTGGTGATAGCCCCATTTCAGGTCTAACTTGCTGAATATGGTTGAGCCATTCATGCCCTGGAGCACCTCGTCCACAGTGGGGATTGGAAAGCGTTCCCTCACTATAGCCTCATTAGCATGTCTCATGTCCAGGCAAAGTCTAACATCGCTTTTTGGTTTTGGGGCGACCACAACTGGATTCACCCACGGGGTCGGCCCATTGACAGGTTCAATAATGTCCAAGTCCATTAATTCCTTTATTCTGGACTCTACTGCCCCCCTGAGGTTGAATGGTATGCGCCTGATGGGCTGGGCTACTGGCCTCACCTCTGGGTTAATGTGCAGCTTAACCTGTCTTGTTTTCAGCTTTCCTACTCCGCTGAATACTTCTGGGTACTGCTGTTGGAGTGTTTGCTTAATGTTAGTTACAGCAGAAATGTTCTCACCTATTCTCAGAACCCCCAGTCGTGTCGCTGTCTTTTTTCCCAGCAGTGGTTCACCGTTTCCCTTGATAACAATGAACTCGGCATGTTCAGTTTTGTTTCCTATTAAAACTTCACATGTAAATGCACCCTTGACTGTTAATGGCTGGGTGGAGGAATATGCATACAGTTCCCTCTCAGTCTTAGGGATATATGAGTGACACTTTATGCGTTCTGATTTCAGTTTTTCCCATGCATTTTCTCCCATTACATTTCTTGTTGCACCAGAATCAATCAGCATTCTCATATTCACTACCCCCACACAGAAGGTAAGTCTCTCTGGCATGTTGTCATCATTAATAGCAAAAGCAAAGTCATCATGTGTATCAACATTGTTTACTTTCTGTTTTGTTTTCGAACCTTTTGTGCTGCACATTTTTCCATAATGATCTTTTCCTTGGCACTTGTGGCATGTCTGTCCGCGTGCTGGGCATTTCGGATCTCGGCCAAGATGATCAATATTCCCACATCTGTAGCACTTTCCATCATTTTTATTTTCTCTGTTTGGTTTTCCTTTTGTATTCCAATTTCCGTACTTTCCCTTCATTTCTTTTTGAAGGACTCGATTCACTGTCTCTGTAGTCGCTTTCACCGACGTGCATGACATGCTCTCCATTTGCTCCTCGATGCTCTCACAGCGTGTAGCTATCTCCAGTGCACGTGCTAGCGTCAGTCTGCGACCCTCTTCTAAAAGTTTTCTGCGTACATATTCAGATGTCCCTTTACTCAAAATGGCATCTCTGATCTGATTATCAGAATCTCCTCCATAATCACAGTCTCTTACAGCTTGTCGCAGGCGTGTTGCAAACTGCTGCACCGTCTCCTCTGGCTTCTGTTGCAACTTTAGAAATGCGTGCCTCGCTAATGCTGTGTTGACTTGAGGCACGAAGTAATCGTTCAGAGCGTCGACTGCCTCCTGGTAGTCCGTCGGCTCACCCGTGTCCGGTAATGTTGAGAAAACATCTTGTACGTCTGGTCCAGCTAGATGCAATAGTAGTGCACGTCTCCTTTGCTTTGTAGCTGCTGTTGAATCTTCGGTTATACAAGTCCTTTACCGTCAGCATACAGCTCAAACAACGTTAGCCACCTCTTCCATCTGGAACCTAGCGTAGCCGGCTCCGTGTAGCATGCAAAGTTCTGAATTCCGGATTTCTCCATACTAACTAACTACCTAAACTTGTACGTTTAACTAGCTAAATAGCGTTCATCCTCGTCGCCAATGTTATATCTCTGCCTTACTCCTGAATTAAGCAGGGATATTCAAATTGAATCCAATAACAGGGACCACACGTCTGCTGCTTAGCGCGTTCTCTTTATTTACCTTTCTTCTCCTCGTCTACCCATAATGCATTTCACATTCTAACAGTGGCCTGTTAACCCTAGACATGACAACGTATTTTTCCAATTTTGTGAGTACGCCATCTTCCAGTGTGAAAGCTGCGCAGTCGTTTATACATGAGGCCCCAGGACTTTTCATTGTCAGGTCTCTCGGGGAATACAGCAGATAACATATACTGTGAAATTATTCAGTTTTTAAGAGAAACTGACTTAGTTAAACGAATCTAGAGTTTTCCTAATTATTTTTAATTTATTTATTATTTTTAATTATTTATTTATTTATTTTGTCTAGCACATTCTCCTGTTCCACACTCCAGTCCAGATGGTGGCGGTAATGCGCCTCTAACATGTTTTGCCCACCGCCAATAAACACCAAAGAAGAAGAAGAAGAAGAAGAAGAAGAAGAAAGCCGGCCAGCAGTCAGCCACTTCCTGTTTACGTTTCCACAAATGACGTCACGAGGATAACATTTAACAACCAGTTTCAAACCGAAACATCTGACAGATAACTAGAGAAACAACTCTTCAATCTCTCCGTGAAGGCTGAATCAGATAGCCTCTATCTTCTCTACACACCGGAACACCGGAACACCGGGGAGGAAAGAGGCTAGCCGGGCTAAGCTCAGCTAAGTGTAGCTACCGTTGAATAGGGAACATTAGCCGGGAGCTAGCTGGCGAGTTAGCAGCATAAAGTCAACAGCACTTGATCTTTAAAGAGAGATCTGTTAGTATGGAGAATAAATATAACCTCAAGAGTCCAGGTAAGCTCACCTTCACATGTTGTTTCTCTGGTCTGCAGCTGTCACTTTGCTAACATGACCAACTCAGTTCAAAGCCACCAGTTCACTGTTGACATGTATTCATTACCATGACGGACAATTACTAACTGTGAACACACTTCGTCCGAAGTAAATGCCTCCGCTGACATGAGCCGCTATGAGATGGATTGACTATACTTCTCAGTGTTTGTCTTCATTTGTGAACTCCATATGGAGATACTATGAACAACAACATGGCTATTCATTGAGCATGTCTCTCTTCCTGGCATCAGAGAGTACGTGGTGCTCACTTTCAGTATGTAACGTCCCTGTGTGTGCAGCTCCAGTCCCGGTCATCTATCACCAGGGTTCTACTGCTTCCACAGGTTTCTGTACACAGAAGATGGCCTAACGTTAGGTGGATCAGCGGTGTTATAGTAGTGATTTGTGTGTTTTTTTATGCACTTCTGCTACAGTAAGCCTACATAACTTTTGTGATTTTGCAAGGATGTGGTGTGTGGAAGAATCGGCTTATATTTGAGACTTAATAAGATCAAAGATATTGGCACCTATGCAGTGGAGGCTGGCGCGTGCTCGCGCGTGTGTGTAACAGGCAGGTGTGGTCATTAGAATGTGTCTTTGCACCTGGCCAAGAGCTTGAGAACAAACATGGAGTGCCACACATGTTTGAATATCCATTTAAAGGGGAGATACGCCCTTTTTCGACATTCATACATGTTATTCCTATGGCCTAAGACAGTCCAAAAATATATATATACAGTAACATGAACAACTATCTCCCTAATCCAAAAATTAGAGTGTTAAAACTCAAACTGGTGATGTCATCGGGTATAAAGAGTGGAGCGGCTCCATAGACAATGAATAGAGAGAGATGTTGTAGATGCCACTGAGAGCATCCAGGGGAATGTTCTGAGTATATGGGAACATTTTCTGTTTCACAACTGGCAACTCTACAATAGTATAAAGCTCATGTGGGTATTAAAAAAAAAGAAAACAAACATTCTGTGGGTCCGCAAAATCAGTCTCCCATGACGGAGCAGCTCCAGACTTTATACCCTCTCTAAAGTTTGTAAATAACAGAATTCTTGATTTGGGTGGTGTGCCCCTTTTTCCCCTTTCAGATTGTTGTATTATGTTTGTATAAGGTCTAGTGGAGTATTACATATCTACATCAGCACTTCTTTGTATGCAGGTGCAGACATAATTTGTTTTTATCATGTAAACTGAAACTGAGAATTTGGTCAGCAGAAACAAAAACTTGAAAAAAGTAACTTTTAACATCATGAAAGCATTGACTGCATGCCACGTATCACCAAATCCTCGCTAAAGTGTCATGTAAGCTTAATATTTGCTCTACGGGTGTACAGCTCTTGCTCCAAGGACACACACACACATACACAAACACATGCAGGTGCTCAGTATACCACAGATACATACATGATTTGTTTAGAGCCACTGGGTTGGAACTAGGGTGTCAAGTTTTCAGTTTTCATATTCAGAGTTTCAGTATTACTGTGTCATCTGGCTAATCTTACTGGAGTTTCTGTTAAATGCATGTGTTAAATCACTGTGTGAGTTAGTTAAACTTGAGAAATTACATATATACAAGATCAAATATTAAAGGTACATTGTGTCTGGTTGCATCTAGCGTTGAGGTTGCAGACCTCAACCACTTAACAAACTGTTAACCAAAGACATTCAGTTAGTATCACACAAGTGCAACTAAACATTTTCATTGTTTCGCACCGGTGCACCTGACATTTAGCAGGTCTGTCTCTGTGTGTGTATGTCAAGCCCCCAGGAAGTGTGATCGTCTTTGAAGCAAATTTTCATAGTGGCCAAACGGACGTACTACAACTTCTGTGTCCGTCACGTGATGCCATTGGGCCCAAAAATACTTTTTCCCATAGACTTCCATTGGGAAAGAAACGTGTGTAACTGAGGATATTTTTTTTTAGGTGAATCAAATTCCCAGTATGAACACTCTAATAGTCCTTATTTAAATCATTAGTATGGCGTTTAATCAGCATCAAAACCCGCACGTGCACAGAACAGTATATATATATATATATATATATATATATATATATACACCTATAGGTGTATATATATTTATTTCACATTTATTTTTCTTCTCCTTCATAGTGCTGTAAATTGTAGTTATATTACGCACGGTCTGGTGTATAAAATGTACTATATCCCATCCTTCCTTATTGTATCCAACCGTTTTCTCTAAATTCAGGAGCTGACTGAAAAAGTGGAATAAGCTGTCTTTAGTACTCCTGGTTTTACCTTTTAGCTTGATGTCGTGGAAGTAGCAGCAACAGAAGAGCAAAAATGAGTACTCAGACTCTGGAGGAGTCTTTTCCCTCCTTTTTTCTGTGCTCTGTGCCTTTCACGTCTTTAAAGTTGGTTTGTTATTACGCAATATTGTCTCCTCTTTCCCCTCTGGACCAACTATGAATCATTGCCAGTGGCAATCACTCAAAATATATGTTACATAAGATGATTTGGCACACAAGGATTATCACCCTATCGCCTTGGGCCAGTGACCGGACCTCTGCAAACCCAACAGAGGCCAGAGGCACTTGTGTGGGAAAAGGGCTTTTCCTTGTCATCTCTGCTTACTGTTACTGGAAGGAAGAGCCAAAAATGGGCATGGGATATGGAGCACTGGAGCGCCTGTCACAGGGCATCCAGGCACTGGCATGGACAGTGGTGTTAAGAGGATGCTGTGCTGAGACCTGGAATGCCCCCCCCCTCCCCTCTCCTCTTCCAATACAGCATCCCTAGGAGTTACAGTACATTCATACGATCTACATACAGTGCCAATGCAGGAAGTAATGTGCCCTTTAGGTAAAGGTTCTGTAAGTTAGTAGTTGACTAGTCACAGGGAGCAGCCATAAAAGGGCACAGCCACTCATGTAGGATTACTGCTCCGAACAGATACTGTACATACTAGGGATGTTAATAGTTAACCGTTTAACAGTTAACCGTTTAACAGTTAACCGACGCTAAGCATTTTAACCGATTAACGCTATCGGTTAAAACAGTTAAAAGAAATGTTAATAATTAATTCAAAAGCTGAGAAAAACTTGTCAGTTTAAGGAGAAAAGTTGTTCCAGAATCTGAGCCGGAGTTACAGATACAGGAAGTCGGCTCCCGTCGAGCCATGAGCGGGGCGAGTTGTAGCCTCGTAGCATTTATTCACCGAGAAATAAACTGTACACACACTGTCTGCTACACCTACGTTCAAAGCTATAACACCACCGACAAAACCTGCATTCACCGCCATGACACACACGGTCTGTCGGAAACTCGCTGAAGTTACGCCGCGCTGACAGACCAGTGTGTGACAACGGTGAGCACGAAGCTACCAACAGAGCTACAGCTGCTAATGTAGCACAAACACACACACTGTTTGTCGGTCAATCGCTATCGTTAATCCGGGCAGACAGAGTGTTGTTACGCCGGGCAGACACACAGCTGACATACTGATGCCTTGTCAGACCTCTTGGCGTCTCGTTACGGTAGCAGTAAACGTGCTTGCGTTGTGAATTCAAACAAAATACTTGCTCAGGTTTCGGCAACAAAACCACTTAGTTACGTTTAGGGAAAAACAACGATGGTTGGTTTTATACTCACAAATACTAGTGTTGGTATCTGCCTCTAAAATCCATATTCAGCTGGGCTCTACTTGTGCGAGTATGGTTTTATCATAACCAATTTGACCAAAACTAAAAAATTTGTAGTTAGCCCTAATTGTCCTTCAGGATAAGTCAGTTCATAGAAGCTGTGACAATGGATGGCTTGGTAAGCAGACTGACCTGGGAGATCAGACATCACCCTGTGAGATGTGGTTTTGACACCAGGATAATCTTGTCCATGACTCGAGGAGTCCCAGGCTGAGTGTGAGCTGCCATCAAAGCTGGAGCTGCCCGCTGCCATCCCAGAAGATACTCTAGGATGAGGCACAGAGCAGGCTCTTTAAAGTGGCTCATCTTTCATTCTGAAGTGCCTGTCCAGCCCTGATAGCCTATCACATCTCTGAGGCCTCCTGATTCCACTCTGCAGGGGACTGATGGATCCCCCAAGTAGAAAATCATGACTAACTGGTGGCCTGGAAGATAGAGAGAATCTTTTAACCTGAATAGCTCTCAGCTATAGCTCTCTCCGTCTCACCGCCCCACCTAAAAGTGCCTTTCTTTCTCACCCCTGCCACCAGTATTTTCTAGAATGGTAGGATTTGTAAAGCTCTCTTAAACAAAGAAAAAATACCACAAACTTTTGTTTTAGGAAGTAAGAAAAAATAAGTCTATACATTATTCAGACAGAGGTTAACACGTAACACAAATTTGTTTAAGCGCCACTAATTTCTTTAACGCATTAACACAACTTGCGAATTTGAGGTTGTAGCACGCTCAGTTTAAAGCTAGAGTGAAGATACTGGTATGAAATTAGAAAACCTAATGAATCCATTGGTACCAACCATGTCTTACTAAACTTGCGCTACATTTTGTCGAGGAAAAACTAGCATGTCCAGTTTCAAAGGGGTCCCTTGACCTCTGACCTCATGATATGTGAATGTAAATGGGTTCTATGGGTACCCACGAGTCTCCCCTTTACAGACATGCCCACTTTATGATAATCACATGCAGTTTGGGGCAAGTCATAGTCAAGTCAGCACACTGACACACTGGCAGCTGTTGTTGCCTGTTGGGCTGCAGTTTGCCATGTTATGATTTGATCATATTTTTATGCTAAATGCAGTACCTGTGAGGGTTCTTGTGTTGTTAATTTCCAATATTAATTATATACATACATTTGCATAAAGCAAGCATATTTGCCCACTCCCATGTTGATAAGAGTAAATATATATAATATAAACTGGAAAAAGAAAGTTCAGAAACTTGTGTTAGGTGGATTATTTCTCTGTTGTTCCAATGCTAATTGGCATTTTATTTTACATCGTTGGAAAGCCTGTTTATTTACCTTCACAATGATGTCCAACTTGTAAGGATCATGCATTTGTGGGATGAGCAGCACAGCTGATTATGTGGGGAGCGCCCAAGAAAAATTTGCCAAAATGCTTTGCCGATGCTAAACAGTGTATTCTCCTGTTGGTATTGACTCTTGTTTTGAGGTGTTTGGTGGATTGGATGATTGAACTCTCTATCAGTAACAAGGAACAAACGAGACATATTGGCTATTTTACACTTTATTCATTTAATCCACCGTCAGGAGCCTCAGTAGCGGTGGAGGATCCATACGCAGCCACAACAGCCTGGCACCTCCTCCTCATGCTGGTCACCAACCTGGTCACACGTTGCTATGGGATGGCGTTCCATTCCTCAACCAGGATTCGTTGCAGGTCAGCCAGCGTGGTTGTGTTGGTCACTCTAACACGTACAGCACGCCCAAGCTGATCCCACAAGGGTTGAATTGGGTTGAGGTGTGGACTCTTGGCAGGCCGTTCCATTCTCTCTACTCCCACATTGTGGAGGTAGTCTGTGATAACCCTGGCTCTGTGGGGGCGAGCGTTGTCATCTTGGAGGATGAAGTTAGGTCCCAGATTGTGGAGATATGGGATCGCCACTGGCTGCAGAATCTCATCCCGATATCTCACTGCATTGAGATGGCCTTCAATGATGACAAGCCTTGTTTTGCCAGTGAGGGAGATGCCCCACACCATGACACTGCCCCCACCAAAAACTGTTACTCCATCGGTGCAACAATCAGCATAGCGTTCTCCACTTCATCTCCATACTTTGACCCTGCCATCCGACTTTGGCAGACAGAACCTGGACTCATCACTGAACATGACATTCCCCCACATGTTCAGGTTCCATTGTCTGTGTTGTCGACACCAGCGCCAACGGGCCTGACGGTGAAGGGCAGTCATTGCAGGCTTCCTGGTAGCCTTATGAGAATACACTGTTTACCTTTGGCAGAGCATTTTGGAACATTTTTCTTGGGCACTCCCCACATAATCAGCTGTGCTGCTCATCCCACAAATGCATGATCCATACAAGTTGGACATCATTGTGAAGGTAAATAAACAGGCTTTCCAACGATGTAGAATACAATGACCATTAGCATTGTAACAACAGAGAAATAATGGACCAAACACAAGTTTCCGAACTTTTTTCCCCCAGTATATATGAAATAAATACTTGACAAAATCCCCCTTTAAGGTACATTTTGAACAGATAAAAAAAATGTGGGATTACTTTGCGATTAATCACGATTAACTATGTACAATAATACATATATGTATGTATGTATGTGTATACATGTGTATGTGTATATATGTGTGTGTGTGTGTGTGTGTGTGTGTGTGTGTGTGTGTGTGTGTGGGAAGGAGGACATAGTCAGTACAAATAGTTTTTAACTGGCCACAAAGTTAAGAGTGTGTATTTTCCACACAGTCGGTCCTCCTCCACACAGCCTCACTGTGCTGCTGCTGCTGCTGCTGTGGGGGTGAGGCCCAGTGCTGCTGGGTAGTTGTTGAGGAGACCACTACTCCCTGTGCTGTCAGGACTACTTAGGTCACACATCGGGCTTGTTGTTGCTTTGGGCCACAGGCAGGATGATGTATGTACCATACACTAAAGTTGAACTCACTGTATACAATACATCCTGACAGACACATAGTAACTGTGAGCCTTTCACTGCACTGTAATGTAATGTATGCCTCCTACACAGGCTGGGAACCAACAGAGAAGCAGGAACAGGGCTGAATGACTCATAATACATATCAACATCACAATTTCAAAGAGTGTGATTGTCTAATTACATGAGCTGCAATTTAATTATACATGATTAACAATGGGTTAACAACCTGTAGGAGGCAGAAGGTTTAGTGGGAAACTGTCGTAAATGGTAAATGGACTTGGACTTATATAGTGCTTTTCTAGTCTTCTGACCACTCAAAGTGCTTTACACTACATGTCAGCATTCACCCATTCACACACACTGATGGCAATCAATGGGAGCAATTTGGGGTTAAGTGTCTTAACCGGGGATCGAACCGCCGACCTTCCGATTGGGGGACAACCTGCTCTACCCTCTGAGCCATATCATCAGATATATCGTCAGATATACACACCGCTCAGCCATAACATTAAGACCACTGACAGGTGAAGTGAATAACATGGATTACTGGTTACCATGGCACCTGGCAGTGGGGGGGATATATTAGACAGCAAGTGAATATTTTGAACTATGAACTTTGTGTTGGTGTGACGAAATATCGTGCCACGAAATATCGCAATATAAAAATGTAACGATATGCATCGTTGAGACGGAAAACTGAATTGCGATATCAGGGCATAATAGATACTACGTACATACGGGCTGCGGGCAGCTGCAACCTCTTCCTGCTGCTGTTCAAGGCCTATGGAAGGAGGCTGAGTATGCGTCATATCTTTGGGGTACAACACATGCGCAGTAAAATCTGGTCTGCACTCGCCGAAATTGAACCAATCGCAACTGATCTCAACGCACGGACGCAGCTTCAGTTACACTGCGCATGTGTCATACCCCCAGAGCATGTCTGCCCGTGACTCAGCCTCCTTTCTATAGGCCTTGTTGGAGCTCCAAACACATCAACACACACAGTGCAGTCAGTGAACAGCTGATCAGAGAGGCTGCGGTGGAGGAGACGAGTTGACGCTACGCTCGTTGCTGTTAGTAAGTGCATTAAAACTTTGCAAGTCTGCTGTCTCTCATCCTCCGCCGCTATGTTTACACAAGCAGAGCGTGTTAGCCCGGCGGCTAACAGCTAACTGTAAACACGTGCAAGTTATTTAGTTGAGTTGTGAATGACTTTAGTTCCCTTTAGTAAGCCGTGCTCCTATACTTCATAAAGTATAGGAGCACCGTAACCCTTAGCTACACAAGACTGAAACTAAAGCTGGCAGTAGGCTGTGTAGTCCAACTGTTTAGGTTAGTCTGTCCTGTATCCTATTGGTAAACTGATCAGCTGGCTGAGACAAAAAGGCTATTTTTTCAGTCATATATTCAGGTTTTGTTAAAATTATTGTTATAATATCGTATCGTATCGTATCGAGATCGTGAACCCAATATCGTGTATCGTATCGTATCGTATCGTATCATATCGTGAGCTGAGTGAATCGTCACACCCCTAGTTGGAAGCAGAAAAAATGGGCCAGCGTAAGGATGTGAGTGACTTTGACGAGGGCCAAATAGTGCTGGCTAGACGACTGGGTCAGAGCATCTCCAGAACTGCAGCTCTTGTGGGATGTTCCCGGTCTGCAGTGGTCAGGACCTACCAAAAGTGCTCCAAGGAAGGAGAACCGGCGACAGGGTCAGACCCGAGGCTCATTGATGCACGTGGGGAGCGAAGGCTGGCCCGTGTTGTCCGATCCAATAGAAGAGCTACTGGAGCTCAAACTGCTGAAAACGTGAATGCATTGCGGTTTGTTGCGTATGGGGCTGCGTAGCCGCAGACCAGTCAGGATGCCCATGCTCACCTAATATTATAGCTGATCCGTGTAGACGTTTAAGTTACTGTAGGTAAACACCTAAAGGGGTATTTTGAATGTTTTCTTTCCACTAGTCTAAAAAACAAGAGAAACAAGAAACAAGAAAAACAATATTTTTGCCTTAACCATTCGTGGTCTGTGCCTAACCTTATTCAATGCCAAGGCTTAACCTTAACCTTAACCATCTCGCCAGAGTTTTGCAATTTGGGAGTTACTTACAATATTGAGGGGGTTTCCCTACCGTTAGAATTGTGTATCCCGTAGCATATTTGGATGTGTTTTACACGTGTTCAAATGAATTGGTATGTGTGTGTAGATTGCAACAGGCATTTTGAGTACCCAAAATTATGCACAAATCATTGTACATTTGTATATCTTAGTTTTCATTTGTAGATCATGCAACACATATTTGTGACCATTTTGAGTCTAATTTCATTCCATCGTTTCTGACTGAATCTGCTAAAATGAGGTCTGCATTATGTGTAGGAAGGATCAGAATGCCCTGGGTGTGCAGTGCCCCACCTCTCTTAAGCCCTAAAGAGGGCGTTGTCACACTCTGATTGGCCATGAGGGGAATCACACCAAGCTTCTCTCAGGTCCCCCCACCCTGCAACAGGTGATCTGAATAACTCTCCTATCAACTCAGGGGAGTTGTGACATTCAGCTAAATGAATTAGGGAAAAGACAAAATGACAGCAAGTACCAAAGAATGACAGACTACAAGGTCAAATTTGAGTTTGCTGTTCATTGTGTTTAGTACTAATTAGCAAATGTTAACATGCTAACAGGCTAAACTAAGATAGTGGACATATATGGTAAACATTATACCTGCTAAACATCTACATGCTAATGTTGTCATTGTGAGCATGTTAGAATACGGATATTAGCATTTAGCTCCAGGCACAGCTGTGCCGAAGTATAACAACCTCTACGTTATTTTATCGGATTCTATTCATTTAGAAATAAGAAATGTTTTAATTATAGAAAATACTTTTTCTCAAATCGTTCAGCCTTAAGTAGGGGCAGTTGAGTTTGAAAAGTTGCTGTGTTTTGCAAAGGTCTACAAAAATATGACTCCCAGCACACATACTTTAATTACATATCTGTGCTTGTACAGACAAAACCCTTCACTAACTTTTTTGCATTTGTTCTGAAGGAAAAATCCGTAGTGACGGCCTAGTTTGCAACCATAATACCACCTACTGTTCCATCAGCATAGAACATTTAGTTAAGACTAAAATGGTTTAAAACAGGCAAGGATTTAAGGTCATAACTAAACTCTGGAATTATGAAAAGGAAAAAATGTGGGAACTCAACAATAAAAGAAAAACACCTACAAAGACAGGGATTAAACCTCCCCAGCTTTCACTTACCTCCTCACTCTCTTAGCAATGTAACACGTGTCCTCCTCCAGTCGTTCCTCCACAGTCACAACAGACATCAGACCAGCATATCAATCGGCATTTTCAAAGTTTGTCTCCTGGGTCCACAACGGTGGATTGACATTTTCCTCTCCAGTCACAACAGCAGCACAGCTCCGCAGCTTCTGTCGTATGTTAAAAAGTAATTTCAAGAGATACCTCACGTCACCTTCTCCCAGCTGATTCCTCCTTATCTCCTCTTTTCATTCTAATTGCTGTCTCTTCCTCTCTCCTTGGTTATTATTTATTTTCCAAGCACCACTTCTTCTCTCTTGCATAACAATTCTGAGGTCTCAGGAACATCTTGAGGACACTTTCTTCTGATCCCTGCACCCCCGAATGCCAGCTGCTTGTCAATGTTGGTGTTCTAGGAACTCTAAGGATGATACTGGTGTGTTTGTGCCAAACATTAAAGGTGCCGTCTCCTTATCGATGTTCAGGGTTTGTCTGCACACAGCGGGTGATGTCCGGGTTTATTGTCCTACCTTCAGAGAATTTCGTTGCTTTTGTCTTTCATTTTTCTTCAGTATGAGAAACAACTTCACATAGGGTAGAGTCTCAGCTAGATAATCAAAAATGAGTTTCTGCTTTATTGTCATTTCATTATACCAAGTTTTCAAAAATAGTGTGAGCATCCTGAGACCTTCCCTCAGACTATAGAATATTTCAGGCTCTTTAATTTGGATTAGCGTGTGTGCATCAATATAAAAATACAATGTGGAGTTGGTTACTGACTTTTATTTGATATGGATATCAGGAGTGGATAATATGCTAATGCATTAATCATCATCTTTTTCTGGCCTATAAAACTGAATAGTAATATGAGTTTTTGTGCTTATTAAATTGTTCTACCAGGGTAGAATAAAAACACATTTATATGTGAGTGTTCGTAATGATCATTTCTAAAAATATTCATGTGTAAATTAGGGCTGGACAATATGACTGAAATTATAATTACAATATATGAATATTTTTCCAATTTCATTATTTGTAAAATCACATGCAAAATGATTAAAGTGAAACTTCAGTTTTACTGTTATGTATTATTACTTCAGGATTATTACCTTGATTTCACCAAGTGCAGATGTGAACACATCTAGTATCTCTCTTCACTTTTTATTAGCAGAGCAACAGCCATGTAGAAAACATTCAGGTAGTAGGCCTCTCGTTTTTAGCTGCTGCTGACCATCTCTTTCCTGGGTAAAGTGACAAACATGGCCGATTATATCAGATGTAATGTTAGTTGTGTAATGGCTGTACTCCAAAGACTTCTCAACTTAATATTGAGACCTCCAGTATTTAGAGCAACAAGAAAATGAGAAAAATAAGGACTTGAGAGTAAGTAGACTGCACCGGCAATTCAATGTGTCAGTTACATTTTTATCAAACTTTCTATCTTCTGCTGCTTATCTCATTTTCAGGCTGTAGTTACAGGTTGTGAACATTACATCTCAGGTGATTACAGACCTAATCTTCATTGATAACTTAAGTCACATTTGAATGTTGAAAGTGAAACTTAATGCCTAGTTCACACTGACGACTGTAGCCCTGGTTTTCCACCCGCTGACAGATTTTGGAGCCCCACTCCAGAGAATCTTTTAAAATAAACGTTGTCAATCCAAAATAAAGACAGATTCAGTAATGGTTTATTTCTCGACTCAAATGTTTTCAGAAACACATTTCGGTGAACTATTTTCGTGATATAAGAGAAGAAAGTTTCCGAACGAGCCGTCATATTATTTCTAGTTTGAAGCTGGGAGCAGCAGCCCACGGAGGGAAAGTGTTCGTTCAATTAGGAGCCTAGTGCCTTGTGTCTAGTGGCAGCCCACCAAGCCGCCAATGCTGGGAAGCGGCGCGTCCCCTCGCGATAAAAAACACGGATACGTACCATCAATATCTGGACCTGTCGGGGAGTCTATCAGAGAGCTACAGCCAATGAGAGGGCAAAACACGGGTTGAGGGGAAACCTGGGGGAGGAGGGCTCGTCTGTAACAACAGGAACTGACTGTATGTGTTGCATTTGCAACATGGACCAAAGTTGTTGTTGCACCTGGGGTGTTGGATGTTTGCATGAATAACACAGTGACTGATCTACAATACATAGGGGAAATAGTAAAGACGTGTGGAAACGGGCTATTATGTGAACATAACATCACCAAGCACGACCACGGCCGTCACTTCTTGAATGTATTAGGGACAAAACGTAGTTTGGAGACCTCTGGGATTACTCCTGGTGAAAGATCTGGTAGTGTGTGACCTCCTGCTGATGGTCAGTCATGTAGTGTGAAAACCACAAGGACTAAAAGAGCAGGTTGTGTAGTGAGAACAGTACAGCCATCTGACCACTTTGAAGCTCTTGTAGTGTGAACTAGGCTTAATTGGATTCAATAAGAGGATCTGGATTTGATAAACAATTTAGCTCCTCAATTGGGATTAAATAAAATGCTATCAAATCCCAGATCTATTCTGAAAGCACCAGTAATCATCATCCAGTTATTGTGATTGATATTTAGGTATTCAGTCTAAACTATTATATATAACTATAGCACTACAACATCTCACAGGAGCTGCTGACATCCTTTGTGGTCACTGTTCTGCTGATTGTCTGGAAAAGTCTGTAAACTTGAAGTCTTAAACGAACATTACAGAATTTGAAAGATTTGTACACACAGCAGCCGATGGACACATGCTGATCACACTAAGATCCCACTTGCGACCTTCCGATTGTGGGTTAGTCTTTTCAACAAGACCACCTTTCCTACAGCTGGCTCAGCATTTGTGAAATGTTATATTGGTACCGAGGGTGGATGGATGGAGCTCACACTGTGGAGCGCTACAGCAGCATGTTCAGCTGTTCATAGATCACTGCACAGTTAAGCTTCCTGTCTGTTATTTCATTTGTTGGCCCTTATGTGCGCGGCTGCATGGGCATACAGCTTTGTTGTATTTTGGGTTTCTGTTGAAGCTTAACATTTTCAGGAAACTCAACAGATTGTCTTTGATGAAGGTGGACTTATGTGTGCATGCACGTCTAGTGAGAGCAGGGAGAACACTAGAAGATGGAATCAAACCCACAACATTAAAGGCACATGCAATCATGCATTTCTTCAGTCTGATGGAGATGTAGCTCAGCTCAGCTCTCTTCTGTTTTGGAGTTGTCTTTCAGTGAAGTAGACATCTCTGTCAGCTGGCACATGTGGGTAGAGTTTTGCATTTAAGACCAATGGCAGAAATCCTGGCTCCTTTCCTGTTATATAACTTGAAAACCTACTTGAGTTTCATCACCCTGGGATACAGTTGTCTGAAAGGTTGAAAGGTTTTTGCAATGCAAAACTGCCAAACATGAGGTTTATTTGGATTTCTAGCAGGCTGCTGCACGGAGGTTGAGGTTTCTTATCTGCCCTGTTGTCTTAATAGTTTTAAGTCTGAGTAAGACTGTAAGCGCTCCATGACCCCCTGCACAAACAGGAGAAGGCGGGGGGAAGCCTTGTAAACACACACATACAAACTCCTTGTGTGTCCAATGTGGGATTACTGTGGTTGGTTCACATCTCCACTGAAGAGTGCCTGTCCTCGGGCAGAGTCAAAAAGAACACGTGCCCTGAAAGCCGCGTGGTGTCAGGCCATCGCTCTGCTCCACTGCTTCACTCACCCCTGCAGCCTGCGCATCCTCTCAGCTAGCATCGCCTTCATCCCTGTTATTTGCCCTCCCACCCAACTCCTCTGCTGCCCTCCGTCCTCTTCTCCCGTGTTCATTTCACACTCTCCATTTCCAGCTCAACACCCCAGCAGTCCGCACCGGATTGGATTCCAAACCAATTTTGTCTCCATGAATACTTCTTAGTTCCGCTTTCCTTTTTGCAATTACTTTCTAATTTTCAGCCCCATCTTGTTTCCTCTTGCAGCGGGCTGGTAGCTGCTAGCTGCTAGCTGCTATCTTCGGCTCCAGGAGCCCACAAGAGAGCAAAAGCAAGCAAATTGGCCCTGCTGTCCGATTTGTCAACATGAGGCTGAGACGGTACATCAGGCCTCTTGTTGCGACTCATGACCTTGTGTTAAAGCATGATGGGATATTTAACCCAAGGCTTTGCCCTGGATGGACTCTGATATGGCCTCACTGTGAGGACTAGCGTAGCTGCAGCCTGGTAGTCAGCATTACATCAAGGAGCGTCTTTGTGTCCTATACTGCCAGGGCAGTGATTAAACCCCCGCTCCTCCCCCCCACACACACACACACACACACACAATCATCATCATCATCACCACCACCACCATCATCAGCTGAACTTCTGTAACCATCCTTCCTGATGAGGTTGTTTGTATTCAGATTAACACAGCAGGCCTGAGTGACACAAGGGGTAATGACAGCAGATGTTGCGTCTGCACATAAATTCACAAAGGGGCAGAGATCAACCCCTTAAACGCAACTGTACTCTCTTTCTACCTTGCGTTACAAGTTCACAAAATGTACTTACACCATCAATGGATTATATTCATCCAGGGAGGGTGGGTTTATCTGCACTATCGGAGCAGCGGGGGATCGGCATTGCATTCGCTTTACTGGAGCTGTTGCCCCCGCGACCCGACCCGGATAAGAGGTTGAAGATGAAGATGAGATGAGAGATGAGATTAACTGACAATCATTTTCGTGATCAATCCATTAATCTTTTGGTCAATTCCCCCATCACAAAAGACTTGAGAAAACTGTAAATGATAAAAAAAATATTTGAGAAACTGGAAGCAGTGAATTTTGGCTTTTTTGCTGAAAAAATGACTTAAAATGAGTACGAGGAACTTTTAACTGGTTATGAAATAGTCTCAATGTATTACTGATGCCTCTATATGACCTACATACTGTAAGTAAACAAGACCAGCAGTGAGAATATTGGCTATTTCTATATATTATTATTCTTCATGCTTGTCATCGATTCAGAAATCTGATGAAATCATGCAGGTTCACCAGAAACTCCTCCAGCTCAGACACCGGCGAGGCCTCCAGCAGCGACCAGCCCATCGCAGACATGACCCAGATCAGGCTTCGCTGCAGTCGGAGCTCCGGCGGGAGGTGGAGAACACCGTATTGCTGAGTCCACTAGAGGGAAGGGAGACACGGGGGGGAACCAGAACCAGGACAGCGCGGGGCAGACTGTCAACCCTTGCTGCGATAAAATGAGAGGTTATCTAAAGGAAGTCTGGTGCTCGGAAAAACTACCGCTTTTGTCCACAAGGGCCGCCAAAATCAACATAAAAAACAAAAAGTTCCTCGTAGCAGCTTTATCGATTGATAATTGTCAAATTGCTGCAGATTATTTTTTGTTTGAGCAACTCACATGGTAAATTCAGTAATACAATGCTAATTTTATCAGTACAACAACACAGACATATCCTAAATTATTCTAGTCATTTCTACTTTGCAGATTTTTTGTTCAGAGTTGAGGTTCAATTCAATTCAATTCAATTTATTTTTATATAGCGTCAAATCACAACAGAAGTTATCTCAAGACGCTTTATATATAGAGCAGGTCTTAGACCATACACCATAGTTTAGAGACCCAACAAGATCCACCAAGCGCACTGTGGCCAGGAAAAACTCCCCGTTTAGTGGGAAGAAACCTGGAGCAGAACCGGGCTCTGGGTGGGAGGCCATCTGCCGAGACCGGCTGGGGGGGGCGGGGAGGGGGAGAGGGAGAGAGAGAGAGAAGCAACCACAATAATAGCCCAGCAGCTGTAATAATTAATACAAGTAGGACTAATAACACAAAACCAATAGTAGTGGATGAGAGATTTTTGGATTGTACATTTGATGGAGCCTTTTTACTGTAGTTGTATGAATGGGAGTGACTGTGTGATTTTTAGCAGAGACTTGCCATTTTATGGAGTCCTGTCCCTCTTCATGCTCTTCTCATCTGTCCATCTATGTGTTGATGTCCCGTTACCCAGAGGAGCAGCACTGTGCTTCTGGAAATCAGGAACGTTGGCCTGTACAGTTGTTACATTTGGGTGTAATTGTATGGTTTCACACACAAGGCATTGTGGTGGACACTGAACATGTGAGCTGCAATGATGATGAAGAAGATGTGAACCCTGTTTTACCCTTAAGGCACTGACCACAGTTCTCTTGTTTCTTTGTTTCCGTTGAATAACCAGCGGTTAAGAGGCTGATGAAAGAGGCTGCTGAACTGAGGGATCCCACTGAGCACTACCACGCCCAGCCACTGGAAGTAAGTTCACCATATGATACCACTGGGCTGTAGTGCCTGTGTGGTGACAGTATTTGCTTAGTTAATTACTTTACTTGAGGATCACCACAACAAACACCATTTCCCAATCTGTATAGTCTAATATCTTTGCTGAAGATGTAAAGTCAATACAAGAAGGAGGCATTTTTTTAGTTTTAGGAAATTCTGGTCTCATACATCTTGGATGTTATTCTTATGCTATAGTTTAGTCCATACTTTCTATCAGTAATAATAACAACATTGTATAATTTTATAGAATCATAATTTAAGAAAGATAAATATAATTTGACTTTCTTTATCAGTTGGATATTGCCCAATTAGAATAACATAGATTAGCACCACAAACAGCTGTGGGGGTAACACTCCCTTCAGACAGACATGAGAAGTCACAGGTTCGGTGTCTCCTGATGAACATGGGACATTTCTCTCTTTTTGCAGGATAACCTCTTTGAATGGCACTTCTCCGTTCGCGGGCCCCCAGATTCTGATTTCGATGGCGGGGTTTACCACGGCAGGATCGTGCTTCCCCCGGAGTACCCCATGAAGCCCCCCAGCATCATCCTCCTCACGGTAAGACGCAGATGAAGGCTGACCTCTCAATCACATCCAATTACTCTCCCGCTGAAGCATGACAGGACGATGTCAAATCAGATGATGAAAGAGTGGAGAATGGACAGCATGTACACATGTAGTGACAGTTAGATCAGAGCCTGGGCTGTCATCACACTGTCAGAGGGAATTGCACTGGTTTTGTGAGAATGTCTCATTATATTCAGACAGCTGTATGACAGGCTGATAAAAGCTAGATTACTCTCAAGTCTTTTGACAGACACTTTTTCACTGTGTCCTTTTTATAATGTTTCTTTTTCAGTTGGCATACATTGTTTGAAAACTCTTACTTTTGCAGAATGCATGATTCAAACGTCCATGTCTATCTGCTTGTAATAATATTGTCTCATATTTTGAGAATATATATTTGATTCAGGCACAGCGGTGCAGTGGTTAGCACTGTCCCCTCACAGCAAGAAGGGCACAGGTTCAAATCCTGCTTGGGGTCCTTCTGTGTGGAGTTAGCATGCTCTACCGGTGTTAGTGTGGGTTTTCTCCGGTTCTCCGGTTTCCTCCCACAGTCCAAAGACATACAGGTTAGGTTCATTGTTGACTCTAAGGGTACATCCCAGAGCTCTTAATTGCATCCACGTTTCCCTCACTTGTGTCTTTTCCTTACGTCTTAGTCCCTCCCACCAGGGAAGCATGGAGAGACGCAAGGAAACCATGCGAGGAGAGAGGAAACGAGGAAATGTGTTTTAAGAGAAATGACACGTCGTTTCCTCTGAAGCGTCACGTGAAGCGACGTCCGTTTCTGATGACAGCAGCAGCTGATCACAGCTGGATCAGCTGTCAGTCAGCTTTAACAGCTGTAGAGACTTTAGATAGAGTTTATGTCTGAACTGATCTAATACTAATAAAGACACACAGTTGTTCTCAGTGGTAGAGCAGCAGTGTTTTCTCTCTGTAGCCTGTTACCTGTTTAACAAACACCTACACATGAATAACAGCTGCAGTCTGTATTTCTACTGTGGACTGAGTCCTGCTTAGAGGACCAGGAACCATCTCTACTGGCACAATATCTTTATATTATTTATTCATTATTAGCGTCTGTAGTTATTTATATTCTGATTGTGAATTCATTATTTAATAACCCAGAATATGACTATGGTGTATTTTGAACACTGGACATTATTTATTAGGCTGAATGTTTCAGGGAAAATGTAAATGATGTAACTCATATCAAACCCGACATTCAGGAATTATCAGCCTCATGTGACTGAATGGAAATGAGGATAAATGATGTAAAATGTGTTTGTTGCTGACAGACAGACTCTCCTTCTCTCTCTGACTTTAATAGTATCCTTAATAAAAGTTAACAGGGGAAATAACAGATCATGAAAAAAAAAATCATTCTATTAAAGGGACTATTTGTAACTTTCAGAAATGCTTGTTAACAGCGACACCTGTGGCCGTTAAGTCAACGAAAGTCAGCGTTGTGCTTGCTCGCTCTAAATAGACATGAATGAGCATCGCTCAAAACAGTGAGGCGACACACGTCAGCTAAAATATCACTCTATATTTCAGCTTCTTGGTAGTAATGTTAGCTGACCAGACGAAGGTCTCTCCATGAATCAATGCTGATCCTAGTGTTGGCTTTTCCTGCCTCAGCCCTGCTGCCTCCGGGGCTGAAGCAGGAAAACAAATGTTATCGTCTCCGAGCGCGCCCGCAGGGAGACACCGGCACCCGGTCAGAGATGATAACGTTTCTCTCTGCGGAGACCCGTCACTTCACAAGACACGGGAAACCTCTGTTGGTCTGGAGGAGCTGCAGCAGTTATTTCTGCACAAACGTCCCCTGTACATTCACTAGATATTCTCAGAGCTAAACTAACTCTTCTGCAGTGTGTACTGAGCGCGCGTGCACTTGCAGAGGTGGAGCGAGACAGCGAGAAAGCGCGCAGTGTGTGTGAGTGAAGGCAAGCAGGCAGAGGAGCAGAGACTCCGGCCATATATGCGACGAGCGCGCATGGGACCCCGGCCCGGTAGATTTATACATGTAAGAAGTTACAAACAGTCCCTTTTAAATGCAGAAAGATGTTTTAAACCCGTTTATCAGGTATTATAAACCCCTCACAGTGACAGGCTGCTTCACTCTCGGTGTGTGGAGGAGAGATACTGCAGATCCTTCTGCTGCTGTTCAGAGCTTCAGTTAACACAGATTTTAACTAGACGGTGACTCAGAAGACAACTAAGATATAAAACATTTAATCTGTGATCTGTCTTCACTCCGGTATAAAACTACAGTGATGTTGAGAGGTAAAGTTATCAGATCAGTCCGGTCGGCAGCAGCGTCCAATCAGTAACTGATATCCAATAAGGGGGCGTGTCGGTCAGTAAAAGACTTCCGTGAAGGCTGCTCTCGTGTATCCTCGCTCATCACTCCTCCTCGATCCCTCCCCGCTCCTCGATCCTCGATCCTCAGAGATCCCTCCTCGCTCCTCGATCCTCAGAGATCCCTTCTCGTTCCTCGCTCCTCAGAGATCCCTCCTCGCTCCTCGACCCTCGCTCCTCTGAGATTCCTCCTCGCTCCTCGATCCTCGATCCTCGCTCCTCGCTCCTCCGTGCAGAAATAAGAGCTTTGGGACGGTCTTCAAGATGGCGCACCAGAACAACTTCCGGTTCAAGCGAGGATCGAGGAGCGAGGAAACGACAAATAAGAGAATTGAGATGCACCTTAAATATCCTGTAGGTGTGAATGTGAGTGTGAGTGTCTCTGTGTTAGTCCTGTGATAGTCTGGTGACCTGTCCAGGGTCAATGTCAGCTGGGATCAGGTCCAGCCCCCCCGCCACCCCGAATGGGATAAACGGTTACAGATAATGGATGGATATATGTTTTATAAATGTATTTCCACCCACATACTCACCTCTACATCATGTTTATTGCCTTCCCTCCTAGCCGAATGGAAGATTCGAAGTTGGGAAGAAGATTTGTCTGAGCATCTCTGGCCACCATCCAGAGACCTGGCAGCCCTCCTGGAGCAGTAAGTTTCCTCAAAGACAAGTCACATGTTCTCCACATGTAGCTCATGCCCTGAGTTCCTTCTCCAACTACAAGTCACTGTTTTAGTGTAGTCTGGAGAGTCTGAACATGATGCCCTTCCAGCAGAGAAACGTGATGAAGTGTCCTCTAGGCCTTAAAATGAAGAAAACACCATGAAGTGCAATATAGGCTGTCCTGCATACCAGACCTGCACCTCAGACAGCTTGAGTCCGCCACTGGAGGCCGGTGCAATTCTACTCTAATGGCTCACATGGTACATGAAACATGATGTGCATTTTCACAGCACTACTTCCATCAGTACAACAGAGGCATGTTACATTCACCACTCTGCTGTGCTGAGTTTCTCTTTTTAACACAAATACTCTTTTCATTCACTAATTCATTCTATACCACTTAGACATAGTTTTTTTAGAGCTATTAAGCTACCATCAATACAACTGAACACTTCCTGAAAAGGTTCTTTCATTTCAAGAACAGAAGAAATTAGGAGATGCAGGGTTTTATTTTGAAACATCTGTGCAGGAAGTGTTAACAGCAAATGACTGAAGATGATTAGTGGATGCACAGTATTTTCCAGTTAAACTCCGAGCAGCAGAGTGGTGAGGTGACCTTGCTGCTGTACTGGTTGAATTAGTGCTGTGGAAATGTACATCATGTATATTTGTGTGTAACATGGAACAGCTACAATCTTTCTATCTATCTATCATTCTGAAGATTTCTCTCGAAAGAACCTTATATCTTTAGTGTTGATCACTGCAAAATAACTCATATTTATTGAGCACCTGATGGTGAAAATCTTCATTGGTATAAGGGCATATTTCTGTACCCCCAGATTCAAAACTGATCATTTATTTCTAGTGAGAACTCTTTTTGGTTCTCTGCTGTCTGTTCTGCTTTTATGCTACTTTGTGGCATTTAATCAGGGGACACTCAGTGGGAGACGATGCATCTTCCTCAGAGCATTTTCCCTACTAGTTCCCTCTCATAACACAAAACGGTTTAAATCAATAAAAGAATAAAATCAAAGACAAAAGTTGCTCTAAACCTCTTTTTACCAACGACTTCCCCTGATGGGTTCTAAAAGTGCTGTGTAAAAGTTGTGTCCCATCCTTTTTGGAATGACCACAGGAAGCCGGGCTGGATAATTGCACCGAGTTCTGCACTTCACAGCCAGGCCAGCTGCTGGCCAAGGGTAAAGATGCTATAGTTGTGTAATTATCAGTATTTTATTGTGAGAACAATTTTAAAGTTAGCCATAAACTATATGAATTAAATTGCTCCATAATTAATTTCAATTGCTGCCTCATTATGTCCAATTTGGCATTGTAACTCTTTGAGAGTCCTACAGGATCTCATCTTCAGATATCCTACAGCTAATTCAATTTCAATTCAATTTATTTTTGTATAGCGTCAAATCACAACAGAAGTTATCTCAAGACGCTTTATATATAGAGCAGGTCTATGACCGTACACCATAGTTTAGAGACCCAACAGTATCCACCAAGCACACTGTGGCCAGGAAAAACTCCCTGTAATAGCTAATACAAGTAGGACTGATAACACAAAACCAATAGTGGTGGATGGAAAGAGTGATAGTACAACTATCGGAATTGATGTCATTGGGTCGTCCTCAGACGGGCTTTCAAGCAGAGCTTCCAGCTATCTCAGTCCACCATACATCTGGCTAGCTCGCCAGCACTGTCCAGCATCTCTCCTCAGTACGTTCATGTGTGTTGGTGTGGGACGTCCCTGTGATCGATGCCCGTGCGTTGGTTCCCGCAGCATCAGCATGCTTGCTGGGAGTTCTTGGATGTCTTTGGCAGTGACCGAGAAGTGGTATTCTCCAGGCTGCCACTTTGTCACTAAGTGTTGGTAATCCCTCGTTAGCCTTGGTAGTCCCTCGTACAGACGAAGTTAATTAATGATGGTAGCAGTTGGTGTCAAGCAGGCACCGGACGCGGTAGCAGATGCAGCCACGATACCGGAGACAACCAGATCCAGGTGAAACCCCGCTCCAAGTGTACCCCTGCTCCAGGTGTGACCCCGCTCCAGGTGTGACCCCGCTCCACGGTTACCTGCGAGACAAGGAGGCACAAGGACTCTTGGGAAGGAATAAAGTTAGTAACAACATGGACATGGGACATGAGTATATACAGAAGGAGAGAGGAGCTCAGTGTGTCATAGGAAGTCCCCCGGCAGTCTAGGCCTATAGCAGCTTAAGTATAAGCGTTATCAAAGAGGAAAGTCTTTAGCCTACTCTTAAATGTAGAGAGGGTGTCTGCCTCCCGGACTGAAACTGGGAGCTGGTTCCAGAGAAGAAGAGCTTGATAGCCGAAGGCTCTGGCTCCCATTCTACTTTTGGAGACTCTAGGAACCTCAAGTAACCCTGCATTCTGTGAGCGCAGTGCTCTAGTGGGGTAGTAGGGTACTATGAGCTCTTTAAGATATGATGGGGCCTTACCGTTTAGCGCTTTGTAGGTGAGGAGGACGATTTTAAATTCTATTCTTGATTTTACAGGCAGCCAGTGTAGAGAAACTAATACAGGAGTAATATGATCTCTTCTCTAGTTCTTGTCAGTACATGTGCTGCAGCATTCTGGATCAACTGGAGAGTCTTAAGAGACTTATTGGAGCTGCCTGATAATAAGGAGTTGCAGTAATCGAGTCTAGAGGTAACAAATGCATGGACTAATTTTTCTGCATCATTTTGACACAGGATGTGTCTGATCTTTGCAATGTTACGTAGATGAAACAAGGCAGTCCTTGAGGTTTGTTTTATGTGAGAGTTAAAGGACATATCCTGATCAAAGATAACTCCCAGATTCCTTACGGTGGTGCTGGAGGCCAGGGCAATGCCATCTAGAGTAACTATATCATTAGATAATTTGTTTCGGGGCCAAGTACAATAACTTCAGTTTTGTCTGAGTTTAACATCAGGAAATTGCAGGTCATCCAGGTTTTTATGTCCTTAAGGCATGCTTGAAGTTTAGTTAACTGGTTTGTTTCGTCTGGCTTGATCGATAGATATAATTGGGTGTCATCTGCATAACAATGAAAGTTTATGGAGTGTTTTCTAATAACATTGCCTAAGGGAAGCATATATAAGGTTAATAGAATTGGTCCAAGTACAGAACCCTGTGGAACTCCGTGACTAACTTTGGCGTGCATGGAGGACTCATCGTTAACATGTACAAACTGAGATCGATCTGATAAATAAGACTTAAACCAACTTAGTGCAGTTCCTTTAATGCCAATTAAATGTTCCAGTCTTTGTAATAGGATGTGATGGTCAATGGTGTCGAAAGCAAAACTAAGATCTAACAAGACAAGTACAGAGACAAGTCCTTTGTCCGATGCCATTAGAAGGTCATTTGTAATTTTCACTAGTGCTGTCTCTGTGCTATGGTGCACTCTAAATCCTGACTGATAATCCTCGAATAAATGATTGTTCTGTAGAAAGTCACACAGCTGACTGGCAACTGCTTTCTCGCGGATTTTGGAGAGAAAGGGAAGGTTAGATATAGGTCTATAGTTGGCTAGGACCTCTGGATCAAGAGTGGACTTTTTAAGAAGAGGTTTAATTACAGCTACTTTAAAGGACTGTGGTACATAGCCTGTTAGTAAAGACACATTGATCATATCCAGTAAAGAGGTGCTAACTAGAAGTAAAACTTCTTTAAGCAGTCTAGTTGGGATGGGGTCTAGGAGACAGGTAGATGATTTAGATGAAGAGATCAGTGAAGTCAGTTTGTGGAGATCGATAGGAAAAAAAGAAGTCTAAATATATATCAGGCTGTACAGCTGTTTCTAAGGTTCCTAAGTTTGAGGATAAATTGGTACCAGTTGACGGTAGGAGGTGATTAATTTTGTCTCTAATAGTTATGATTTTATCATTAAAGAAACTCATGAAGTCACTACTACTGAGGGTTGTAGGAATACATGGCTCAATAGAGCTGTGGCTCTCTGTCAGCCTGGCTACAGTGCTGAATAGAAACCTGGGGTTGTTCTTATTTGTCTCTATTAATGATGAGTAATGGGCTGCTCTGGCATCAGGGAGAGCCTTCCTATATGTTTTAAGACTATCTTGCCAGACTAAATGAGATTCTTCCTGTTTGTTGGAACGCCATATCCTTTCCAGTTTCCTCGATGCTTGCTTTAATTTGCGTGTTTGAGGGTTATACCATGGAGCTGACTTCCTTTGTTTTATTAACTTCTTTTTTAGAGGGGCAACAGAATCAAGTGTGACTCGCAGTGAGCCTGTAGCACTATCTACAAGATGATCAGTTTGGGTGGGGCTAAAGTTAGCATACGAGTCCTCTGTTATATTGAGACATGGTATTGAATTTAATGCTGATGGAATCACTTCCTTAAATTTAGCTACAACACTATCAGATAGACATCTAGTGTACACACTTTTGTCTGATGGTGTATAGTCTAGTAATAAGAATTCAAAAGTGATTAAATAATGGTCTGATAAAAGAGAGTTCTGTGGAAAAACAATTAAATGTTCAATTTCAACGCCATATGACGTAACAAGGTCGAGGGTGTGGTTAAAGCGGTGAGTGGGTTTATGCACGTTCTACGAGAAACCAATTGAATCTAATAAAGAGATAAACGCAGTACTGAGGCTATCATTATCAACGTCCACATGAATATTAAAATCACTTACTATAATGACTTTATCTGTTTTCAGGACTAGGCTTGATAGAAACTCTGAGAATTCAGATAGAAATTCAGAATATGGGCCTGGAGCGCGGTACACTATAACAAAGAGAATTGGCTGTAGTGTTTTCCAGGTTGGGTGTGAAAGACTAAGAACAAGGCTTTCAAATGAGTTATAATTTTGTTTAGTTTTAGGGTTTATTAATAGGCTTGAGTCGAAGATGGCTGCAACTCCACCTCCTCGGTCGGTGTCTCGAGGAATGTGAGTATTAATATGACTCGGGGGAGTGGATTCGTTTAGGCTGACATATTCTTCATGACACAGCCAGGTTTCAGTAAGACAAAATAAATCAATGTGATTATCTGATATTAAATCATTTACTAGTAGAGCTTTAGATGACAGAGATCTGATATTTAAGAGTCCACATTTAATTCTCCTGTTTTGTTGCTTTATTGCAGTGCTAGTGTTAGATTTTATTAGATTATTATGTTTAACTCCTCTTCTGTTTACTTTTGAATGTGTTTATGATTAAAGCACAGAGTTCTTCAGAGATCTAGCCTCTTCATTTTGTTCTCAAAGTGCACCAGATTGATGCATTTAACTTTTTTCAAAATTTCTGTAGTTCAATGTCACGAGAGTTGACGGAAATTCATGCAGTGGGCTTTTTTCAGTAGTGATATATTACAGTTAAAAAACTAAAACTGAAATGAATTTACTTTCATTTTTATTAGTCTTTTTTTTAAATGTGGTAATATGGTTTCAGTTTAGATTTAGGTTTTCTTAGAAGACATACACGTAGTTAGTTTCACTTTACTAAAAATATTTTTCACTGCTGATTTTTGATTCAGTTTGAGTTTTAGTTTACAATAACAACCCTGGTCACAACCCTCGCAAGATGACTCGTTTATCAGAATTTGATCAATTCGGTTCGATGACATTTGGGAAGTCTAAGAGCCACACAATAGAATTATTTATTTATCCCCATTCAAACCCAGAATATTAGTGTGCATGTGCAGTGTGTCAATGTCTGGTTATTGTAATAAAATCCACTATGGATAACCTTCCTTTAAAGTTGGCTTCAGAGACAGTCCGATATAACGGGCTTCCAGATGCTTCATTCAGTATACTGGATGGACCGGAGCACAGACCAAACACAGCCAGTCATAACAGAGACACAAACAAACCCTTGACCCTGACCATATTGTCAGGGTCAAGGGTTTGTGAACGTTTCCTGTGCCAGCTGGAGAATGTGTGAGTACAGACACATGGTGGATGTCCTCACGTAGGCCAGGGTAAATCCAGGCTTACGCTCAGAATACAAAGCATCACTCCCACTTATGTAACACGGGCACTGAACATGACGACATGTGCAACCCGCCGTGTAATTTAACCTTCTCTGTTTTACCCAGGAATGTTGAAGAACGTGCTCTGATTTTAATGTTTCTCATCTCCTCTTTGTTTTTTCTCTTCTTTATCTGTTTCTCTTCCAGTCCGAACCGCCCTAATAGCTATAATCGGATTCATGCCAACAAAGGGAGAGGGAGCAATAGGATCTCTTGATTATACTCCAGAAGAGAGGAGGGCCCTCGCCAAAAAGTAAGATTTGGTGGATGAAAATCTTTCCAGTGTTTACTCTCTGCAGAGCATGTGTTGTGTGTGCACGTCTATGGATAGAGAATGATAATGAGGTGAGTGGTGTGGAACAGTGTGCATGCTGGATTAGCAACCACACAGGTTGAGGATATGATCAATGTGGACAGTACATGCGTGATGCTGGTTGGATGGCATTAACACAGCAAACTCCATCCGAGTATGCAATGTAATCAGCACCTGAGCCTCGGTGGACATGCCTACCGCTAATAACTCACAAAAGGGAAGCCAGTCCTGGTATTACAAGATGACAAATTCATTATCGCCAAAATGCCCGATCTCTGGAGGGAGCATGAGTGGGCACGTTGCTCTTCATTTCCCACTGCGTTTCCCTCGGAGGAAACGGTCCAAAGCCAGAGAAGGAGGGGATCCAGCTGAAGCAGATGAGACGGGGGTCTTAATCAGCGGGCTGTTTCATTAGCACATGGAGATGAGATAGACAGGAAGACGCACTTTGCTATAAATATATAGCTGCTTATCTCCCTGATGGAAAACCCTTTTTTTTGTTTTACTCTGTCTAAGGCTGAGGCAGCACTTTTCTTCATCTCCTGTTCCTGTGTCCACGGTGGTTCATGAGAGCTGTCAGTCAGAAAAGGGCCTCTGCGCAGCTAGATTGTTTGCTAAGATATTTGTCAATTATTTTGAGTTTGCGGAGTTTGTGACTGACAGGTGAGCTGCCAGAGTTGTTGTCCAGCTTGTGATGTGGCAGGGCAAACACAGGGGGCCCTGTGGCTGGAGGTCTGGGAAGTTTCAGAAACGAATATGAATAATGTCATTCATTTCTGACACCTGGGTGCACACTTCATCGAGGAGACATGCTGTCATTGCAAGTAATATACGGTGTAAAGATATAATGTCATGTTGGGGGAATGTTGTGAACTACTTTTCTGGAGCAAAGTTGTTGAATTAATTGTCAAATAAATACATAATTTATCCCAGTAAGAATAGTTTGAGTTGAATTAAATCACAAAAAATTATAATTATTTTCTAGTGCTGATAACTGGAGACAGACCTTACAGAAGAATATGCTTCCTCTGTCTGTTTGATGATGTCATCCAGATTGCTCCAAATCCTCGGATCAATTGCACAGAGCAGTGCACATATACAGTATACTGTATATGATAACATCTGCTCTAGGGATGTCCCAATTCCATCTCAAATATCGCAATCACGGCCGATCAAGGCAGTTTAAACTGGTCGGTATCAGCTGTCACACAATACAATGCAGAGCTGTTTTATATGTCTATATCTCTATGTCTATATCAATCTCTCTCTCTCTCTCTCTCTCTCTCTCTCTCTCTCTCTCTCTCTCTTTATATATACATATATATATATATATATATATATACAGCATATACACCGATCAGCCATAACATGATGACCACCTGCCTAATATTCAGTAGGTCCCCCTTTTGCCGCCAAAACAGCCCTGACCCGTGGAGGCATGGACTCCACTAGACCCCTGAAGGTCCGCTGTGGTATCTGGCACCAAGCCGTCAGCAGCAGATCCTTTAAGTCCTGGAAGTTGTGAGGTGGGGCTTCCATTGATCGGACTTGTTTGTCCAGCACAAATTTGGAGGCCGAGTCAACACCTCCAACTCGTTGCCATCCACATGATGTCAAAGAAAACATGATTCATCAGACTGGACCACCTTCTTCCATCGCTCCGTGGTCCAGCTCTGATGCTCACGGGCCCATTGTAGGTGCTTTTGGCGGCGGACACGGGTCAACACGGGCACCCTGACCGGTCTGCAGCTACGCAACAAACTGCTTATCACTGTGTGTTCTGACACCTTTCTATCAGAACCAGCATTAACTTGTTCAGCAGTTTGAGCTCCAGTAGCTCTTCTATTGGATCAGACAACACGGGCCAGCCTTCGCTCCCCACGTGCATCAATGAGCCTCGGGTCTGACCCTGTCGCCGGTTCACCGGTTCTCCTTCCTTGGACCACTTTTGGTAGGTCCTGACCACTGCAGACCGGGAACATCCCACAAGAGCTGCAGTTCTGGAGATGCTCTGACCCAGTCGTCTAGCCAGCATTATCTGGCCCTTGTCAAAGTCGCTCATATCCTTACGCTGGCCCATTTATTCTACTTCCAACACAAAGTTCAAAGTTCAAAATGTTCACTTGCTGTCTAATATATCCCCCCCTCTGTCCTCTGTCCTCCATCAGTCAGTATCAGTCCTTCCTCCTGTCCTCTGTCCTCCATCAGTCAGTATCAGTCCTTCCTCCTGCACTCTGTCCTCCTCCATCAGTCAGCCAGCAGATAAGTTTACAAGAATTTACCAAACAGGTTAAAAGGCAAAGAGCCGTCCATCATAACTGGCTGTTTCCTACTGTTTCTCTCCAGTCTCTCTCCATGAACTTCATACAGCCTCTCCTTGAATGTATTAATAGTGTTGCACTTGGTTGTTCCTTGTCTGTTTGTTTAGGAAAAAAACTTGTCAGACAAAGCACCCCCTCCACATTGGAAAGGGAGTTTCAGATGCACCTTGTTTGAAGCATACAATGCCTTAAAACCTTCCGGCCACTAAATGTTACCAAATGTGAGATGAAATTGCAAGACCAACCCTTCTGGACCAATGATTGACACAACATTTCCAACGTGCTGCTGTCCTCTCAGTATGAATCTCAGACTTTACAAACAAAATTTCCAGTTCAGCTCGGATGTGTTCTTGATGAACAGAAAGTCTGCCTAAAAGGGTTCAAACAGTCATAAACCAACCATGGAGACTGTCTACATGGCATCTGCTTTTGGAGACTGTAGTCCTGTATACCTGTTTAAACTGTGTGACATGATAACTGGAGGCGTAAGAGAACATTCACCGTGCCTTGCAAACTGTCTGATGCCTAATAAGCCCAGCTTCTTCCCCGACTACATCTTGACTTCACTTGAATAGAATCCAATTTCAGTTTGGTTCCGGAGGAAAACACTGATTTGGATCATTTAATACCATAATGTATCCAAATCTGTCCACGCCACCTTTAGCCTGAGGAGCGCCGCAGTGATGATGTGGTGTTCCTTAGAGCATGATTCATCCCTCCTCTTCACAGCTGTAACATCAGCCCATTAGCTGATGCGAGGGGCGATTAGCTTTTCTAAGACAGATCCACAGAAACCGCTTTAATGTGTTGCATCTTGATGTTTTCTCCACATCACTGCACTAAGCGACTGTGTTGAACCTTCTCTTAGCAATATTGCATTGAGCTTTGCTGTCAGGACTGACATGAGGGCAAAAAGGTACACACAACGGTCTTAACCCTTAGCAGGGACCTGGTATTTGACTGTACCACACAATACAAACAGACAGCCAGTGCCACACCCTTATCTACACATAGATGCACACAGCTTTTGAAGCTGGGTTTTCTGACAGTTTGTTTACAGGATTCAGCCCTGAAAAGTATGGGCAGCTATATCTAATCTGTACAACTCATAATCAAGGTGCCAAAGTACCATTGGCATAACACCAGATGATGGTACATTTTTCTTTGGCAGATAAATCAATGTGCCTCCCACAGCACAGGCTGCTAACTTTGTGAAATGTAACTTTTAAATGCCGGATTCATTCAGAGTCTGCTTTCTTTTTCTTTGTTGGTGTTGACCACGGCACTCTCTGACCAACAGCCAACCAATCTCCACTGTGACTCTGTTGATTAGCTACCTGAGGTCTGTACTACGAAGCAGGATTTGGCGTTAGTGAGGTAACTTCAGGGTTAACCCTTCAGGGTTTTCAGTCCTACGAAGGTGGTTCACTTCTTACCGGGGTAGATCACCATGTTAATTGATGTTGAACAGCTAACCTGCTCCGGAGCAGGTTATGTTCCAGATAAGAGATCAACTCGTATGAAAGCACCGCCTACTGACCAATCAGAGCTCAGTGCGGGGATCGTATGGTAATATTACACAAAGACGAAGAAGTTACAGTCATATCAGACTAAAAACAACACAGTTTAAACTGAGAGATGCAGGAAGGACAGCTGGCTCTATGCTGTGGGTGTTTACCGCTTTGAATTATATTTTCATACTTATTTTTTTACTTGGTCTTGAGTCCGTTTCACACCGCCTGAGAGGGGGGATGCAGCTGAAAGAAGGTTCAAATAGTCATACACGCCGCATTACTGGGCATGATTAGGTGTAATCCAGTCATCCGTTCTACATTTAAAAGCTGTTTATATCTAGACGAGTAAATCTTACTTTTGAGTGTTCTGTTTAATTAATAACTGTTAATTTACGTATTCACACATCTGGAGTTTTTTCTATTACCAGCTGTTCTTCCTGCATTTGGCAGCTTCAACTGTGTTACTTTGAGTCTGATTATGTGTTTAATTTCTTCGTATTTGTCTAATATAGTTTACTCTTTGTAAAATGTGCCGCTCTGCCTGTCTGTCTGCAAATCTGTGGACTTGTCCATGTCTGTGATTGGTCAGATGCTGCAAACACCTCCCAGTTCATGTGAACGCGCTCATAACCAGACTGAGAAACCCTGGGTTGATTTACCGAGTTGATAACCACCTTCGTAGGACCGTTTAGCGAGATCTCGTTTGTTAGGGTTAGTGAAGCCAGATAACGAGAAGATACAATGGGTATGTTGAACTTGCTTCGTAGTACAGGCCTCTGGTCTACGGCTCTTCACTGGGCTGTTTGATGACTTGATTTTAGGGTTAGAAGGTTTAGGATAGATTTGGATTCAGAATAAAGGGTAATTCCAATCAGATCAATCAATCCAAAGGCCAATCAGAGCTTTGTACTGTAAATCGATTTAAAGCAGCAGTGGATAGAAATGGAGCAAATGTGATTTAAAAAAAGTTATTTTTATAAGACGGTCACAATATCCTGACAGTAGTGCACGAGACAAAGTCTCCTGTCACGGGCTAGATGTTCTAAAGCCTGAAAACTGATCCACGAGGAGGAGCAGAAGTCTAGTTATCTCTCAGAACACTTGAATTACAATATGCTGAAAGGTTATTATGGGATTTTTGCCCAGTGATGCCAAAAATATACTGCCTACTGAAGCTTTAAGAATGGGGACGTCCTCTCTCTACGTAGCTACGTATAGCTATGTTGTAGGTCAAGTTACAGAAATAACAACTCACATTGTTTCTTTGATCGTCACATCAAATGAACTGCTTGTAAAAATTGCTACCACAGCTTCAGAGACATCATTCACTACAGCTTGGTTAGGGCAACAACATGAAATGGGCTAACATGGGTCCATTGTTGCTGTTTGTTCCTTCTGACCATGAGTCATGCTAACTTTATACTTCCCGAGATTAGGGTAAGGCAGACTCCTAAACAAAGTATATTGTAGCAAGTAAAGAACGGTAACCCACAGCCTCACACGACATGTAAAGCAACCGCCCTGGAAATCATTTGTTTACATTCAGTTGGACTCAGAAAAAAGCGTTGAAATTATTAGTTTATGTAAGTCATTTTTATGTACAACGCTATGCTTTCCCAGATATATACACAATGCTGTTTTGCTGGAGTTGGGTTTCCCAAATCTCTAAGAAGGAAGGTGCGAGAGAAAAGTTAGCATGACCCGTAGACAGAATGGATACATTTATTAGAATAAGACAATAATGCAGCTGTTACATTACGTATTTAAGATAAGGTGTTGCGGCTAAGGCATTACATCAGTGTTGATTGTATTTCAAACTTATTTACACTTCATGATGAATTACAAGAATGAGCCACTGTATAATTGCATACAGGTAGCATTACATATATCAGTGAAAAATGTAATTATTGTACAAGCTGGTTGGTAAAAAGTATTAGCAGGTAAACCTAAATTTACTGTGACAAGTGAGCAAGAACATTCATGTCGGGCCTGTTCATAATTAACAGGTCATTCATTTTGTTACTGAAGCACTGCCATTGTACCCACAGTAATATTTTCATTTGTGAAGCAGATTGTTCTCTTATAGCGTGGAGGGACCTGGTATTCATCACATGGCCTGATACTGTCACAAGCAACTTAAAAAAAAATGAAGGTCTATGAATCTTTGAAATGCTTTCTTTAAACTCGTTTTTATTGGACTTTAATAGTCCTGCATGCACGTCACCCTGTGCAATCTGACAAGCAGCTACACACATTCCACCATCAAGCACTGGAGACTGGGGTTGTTGTACATCAGTTTATTGACAGAGAAAGGGTGACTTGTGCTCGCCAGTGGTCCTCATCAGGGATGTCCAGGAAGTCACAGGCGAAGATGTCCAGCTCGTCCGTTGGCAAGGTACCCTGACGGTCTGCCAAGCTGTCGCCCCTGCCACCTTCGACACGAAGAGCTGTGAAGTCATCCGTCGCGGCTCCTCCGTAGGCAAGCGAGCACAGAACTGGCAAGCACCTGCGGAGTAAGTGCTGGTGCCGGTGTGAACAGCGCCAAGGCAGGATTCACAGCTGGGATGAAGGTCTGACGGAAGGATGTAGCCAACCCGGCAGCCGGTACACAGACGGACACCTCCAGACCTCTTCATCTTCGTTACTTCTCACTTGACTTGTTGATCGCTGAAAAAGAAATGGGGGCAAAACTATGGTCACACAGCTGTTATATGTTACAAGAGTGGACGTAAGGGGGGGCCGTGCAGAGCATAACTGCAATGTCCCCAGTTTGATTCCAGCCAGGGGCCTTCATTGCATGTTGTGATGAACTCCCCATGTACCATGTGCTCTCTGGTAGGTCCCAGGACTTCTGCTGTGAGGCGTGTGGCTGCTCCATGCACTCTGCCCTCCTGGCACTGACCCCCAACAGCAACCCCAGCGCAGAGGACCACAAGGCTAAAGAGCTGGCCCAGCAAATCAACTTCAAGGTACAAACACTAACTGTTAAACGAGTCCTGTCTGATGTTAGGGCAGGACAGTAAACACATTTCAATTTCCCTCAAATTTTTTGAGGAAGAACTCAATTCTAAAGTAATAAATAGTGTCTGAGGCTCATCATTTCTCATGTTTTACAAGATAGTTGATGATATTTAAGTTATGATTCTCCCTATTTTCTGATGTGCTGCTGTTTTAATTTGCAGTTGATGCTGTTTGTTGTTCATGTAAACCCAACACTTTCCATCAGTACAAAAACAGGGTCATGAGTTTCTCTTTCTGGCTGGACCGCAGTAAAGCAGGGCCAGCACTATAAACGTGAAAGTCTGTCCCTGATTTACTGAGTGAGGAAGTGAGGAAGTTTCCCCATCGGCCGTTGCTCTTTTAAAATGAATAGGTGCCACCAGCCACCAGGGGAAAGTGGAAATAAGCTGATCATTTCACGCAAAACAAACTGTGGTAAATGATAAATGGACTTGCATTGCAGTATAGAGGGGAGTGCAATAGGCTCTAAAGAGACTTATCTTGACATGGTCTGAACACATGTAGAATTTTCTTGCCAACATGTTAGCTTGAGCATTTAATATATGGCATTGCCTGTACACGTCGTCATCATCAGACACTTGATCTGTAATAAAGTGCCCCAGATATTTAGTTTTATTACAAACACATAGCAGTTGTCCTGATCGATAAAAAGCCGGAAAGTTGAGGTCCCTATCTTCTTTTGTTCTACAGATCATGACAACACTCTTTTTTGCATTGTATTGCACATCATATCTGACCCCATACTCGGAGCATATATTCAGCAGCTGTTAGAACCCAGCACTGCTTGGAGAGATAATAGCCAGATCGTCAGCATACAGAAAATGGTTTACCAGGGTGTTATCAATCATACAGCCTTTTTACAGCCTCTTAGTTGGTCAGATAACTCATTCATGTGCACATTAAAGAGGGCTGGTGAAAGTAACCCCCCTTGTCTTACTCCATTACCAACACCAAAGGGATCGGAGACTCGATTGCCCCATTTCACCTGCATATTCTGGTTGGCATACCAATATGCCAAGATTCTTATAATGTTGTCAGACACGCACCTTTGACTCAATTTCAGAGACAACTTTTGGTGATTTACTCGATCAAAAGCCATAGATGCATTAATGAAAACAATTACAACAGAGGAGTTTTGCCTTCTATAGCTTTCGGCTGCTTCTTTCAAGGCATATATACACAAATCAGTGCCATGCTTAGCCTTGAAGCCAAACTGGTTGTCTGTGGTACCAAGATATTTACATAAACACTGTAATAAAATCCTCTCGAGGACTTCAGATACACCACTGGCTAGTGCAATTGGCCTGTAATTATCCGGGCTCCCAACCTTGCCAACTTTGTCCTTGATGACAGGCACAAGAGTAACAGACAACATAGAGTCTGGCAACAGTCCATGAGTCCTAAACCCTGTAAAACAAATGTCAAGAAGAGCTGCAACCTTTAGGCTTGCAAACATAAGATGTTCTGCAGTGATATGATCAGAACCACTTGCTTTATTATCAGGTAGCTGTGTTGTTGCTTGATAAACTGCATTGCTTGGGATTCCCAATGTGTCACTGTTAGCAATATTACCCACTTTGTAGGGGTCACTTTTAACACGATTAAATAAAGCAGAATAATGCTTCCTCCACAACTCAGCTATGTTATCGGCTCCAGAAACTCCCTATAGGGCATGGTAGCGATGTATTGGCCCTGTTCAGAGCTCTCACCTCTTTCCAGAAGTCAGTGAGATTGTTACAAAGTAGCTTTCAGCCGTAGAGTCCGCTCTCATAACTTGTTCGTGTTTGGAAACATAACGAACCACATATTTGTACCTAACATTAGTGAGCTTTTAACAGTCCAGGACCGGCCCCTGTCTGGGTGTAGCTGCCAGAACCCAAGCCTTAAAAGCCTCCTTACCTTCTGCATGATGTGCAGCCACATGCTTGCTCCAACCTGGCTTGATGTTGTAAAGTATGATCTGCTAGCCTCATACACAGCTCCCACAATACCATCATACATAGCACAGAGGGCTTTATGATGAGAAATGTCCTTACAGTTTACATCAGCACACATAACTGCACCTTTGGGTAGATGTACATCACTCGAGAGATCATCAGTTCTTTGATAGTATAACAAGACATCCTCATTAGTGAGCTTAACCCAATCTAACTTAGCCTTACAGGATCTATTGACCACACGAGTCATCTCAGGAAGATTATCAATATCAGACTCATAATCAATGGTACATGGTCAGACATGGCAGTCTCATAAAGTATTTCCATTGATCGCAGAGTAGCATGGGCATCAGCAGTGCAAATGCAATGGTCAAGCCATGATCTTGAGTGCCAGGCTTCACTTATCTACGAATAGCTATCTGCAAGTAAGAACAGTTGACTGGATAATATAAGATTGTTATCATCACAAAACTGCAACATGTGTTTAGCAAACAATGAACACTTATCTGAAATTCTTCTGTATGTAGCATTGACAGCTAAAAACGGTTAACAGCAGTCCAAATTCAAAACACTGGAGCCGTGGCCCGTCCCCTCCTCCGATGTGACTGATAGCAGCGCACTTTTTCACAATTTGAGGGTTACCTTCTAGATACGACAGTGTTAGCTTCTCGTCAGCAGCAGTAGTTGGAATCACTTCACCATCTGTGTGTCTCAAATATTCACAGAGAGATGTACCGAGGCTTTTTAGGTTGGTAGAATCTAACGTTAACGTTACCTCAACGAGTGTGGAAATGGTCAGTGGACTGGATCACACCGGCCAAAACAAAAACAGACGTTCTGGACCAGAATGGAAATTTCAAAGGAGAACATACTAGCTGTAACATGGTTGTTGGAGAAGCCAGTATTTCAATTCAGCATGTTTCCTTCATCTCTGATGACATATCATGGTCATTTTATGATTTATTACAGTAAATATATTACATATTGGTCCTTTAACATGCAGAGGAAAAAAACTTAGCTGCTTTAATGTTTCTATTCTCTGTAGAACCAGGAGTTAATCCGAGTCGCAGCTCTGAGTACATCATCATAACGTAGGCTGCAGTCTAACTCAGAGCAGACGATAATGGTGGTGGGAATTATGCTCCATTAATCTGTGTGCTCATATGAATTTACCATGTTATTATCCATCCATTATCTGTAACCACTCATCCTATACGGGGTCACGGGGGATGAACCTGCAACCCTCTTGCTGTGAGGCGCCAGTGCTAACCAGTGCACCAGCGAGCAGCCCTCCATGTTCTCATAATACAGTTAATTCCTCCCTCCTCATTGTTTTTAATTAATGCCATTAATTAACAACCAAGCTTTTATTTGTTTGTGCTGGCCACATCCTTGGCTATTATTTGACATTCGGCCATAATAACAAAGACAGCCCACAGTCCAGTAATTAATCAGCACAAACGCATCTGAAGTGAGCCACAATGAGAAGGGAAATGTCATGCACTGCTTTATTTAAAAATAATTATTGTTCTATTTGTTATTGAAGTAAATGTGACAGTTTATCATGATCTGCATGCAGCTCTATGACAGGAGCCAAGGCACAGTGTAGATGACTGCCGTTCCCTGTGTATTCCTGCAGGCAGAGTCCAGTTTATCCAGACAGGCCAGTGAGAGCGGAGGTGCAGAGAGCGATCCTTCCACACTCACCGAGGGAGACACCTCTACCTCCACGTCTGCAGGCCAGGAAGATTCTGAAGAGCCCTGGGCTGAGCAGGTAGGTACACACCATCCCCGTGGTTTTATATGTTTTAACTACAAATTTGACTTTACTGGCAACTATTTCAAAAAGCATACTAATTGCAGCTATTGGTTTCATGTCAGTATTCTATGAAAATCAACTTGCATATTCTAGAAAGATAATAATTCACCACAGTGACCGCTTAGTGACCGTAATATAGGTACAAGTTGATATTACATAAACAACAATAAATGTGATGGAGAGCGGGGCCTGATCAGGGCACTCTCCATATATACCTTAATCAGTTTTAAAAAGAGATTACATTATTAAAAAGGATGGTAAAGAGAGAGAGAAGAAAAGAAATGGATAAGATTACACACACTAGCAGACATCCATATATGTAAATAGACAAACCTGTGAAATAGAATTAAGATTCACATTATAATATCATCGATTACAAAGTAATTATTAGTAAGCAACTTCCAGAGATAATCCATAAGGAAAACATTGGGGAGATAAAAACAAACCTTTTACGGCTTTCTTAAATAGTTCTGGTGACAACTTTAAGAGATGAGATGGAACTGAGATGTTCGACACACAGGAGGTCTGAGTTTGGAGTTATTTTGAGTCAAATTATTGTGGAATTGTTGATTATAGGAATACAGTTCATGGAAATACGAGGAAAGGGTCCTGTTCAAAGAGCTGTAGTTGGTTAACTTGATAAACACCGAGCATGCCGGACTGGAAAAACAAAGGTTATAACGGATATGTAATGTTTTAAACTTCTGGTGAATATAATCCAATCAATCTTATTTCCATAGATGTATTTTGTATATACAGTTCCCTTTGTTAACACCTTATTTGTATTTACTTCTTCTCCAAGGTGGTCTCTAGCTCTCCCGTCATCTCCGTTCTTTTTATCCATCCATGGTCAGCTCCATCGGGGCCGTTTCAATGCATTCAAAACTCAGGCAGTTTCAACAAAGCTCAGAGAGTTAACAGTGGTAGTGGGCAATATGGATAAAATCCTCAATCAGAATCAGAATCCTGTTTATTGCCACGTGTAAAAGGTATACACTAGGAATTAGCTTTGGTTTTGTTGGTGCAAATAAGCAGTATAATAATAAAAGAATAGATAAAAACATTAGAATAAAATAAGAATAAAACAAATTTCTTGAAGTGTACAGATCCTGGAGGGAGGGAAGGTTGCAGCTGATCTCCATCATGGTCTGGGGCAGGTTGAATTTCTTCAACTGCCTCAAGAAATACATCCTCTGCAGATTGGTGTCTGGAGGTGCAGCCGTTGGTGTACAAGGAGAAGAGCAGAGGGGAGAGAACGCAGCCTTGGGGTGCACCGGTGCTGATGGTCTGGGTGTCGGAGACTTGCTTCCCCAGCTTTACGTGCTGACTCCTGTCAGTTAGAAAGTCTGTGATCCACCTGCAGGTGGGGTCAGGCACGCTCAGCAGGGAAAGCTTGTCCTGTAGCAGAGCTGGGCTGATGGTGTAGAATGCAGAGCTGAAGTTCACAAACAGGATCCTGGCATAGGAGCCAGGGGAGTCCAGGTGCTGGAGAATGTAGTGGAGGGCTATATTTACTGCGTCATCTACAGACCTGTTGGCTCTGTAGGCGAACTGCAGTGGGTCCAACAGGGGGTTGGTGATTGTCTTTAGGTGGTGGAGCACAAGTCTAAGGGCACGTTCACACCAGCCTTGTTTAGTCCGGTTGAACAGAACCCTGGAGCGTTTATCCCCTTAGTGCGGTTTGTTTGGGTTGGTGTGAACGCCGGACTCGGACTATGGTGTGGACCAAACAACCGCTCTCTGGTCCACCTCGAAGGGGTGGTCTCGGTCCGCTGTCAAGTGAACTCTGGAGCAGTTCGTTTTTGGTGTGAACACCGTTCAAACCAATCACAGGAAGTGTACCATTTTATCTGTCATTTCATTGGTTAAAAGAACATTTATTTTTTCTGTTTTGGTTAGCGGTGGCTATTAGCGCATTTGCTAGCAAAATGTCGAGTGGCAGGGGACAAACCTGGACTCACGACGAAGTGAGATGCCTCCTTAACATACAGGCTGAAGATGATGACAGCGTCTTCCTCGAAATGCCTGCATTAATAAATGATTTAATACCTGTCTCTACTAAAGTGTGCTGATATGTGCTCCAGATCAACACCAACATGAACAGAATCTGACGGTGCTCCATGATTTACCATATCCAGCTAGAAAATTAGGAGCGGTTTATTGTCTCTATTGTCTCTTTACCTGCCAACTGTCTGACCAATAATCACATGACATTTCCACCACCTGAGTTTTGTCTTTGTGAACGTAAACTGGACCAGTTGGAAAATTGAAACAATGTTTCATCTTTGCATTGGTTTTATCGATTTTAGGAACCAGACCTTTAGGTGTGAACAGGACACTTAATGGTGAACCGGACCTGTAGGTGTGAACAGGACACTTAATGGTGAACCGGACCTGTAGGTGTGAACCGGACACTTAATGGTGAACCGGACCTGTAGGTGTGAACCGGACACTTAATGGTGAACCGGTCCTGTAGGTGTGAACAGGACACTTAATGGTGAACCGGACCTTCAGGTGTGAACAGGACACTTAATGGTGAACCGGACCTTCAGGTGTGAACAGGACACTTAATGGTGAACCGGACACTTTATGGTGAACTGGACCTTTAGGTGTGAACAGGACACTTAATGGTGAACCGGACCTGTAGGTGTGAACAGGACACTTAATGGTGAACTGGACCTTCAGGTGTGAACAGGACACTTAATGGTGAACCGGACCTGTAGTTGTGAACAGGACACTTAATGGTGAACCGAACCTGTAGGTGTGAACCGGACCTAAATATCTGTATACACTGGCTCAAATAAAAACAGGCAGCCATCTTCAAAGACCTCATTAACATAACATTGATGAAATCATCTAAATATTCAGCCATGACATTCTAAACCTTTGAGATAACACTAAGCTCCGCTCTCTGTCCTCCAACACAACGTTTCCATCATGGATGTATTCCACTATTCCAGCGTTGTCTTCCAGCAACATGTCACCTCACCAGATTTCCCAACGAGACATGTCCTTGAGCGAGACTCTCTCCATCATGTTGTCAGACACTTCTAATAACAATCAGAGCCTGTCATGGACTCCATGCTGGACCAATTTCAGAAACTGTTGTCCCTATTAGTCAGTTAGACACAGAAACATGGGAGAATAGGGTCCAGGTTGAAAAGTACTGAAGTTACCCCTCTAATCTCCTGGGTACTGGACTGAGCAGTGGGTGTTCTGAAGCTTCACAGTGTATAATCAAAAGGAATATATAGTATAGTGCTGTCTATATGCAGTCAATTACGGATATTTCACATTGTTCCTTTTTATTGGTACACGCTTCATCACCGGCTGACATCCCACTGAGCTCCAACATCATGTTCAATAGGAGATGATTGTGCATGCTGACTCTGCAGCAGCACCATGCCAGCTGTATCGGTTGCACTGAGTACTGTAGTTCTCTTCACATCATTGGTGCCTCGCTGCCGTGTCTGCAGGACATCTACACCGAGCGCTGCGTGCGCAGAGCAAACGGCATCATAAAGGACTCCACTCATCTCTCACATGGCATGTTCACACTCCTGCAGTCCGGGAGAAGATACAGAAGTGTGAAATCAAGGACTACTCGGCTGCTAAACAGCTTCTTCACCACAGCAATCAGACTGCTCAATCACAGTATGTGAACTGCACTAAAGAGACTGTCCCTTTAATAATAGTTTTCATTTTTATATTAACTATTTATTCTATTCTATTTTTAGCGTACTTTTAGCTTATTTATTAGTGCTCTTAATTATTAGTTAATTACTGTATACTTACTTTACTTTATTTTCACCAATTGTTTTGCACTGAATTTCTGAGTGGTGGATGTAAGAAACACAATTTCGTTTTTATGTGGAGCATAAAAATGACAAATAAAGGAATCTTGAATCTTGAATCATAGTGGATGTGCTATGGTAGCTTGGCTTCTTTTCACCAGTTCAGATGATATGGACAAGCTTTGTTGCCTAAGAGGATTGATTTTGGCGGTCTGAAGGAGCAGAGAGGACTTAGATTAGTGTTTCTCAGTTTGGATGATCTGAGGACGGACTCACCATCTGCCGTTGAAGTTGGAGGGACAAAAGTTAAAACTTGTCTGACCCCCGGTATCCCACTCTGCTACGTGTATATATGTTCTATATGTTTCTGCTGTAAAACAGATGCTCCACTTGTAAAATGTTTTTACCTTTTTACCTTTCACCTCTAGTATTGTCTCATTGTCGTCCTCCTCCGCAGGCAGAGGCGTCTCCAGCCACAGGACTAGAGGAACCCCTGCCCCCTGTGGCCCCCGGCACCGGTCGCCCTCTCAGCCCCCGGCAGCGTCGCACCCAGCAGCACGGGCAGCAGGGCCAGAGAGACACCGGTAGAGAACCAGCCAGCAGGCCGCTCTTCGCCCCGGCTCCTCGCCAACCTCAGGACGAGAGCCACGCGGGCTCCGTATTCCTCATCGTGGTGCTCACTCTGGCCCTGGCCGCACTCATCTTCCGCAGGATCTACCTGGCTAACGAGTACAAGTTTGACTACGAGCTGTGACCACACACTTGGCCGCCCCGCCCCCCCCCCCCCCCCCCCCCCCCCCCCCACCACCAACCCCCCCTGCTACCACGCTAACAGAACTCCAGCCAGCTGAATTGGAACCAGAGCCGAGGTGGTGGCTGACGGTGACTTCCTGCTTGTCAGCAGAGGGTTGGGTCTCCACTGGGGGGGGGGACTTTCATTCCTGCAGAGGAGGCGCTCCACTCACCACAACACCTCCACGGTGTCTTTTAATCAATGTGAATTATTTTACTCTCCAGAGGGTCATGCATTTTTAAAAACGGGAAGCTTTGTTGTGTTTGTGATCAGTGCAGCAGCCACACACACACACACACACACACACACACACACCACACGTACACTGTCCTGGGGCTGCCGCTTGTTCCCATTATTTAATTCAAACTGTAATATGATATGTAAACAAGGTTATGGGGGATTTCTGTCTTAAAGTCATGACTTAATCATGGAAGCATCTGCACAGAGTGGATCTGCTTTAGTGACTTCTTCTTGATGTGCTTTAACTTCCTGTTTGGTCAGGTCAGTCACACCATACGGGACTCTATTTAAACGGTGCGACTGCAACAACAACCACTGTGTGGGCGTCTTCACGTGCACCCGCTGTTTGGGTTCATATGGGTGATATGGAATTGGATATAGATATGGAGGTCTGAATTCTCATGTGTCTCGCGTCGTAAATGGATCATATTGTAATTAATATGATATGTCTACAGGAATAAAACATGAAATGAAACTGTTGTTTAAAAAGTTGGAAAGGAAGCAGTGATGAGGCGGAGAAATGATGAGCCCTGGTAATCTGATGTGTGCCACATAAACAGGCCCAATGTTGGGTTAGAAGTGACCAGTCTGATGTGTGTAGAGGTGTGTGTGTCCTGCCGCCTTCAGATGGCTGCAGGGATTTAATGAAATGAAGGAGAAGCTTTAAAGCAGCTGTGAACAACAGATCGATGCAGACTGCTTTACCAACATTCGTGTGTTACACCATGTTCCTTGACCGTTGTAATGTGTGTCTGCAGGGATGCTGTTGAAGGGATGTTATCACAGTTTCTACAAGTAGAGGAGAGCGGGCCTCAAGGTCACAATCTCACACAAACCATCCAAAAATGTGACCTTACTGTAGCTAGGAATAGAAATGTTCCATCACAATATTGTCAGGTATTTTGCTGACCACCTGATCTGCTGAGAGTCAACAGAAGCACAGCGGAAGACGGACTATTTCTGACACTGGCCATGAGGATATGAGCCTACTGTACCTGGAAATATTGTCAGGTACTTGCCCTTTCTTTCATTGCTTTTAGAGCCTGAATAACCTAAATATAATAGAATCATATATCTATCTAATATCTAATAACAGCTACTTGTAGCGTGACAGTGTCCTTGCAGCAGCACCTCCTGCGGTCACAGGGGAACTCTACCTACACGTCACAGTGTGTTTCCAGGTGTTGGGGAGTTCTAGTATAAATCCTTTAGTGTCTTCAGAGGGAGCTGAGTGAAGTCTGAGAAGAGTTAGAAAGAAGTGATATCAACAGACCTCTGTAGGTCCCTGAGGCTCCAGGCTCCATTAGCTGCTACTAGCAGAACACAATTGAGACTCCAACCAAACTGTCCGTGCCCGAGTTGCATTGTGGATAATGTAGGTGCCCGGTTTTGACAAGGAAAAAGAATGTGTGGAACTACTGTATGAAGACGTTATCTCTAGTTCTGCTGCATCAACTTTGAAACCTTTTTGGATTTGTAACTCTTGAGTCTCACAGTGTTACCGTGCAACGCTAAATCAGTGGTCACAGATGTGGTGTAACACCTGCTATAATCACATTAAACTTTCATTTTAAAGCCAATTGAAATGCATCTACTAGTTGGAGACTGTTTAAATTACATTATTACACGGCGTTGTTGAATACTCGATTCTGACTGGTCAATCACGGCGTTCTACGGTCTGCTATTTCTTTATAGCAGACCGTTGCTATGTATAGCAGACCGTTGCTATGTATAACAGACCGTTGCTATGTATAGCAGGCCGTTGCTATGTATAGCAGACCGTTGCTATGTATAGCAGACCGTTGCTATGTATAACAGACCGTTGCTATGGGCACAGCTCTGATGTCAGACTCTGGCGGACCGTTTTTGTGTCAAATGATTGATTTCTTCAGTAAGTAGTCGTGTAATAAGCGGGATAATGTACAGCTAGCGGGTCATTGTTGTGAAAGAATCCCCTTCAGGGCAATGAGAGACCCCCTCGGCGTCGCCCTGTCAACAATGATCGGCTCCCTGTAAATTATCCCTTACATTGTTTATTTACAATTTTAATAATGTTTCATAGTTACAGTTACAGTATGTAGCAATGTTACTCCAGACACAGACATATTTTTTATTTTTATTTTTATGATAATTTGATCTGTGTAAAGTGTCTGAATTACCAGAAAAGCACTATATAAATAAAATGTATTATCATTATTATTATTATTATGTTCCTGAGACGTTTATTCTCAGTGCGACGTCTAAAACCCAACTAGCTACTTTGTGCTCCCTCATTTAAATGAAAGTCCCACCTGCGCTGGGCACAATACCAAAAGCAAATAGAGAACCTGAAGTTCTATCGGATTGCTCAATGAATTGCTCAATGAATAATAATAATAAAGTCCCAGGAGAGCGCTGTTCATGTTCAGTGTGAGACATTCAAACAATCATTTGTTGCGTTTCCATTTTGTTTTGAAGTCATTTTAAGCCGAAACATGATGTTTGTTTACTAAACCTAACCCAGTAGTCCTGTTGCCAAAACCTACCTAAGCAGTAGGGGTGTAACGATTCATCTACTACATCGATGTATCCATTTATATTCCTATGATCCAACTACATCGATAGGTACTCGGCAAATTGTTCTTCACGGGAGACGTATATCGATACAAAATCAATTTGAAACGCAAAAATCGATTGTATGGATACTAAGGATTTGTACCTTGTATTTAAGGACAACAAACGTTATATGAATGTTTTTTAGCACTTTTATTAGTAAAGAAAAGTTAAACGTTACTCCGGTTCTCCAGACATGCATCAGCTTGCCAGCTCTGCCCTCTGCAGCGTGAGGACGCATCCATGGCGTGCGTGCAAACGAACGGCGCACCGGACTCCTCGCTCTCTCACCCGGTAACGGCGTGGAGGGAGACGGACACCGGTCTGCACGAGCTGCCGGCTCTGCGGTGCCGAGGAGAGTTTCAGGCGTCATCAGTCCACTTGAATAGGGCGGCTTCACCAACCGGAGCTTTCCCCGTGCACTGTCGTTTTTCATTCAGAGAAAATGACTTTCCTTTTTCCGTCATTATATCTACATGCATGAGGCATCAGCCTCACGTATCCAGCCGGAGAGCAGACGGTCCGCGAGGCAAATTATCATGATGGGAGTAAAGTAAAAAACTAAACAGTAATTCAACTAACGTTCATTTGTTAATTGATCTACTGTGGATATTGAAGATGAGGACAGAAGCAGCAGGTTAAACCACTGTTCATTGAACTTGAATAGAAGTTGGTTTATTATATGTAGTGTTAAATATTGCACTGCCTTGTATCTTGAGAACTGAAGCAACAGGTCCTGAAGTTGCACTTTTTATTATTTTCTAATAAAAGCTGTATGTATTTGCCATTAATTGTTGTTTACTTGTTTATATCCATAATTAATTTATCTCTGATTCCCTCACAAGAAAAACTTTGAGGAATCCTGCCCTGCTCTGTCCAGTATCACATATTTATTTCACAGTCACACTGACTGAATCTTTGGCCAAAAAAAGTTACTTTATCAATTTCAAATCATTGAATCGTATCGTATCGTATCGTATCGTATCGTATCGTATCGCTCTATGAGCCAAATATCGTCCTTGAATCGTACGGAACCATGGAAATCGTATCGTATCGTATCATATCATATCGTAAACATGTATCGTTACACCCCGACTAAGTAGTGTTTTTACATTTTTTGTTTTGTTTCAATTTGCAACATTAATCACACGTTTAAAATGGTTTAAAACTGTGACCGTAATCTGGGAGAAAGTATGTTTCCCTCAAAACATATTTTGCTTCTGCAGTTTAGTTGTATGGGAACGTAGTTCTGTTGGAGACAGGGCTGCCCACTGGGACAGAAACAGAAAATAAATGTCTTTGCCATGTGTCAAGTTTTATAATGTCTTTCCTACACATCCTGTAGGGATTAGAGCATTGTTGTTAAACTCCTGGTAATACCCAGGTCAGCAGGTCCTACATATTACCCTTGTCCATTATATGTAGCTGTGTATAATCGCAGGGATTATAGATTTCAGAGGCAAGATGTCTACCTATCTGAAGCTACTGTGAAGCACAGCTGTGTATTTCTGAGATATATTTCGGTTATTTCTTCTCTTTCTTCTGTCCGTAGAGTTTGATTGATGTTTTTCAGCCCATTCTCACTGCGCTGTGTAGAAGTTAGAAGTTGATGTTTAAACAAGTCTAAAGAGTGTCCAGCTGTGCTATAGTGGCTCTGTGAGGCTGTCTTCTGAGCTAAACACTAACATGCTGATGTTTAGCAGACATACTGTATAGTTTACCATGTTCATCCACTTAGTTCAGCATGTTAGCATTCTAACAAACACCATGTATAGTGCAGGCTCATGGGAGTGTCATTAGTTTTGCAGGTATTTGGTCATAAACCAAAGTATTGGACAAGTTGAAATTTTGACCTGATGGTGGCGCTTTAAGTCATTCAGTAGTTGTTGAGATATAGGACTATAAAACCAAACTGTCAGCCTTATGGTGGCACCACAGGAAAGGCCGGGGATCACCACAGTCATTATGATTCATCCACTGAGCACCATGAATGGAAATCCATCCAATGGTTGTTGCGTTATTTCAGTCTGGACCAAAGTGGTGGACGGACCAACAACCGTCTGCTGCAAGCGAAGTTAAAGACCCTGAGACACAGGTAAGTAAACCTCTCTCACCTTCTGCCCTTTAAACACACTAAATTCACATTTGGTATCAATTAAATCAAGCTAAGTGTGGAGAGAGTCGAGTCTCAAGTCAATCAAGTCTTGCAGCAGCCAAAACCGACCCAAGTCTCAAGTTTTGACCTGGTAATAATCTGTATAAACCAAACAGCAGCATGCATGCCTTGTATTGCAATATACTGTATACTTACAAGTGCTGGGCCTAGATATGTCCGAGCTATGTATAAAAAAAGACATTAACATAGAAAGCAAAATGTTCGAACTTAATGCCATTTTATAGTCAGCATTCAGCAGGTGTTTTAACTGGAGCTCGAGTCTGACTTGTTTCAGTGGATTTGGACTTGTTTTTATTAACTTGAGTCTTGACTTGGACTTGTTTCAGTAGACCTGGACTTGTTTCAGTAGACTTAGACTTGTTTCAGTAGACCTAGACTTGTTTCAATAGACTTGGACTTGTTTTAGTAGACCTGGACTTGTTTCAGTATACTTGGACTTGTTTCAGTACACCTGGACTTGTTTCAGTAGACCTGGACTTGTTTCAATAGACTTGGACTTGTTTCAGTAGACCTGGACTTGTTTCAGTAGACTTGGACTTGTTTCAGTAGACCTGGACATGTTTCAGTAGACCTGGACTTGTTTCAATAGACCTGGACTTGTTTCAGTAGACCTGGACTTGTTTCAATAGACTTGGAATTGTTTTAGTAGACCTGGACTTGTTTCAGTATACTTGGACTCGTTTCAGTAGACCTGGACTTGTTTCAGTAGACCTGGACTTGTTTCAATAGACCTGGACTTGTTTCAGTAGACCTGGACTTGTTTCAATAGACTTGGAATTGTTTTAGTAGACCTGGACTTGTTTCAGTATAGTTGGACTCGTTTCAGTAGACCTGGACTTGTTTCAGTAGACTTGGACTTGTTTCAGTACACCTGGACTCGTTTCAGTAGACCTGGACTTGTTTCAGTAGACATGGACATGTTTCAGTATACTTGGACTCGTTTCAGTAGACTTGGACTTGTTTCAGTATACTTGGACTCGTTTCAGTAGACCTGGACTCGTTTCAACAGACTTGGAATTGTTTTAGTAGACCTGGACTTGTTTCAGTATACTTGGACTTGTTTCAGTAGACCTGGACTTGTTTCAGTAGACTTGGACTTGTTTCAGTACACCTGGACTTGTTTCAGTAGACCTGGACTTGTTTCAATAGACCTGGACTTGTTTCAACAGACTTGGAATTGTTTCAGTAGACCTGGACTTGTTTCAGTATACTTGGACTCGTTTCAGTAGACCTGGACTTGTTTCAGTAGACTTGGACTTGTTTCAGTAGACCTGGACTTGTTTCAGTAGACCTGGACTTGTTTCAATAGACCTGGACTTGTTTCAGTAGACCTGGACTTGTTTCAATAGACTTGGAATTGTTTTAGTAGACCTGGACTTGTTTCAGTATACTTGGACTCGTTTCAGTAGACCTGGACTTGTTTCAGTAGACTTGAACTTGTTTCAGTAGACCTGGACTTGTTTCAATAGACCTGGACTTGTTTCAGTAGACCTGGACTTGTTTCAATAGACTTGGAATTGTTTTAGTAGACCTGGACTTGTTTCAGTATACTTGGACTCGTTTCAGTAGACCTGGACTTGTTTCAGTAGACTTGGACTTGTTTCAGTACACCTGGACTTGTTTCAGTAGATCTGGACTTGTTTCAATAGACCTGGACTTGTTTCAGTAGACTTGGACTTGTTTCAGTATACTTGGACTCGTTTCAGTAGACTTGGACTTGTTTCAGTATACTTGGACTCGTTGCAGTAGACCTGGACTCGTTTCAGTAGACTTGGACTTGTTTCAGTAGACTTGGACTTGTTTTAGTAGACCTGTACTTGTTTCAGTATACTTGGACTCGTTTCAGTAGACCTGGACTTGTTTCGGAAGACCTAGACTTGTTTCAGACTTGACTTGAAAATTGCCCTCAAGAATTTGAAAAAAATTGAGACTTCACCCAACAAGACTTGAGACTTCAGCCTCGTATTTGACTGACCTGAGTCTTGACTCGGTTTTGTTTTGATTGATCTGAGACTTGACTTGGACTTGCTTTGACTGACTTGACACTTTATTTTGACTTGCCAATAAGGACTTCAGCTATAAATGAACTAGTGCTCAAGTTCAAACAGACAAGCTGAAGCTGAGGATCCACATGTTCTCTGTATGCAGCAGATTGTTTAAAGGCACAGAGATGCACTTCCTTCTCTGTGTCTGTATCTGTGGGTCAGTAGTAAAGGCACAGAGATGCACTTCCTTCTCTGTGTCTGTATCTGTGGGTCAGTAGTAAAGGCACAGAGATGCACTTCCCTCTGGGTGTCTGTATCTGTGGGTCAGTAGTAAAGGCACAGAGATGCACTTCCTTCTCTGTGTCTGTATCTGTGGGTCAGTAGTAAAGGCAGTAAAATGTATCTCTATCTCTTAGCCAGCTTCCAATCCTATTTCCCCAACTTTAAAGAGAAGGAAATCTCTTCTCGTTGCTGAAATTTGTCAAACATTGAACACTCAGCATTCATCCGACTGGATACATGAATAGAGATGCACAGAAAACGTTGTTTTGACTGGATAATACTTTTTAATCTGTTGAGATCAAAAACACTTCAAGTATTGGAACAGAATGTTCAACATCTGCAAAGACTAAAGTTGAGAGCTCATGCAAGGAGACAGAGCTGACACTGTATGATGGAGGGCAAAGGTCATGATGAAAACAATCAGAAATCTGCATCTTTTAAAAAAAACAAAAAAACATTAAGGACAATATTCGGTCTGGTCAGGTGAAGATGGTTCAGTCAGCAGCTGCTGGCGTACTTTATCCTCCATTCCACAGAGAAAAGTGAATTTGGCAAATTGAGTGTAGTTTGAGTCTGAGAGGGATGTTTAGAAATGCTGCCCAATCGGGTGAGATGTTTTGATGTTTCTGGTTTCTAATGCTGATGCTGTTTCACATCTTCCAAAACGTTTCTCTCCAGACTCCAGCTGGGCGGAGTGAAGAGAAGCCCCTAGAGCTAGACAGATGTGGACATCACAGGGATGCCTTTAGGCACACTGTCGTACTCTGCAAAAACATTCCACACATAACAATAATTTCACTTTTTCAAGCAGTTTCTTTTCAATAATATCAAATGAAGTGATGGTTTTTAATCAGAGTGCTGAACATTTGATTCCTGTTTGTGAAATGTAAAAACAAGCAAAGCTGCAGCAGTGTGGCATCATGTTCTTCTTCTTTCTGGTTATCCTCTGAGGACAAAGTGTCTCTGCCTCTAACCCTCTAAACATGCTGTTGCTGTTGTTGTTGTCGTGCAGCGCGCTACATGTGGTGCTGATGCTACGCGCTCTGGAGGCTGAAAACCAATCAGAGCGCTTATCAGACTTCACCATCCCGTCTCTCTCTGCAGAGCAGCATGCGCTCTGGTTCGCCACAGTCCTCTCAGTCGACTCTCAGTCTGACAGGAAGATGGTACCGTGCACGGAGCGTCCTGCTGCACGCGAACCGAAAGCGTCAATCATCGACTCGCTGCGGGACTTTTAAACTCATCATGCCGGGTTACGCCAGGTTTCTGTTGGTACTTGTGTGTCTGATCCTGCTCGGGGAGTGCAGGAAACACAGAAGTAGGAAGAAGCGCTGGTCTGCTCCGGCGGAGACTCACAAGCCCGGAAGGTGAGTTGACCTACTGACTAGTGACGAGCTGTGTGATGAAACTGAGATGTGAACTCTGATCCAGAGATCATCAGAGAACAAATATCCAGCAGCGAGCAACAGAAATCACCTTGAAGGACTCACATTTACTCACAACTGTGTGCAACAGACCAATAAACACTTAGATATGATATCTAGATCTAAGTCTGTCCTTCACTGCGTGTCCAAACTTCTGCGTGTGTTCATCTCCCTCAACATCCAGCAGCCTCGTGTGCTTGTTGTTTCAGGTGAAGTCTTTATTTGGGGAAACAGGAGGGAGTCCAACCAGAGACAGCCCAGTGGAGGGCTTCAGGGAGCTGTTCTCTGTAATCCTGTTGTTTGTCTGGCTGGGTGGCTATTTCTCCCTGACTGTCACACTTCTGAGATTTTCAAATGTTTGTCCTGGTGTAGCCTAACATGCATACATTTATAGTACAAAACATGGATTTGATGTCTTTATCAGTTGGCTACCAGGCAGTGCTTTATTCCATTCTTCAAAAAGGGGTCCTGCATACTGGAGCTTTAAATTTCCATTATTGGTTCATCTTCCTGCCATTGTTTTGTATAAAATTTGGACCAGAGAATTTTTGGCATTTTTTGCTTGGAAAAATGATCAAAAGTGCTCAATACGGAGTTCAGAGCATATCTATTTTTCCTCAGTTCTTTTATTCAATGCTCATAAAAGGTTACAAAGAAGATGAGAAATACAATTAATAAAAAAAAAAAAGAACAAGAAGAGGAAAGGAGGTACAATTCCAAGCATTTCCATTGACTCCACACAGCTCTCAACATGGCCACAGCTGAGCCGGCTGTAGCGGACCTCAGCCAGACTGGTGAAGCTTGCTGATGTCTCCAGAAGCCTTTTATTGATGTTCAGCTGGCAGCCATATTTGAACATGAATTGACTTTGCTTTCTGTAATATCCTTCCTTCAGAAAGCACCTTTCTTCCTGAAACACCGTAAGAGCTAAAAGACAGACAAATCAAATCAAATGAGCTCTTACTAAATATATAAACATTACAAATCGTATCCATATACTGTATCTGCCATACATATTAGCATTAATCAAACATGAAGCCTAGTATGTGCACATGAAAAGCTAGAGGGCTAGCATTACAGTGATGTCAATGAAAAGCTAATGTTAGCAAGACTGTCAAAATGACAACACAACTAAACACTCACACACTGTAAATACGTCCACCTACATCCCATAATGTTACCTCACATCATCATAAAACATATTAAACACACAATACCTTGTTCCTGTACTGGCTAGGTGCTTAATTATCACATTATGATGACAATATAGCAGCAGAAGTTGCATGCTTTCCTTCCTTTGGTAAATCTCTGTGGAAGTAGCCTATAGTTCTTCCACCAGGAGGTGGCGTCAAAATAAAAGTCACATAATATTAAAAAAAGGCGACTATCAAAATAAAAGCTTGTAGAAAGTAATTACCTTAAAGGACCTTAACACACATATAAGAGTCATTTACACCGGCAGCTCACAGCTAACGGTGCTAACGGTGCTAACAGCACGAACAGTGAAAACAACAGCAACAGTGCTGACAGAGCTAACAGTGTTAACCTGGGGGGGACCGGAGGGTCGATGCTTCTGCGACGACGCCGTGGGTTGGGACGGTGTTATCAGCGGTAACCACCGTATGAGAGCAGTGTAGAGCGGCAGCCGCGAGCTAAGGGACATGCTCACATGCACTAAAAGCACACATGGCCGGCCCGGCGATGTCAACAAAACACAGAGAAGTCTCTCTCTTGTAAGTATAAAGGACAGTCTGATGATATACGTTTCTTATTGCCATGTGCAGACCAAAACCAACAATGGATCCGTTCTACTGTCACAGCCTGAGATCTCTTCTTCCTCTGAGCCATGGAGCTCCATTAAAAACACATCAATGAGCCTCACTGTGTCACTGGTTGACATGTTCCTTCATCACCATCAACACACACTCCATCCTACTGACACTAATACTCAGTAGATCACCAAATGTGGATTAATCCGCCGCTGAAAATAGTTCCCATCAAATGCACCATTTCCTACAGTTTGAGTAACATTTGATAAAAACCTCTAACGGCAGCTCTCCTCTCTGTTACCAGCCCTCTGTCAAAGAAGGTCGCAGATGGAACCAAATCCCGAAAGGTGAAGACCAGCCACCTGCTGCGCATAGACGACCACGACTTCACCATGAGGCCCGCCTTCGCAGGTACAGTAAGCTCCGTGAGCTGTAGGAGTCAGTGATCATGTCGGTGACAATGTGAGAGTTATTTGAGTGATGTTACACACCAACAGGATGAGATAAGGTTCACCTTCTGTTGAACCTGAGTGTGAAGTGAATGTTGATGCCGCGCTAACTGGGAAAACAGAAGCAGGTGTATTTTTCCCACTTCTTCTCTTCCATTTGACTGCCAGACCTAAAGAGGACAGAAATAGACGAAGTGTGGAGCTCACAGCCCCGAGCGAAGGAAAACAGAGAGAAATCCTCAGCAGGTTCTAGAACACTGTGAATACATCCTGACACAGAGCTGAGCAGAGGTCATCCTTTAGTTGTTTGTATCTTCCAGCACTGACACTGATCAGTCAAGCTAAAGTCAACAGGGGGGTTTTGTGTGTGTCCCCGCTTTACACCTTGAATGTCAGGACAATGGTACTGCTGCAGGGATTTGAGGAGGCAATTAAAAATAAGAGGCTTATTTGATGAACTAAAGAGTCCCATTCTCTGGTATTTAGCATAAACGGGTCCTGTTTAAGCACAGGAGGAGGTGGCGAGCTAAATGAAACGTCCCACAGTGAATTTCATGCTCCTCTGGGACTACAGTTGCAGCCACAGATGGGAGCGTGGATCCCACTGAGGACCACTTTTAGTCTTGCGTCTGTCAGCTTGTGTTTGCTGGTGCAAGCAGCTTCTTCTGCAGCAGAAGAAGAAGAATGTGATCGTCTTATTCAACATCATCAAAAGCTGACTTGTGTGAGCGCCCCGCTGCTGCCTGTGAGACTGCCATGCGTTCATTTGGCTGAGGGAGAAGTGTGTGTGCAGCAGCTGCTGTGGTTCCTCCTGGCTTCAAAAGGAGCGACTGCAGTGTTACTAATGAAAGCCTCCTAACACGGCCGCTTCCGGAACGTTATGGAGAGCGACGCTGCTATGTGCCAACGGGCATGTCGGTGTAGGGATGGGAGAAATCAGACAAATCCTGACTGTGGTGCATTTTATTGTCCAAACGTACACAATAAGGTGTTCTGTTGTGATCCCACCAAACAAAGATATTGAATAGAGAAATGTTAATTGTTTGGTTATGATTCTTCTGCTTCTACAGTGGGCCTCAGAGAGCAGTAGTGGGTGAGGTTTGTCTTATCAATAGTGTGCAGGTGGAGCTGTGCATGTTGATAACCTGTCTGTTATCCTAATGAGAGCACCTGCAACGCTCCCATTGGGCGGCCCCCTACCGGCGCCCGACAACCCACACACACAGGAAGCTGAAGGGAAGGAGACGTTTGTTTGGATGGAATATTTGTCATCACATCAAGTTGTGATTTCCTGTGTACATCTATTTATGGAGCTCCTCCTCTCTGTCTGCCTCAGGTTTAAAAAACATCTGATGGGCTGGATAGAGCTGTCATGCATTAGTCACATCTGCATTAAAGAGACGGCATGTTTTCCCTCCATTTCACCCGTGGGATTCTGCATCCTTTCACTGGGATTTCTTTCTAGCCTTAGCAGTAGCGTATAATGCTGTCTAATCTAGCCAGAGTAAACCAACAGTGGATTTACAGTTGCTAATCCATGACAAGAGGAGCAGTCCAGCATCATTAGGTGGGATGGATAGGGTGTTTTTCTCCATGAGGACTATTCAGTCTGTGAATAATAGTTAATGAAGAAATGAGACAAAGTGCAGCTGTAATCTATGATATTTGACTTTCTGTAAAAGCTTTTGATGATGATGATTGATATTTCAGATTCAGCCGTGTTGTGTGTGAGGAGGTTCATGTATCTGGCAGACAGTAAAGGAGCGCTGTGTAGGATCTAGCAGTGAGGTTGCAGACTGAAACCAACTGAAACTTCTCCCGTGTGCCAAGCGTGTCGGAGAACTACAGTGGCTGATGTGAAAATGTGAGTGGTCCTATCTAGAGCCAGTGTTTGATTTGTCCGTTCTGGGCTACTATAGAAACATGGCGGCTGCGGCTCCGTGAAGAGGACCTGCTCCCTATGTAGAGATAAACAGCTCATTCTAAGCTAATGAAAACACAACCATTCCAATAGATCCCCCTAAATGCTGCACACTGGTCCTTTAAAGCTGCAGTAGGCAGAACGTTTTTGGCATTATTGGGCAAAAATCCCATAATAACCTTTCAGCATTTTGTAATTCAAGTGTTCTGAGAGAAAACTAGACTTCTGCTCCTCCTCATGGCTCTGTTTTCAGGCTTTAGAACATCTAGCCTGTGACGGGAGACTTTGACCAATCACAGGTCATTTCAGAGAGAAAGCGTTCCTATTGGCTGTGCTCCGGCTGGTGGGCGGTGCTTGGTATTTCCTCAGCAGATCTCAACATGGCTGCCGGGTCACAAACTTTCTCATTTTACAGCTAAACAGTACACTACAAGATGATTCTGAGAACATCTGAGGAGAGAAATAGGCATTAACGTAACAGAATATTGATTCATATTTGATCAGCGCTGCCTAGTTTGACCGTTTGGTCGGAGTTCACGAGTGATTGACAGCTGCTCAGAGATGGCAGCTTTACAGCAGACTCCAGATCAGCTCTGACTGCTTGTTTTCCTCCGGTCTGTGAAATCTTGTAGATGCTGTTAGGAGCACCGGAGGACACCGGAGGACACAGAGGAACATTTATTTCAAATTACCTGTCTCGTGCACTACTGTCAGGATATAGTGACAGTTTTATAAAAATAACTTTTTTTAATCATATTTGTTCCATTTCTACCTACTGCAGCTTTAAAGCTAGCCTGTGTCATTTTTGAAAAAGAAAAATGAGGAAATAACATGTTCTTCCTCTTCTGAATAAAAACCTAAATCAATAAGTGATAAAAACGGACCGGTAGCTTGTGGTGGCTAATGTTAGCTAACCTTTCCCATTCTACGCTCAGTTGGACAAATGAGGATGTCTTCAAAACTGATGCAAATAAATAACTAGAAATGTGTTAGAAAAGCTGAAGCACAAAGGGTCAGGTCACACAGATCCGCTCCCTTGTTGAGTCATTCCAACCCTTCAAATGAAGCGATGCCTTCTGGTGACCTCTCATCACAGGTTCTGGCTCAGTGTGAACAGGGCTTGAGCAGTTCAACCAAAGAGAGATATTTCCTTCTCAGATAATTGAATTTGAAGGATTTTTATTGGCTGAAGACTTTTACGTATGCAGTATTTTACAAGAAAAAAAGAAGAAGAAAGTCAGAAAAATAAGCAAATGACTGAAATCCTGATGTAAGTTAAAAGCAATTAAAAATACTCTGAAATCCTAGTGATTATAAAACCCCAGGGGGAAGCTAAAAGGAAGATGTGAGTTTTAAGATCAGATTTAAAAACAGTGAGTCTGAGGCCCTGATTGTTCCTGGGAGCTGGTTCCACAGATGTGGCCCCAGCGACGAGAAGGCACGACCCCCCTTGGTTGTCAGCTTAGTCCGTGGCACCGTGAGGAGGTTGTAGCTGCCAGACCTGAGTGTCCGGGCTGAGGATTGAGGGGTGAGGAGCTCCTGTAGGTAGGTGGGACCAGTGAAAACCAGGAGGAGTATCTTGTAGATGATCTGATGGTTTATTGGGAGCCAGTGGAGGGAGCGGGGGGACTGGGTTGATGTGCTGTGATCTACAAGTTCTGGTGAGGATCCAGGCTGTTCTGTGTTGGACATATTGTAGTCTGTGGATAGTTGTGTTTGGGAGGCCTGCGAGGAGAGAGTGGCAGTAGTCGATGCTTGAGCTGATGAAGGCTCGGACCAGTGTTTGTGCATGGTGAGGGTCTCAGTCGTGAAATGTTCCTCAGGTGGAAGAATGAGGTTTGACAGACAGATTTGATGTGTGCATCAAAGGACAGTGATGAGTCCACATGTTTTCTTTTCTCTATAATACTACAGATAAAAACACTCAGTAGTTTACTTATACTGAGCAGGAAATAGAGAGCTTCTGAACCATCATCAGAATGTTAGCAGAAAGTAGTGTACACACCATGGACATGGACTTTCTGAGGGCACTATATATAGCATGTAAATTATAGGTGAGTAATAACAGACACTTCCTGTAGTGGAATCTCTCCATGCAGATAGTTTAGAGCTATAGAGATATCTGTCTCTCATATAGCTGTCTATTTTACATACAGACATCAGATTGATTTTCATCTTCTAATATTACATATTTCCCAAGTATGAACTATTTCTTTAAAGGCTGCAGCTGTTCTTCCAGTAATATTTTGAGGGTATTTGATGCCTTCATTAGATAGTGGACAGTATAGAGATGACAGGAAATTAAGCAACAAAGATTTCAGACCAGATACGAACTGGGACACGGACAGCGCTGTACAGCCAGACCACCAGGGCACCCCAAGGCTGTTTTATTCCCCCGTATTAATCCAGCAGCATTCTATAATACTTAAATGATTCACATCCTTCACCAGAAGCTCACATTTTGCATAATCTGCACTATTACATTTATATATATTATATTATATACACTGATCGGCAATAACATTATATATTAGACAGCAAGTGAACATTTTGAACTTTGAACTTTGTGTTGGAAGCAGAAAAAATGGGCCAGCGTAAGAATGTGAGTGACTTTGACGAGGGCCAGATAGTGCTGGCTAGACGACCGGGTCAGAGCATCTCCAGAACTGCAGCTCTTGTGGGATGTTCCCGGTCTGCAGTGGTCAGGACCTACCAAAAGTAGTCCAAGGAAGGAGAACCGGTGAACCGGCGACAGGGTCAGACCCGAGGCTCATTGATGCACGTGGGGAGCGAAGGCTGGCCCGTGTTGTCTGATCCAATAGAAGAGCTGCTGGAGCTCAAACTGCTGAACAAGTTAATGCTGGTTCTGATAGAAAGGTGTCAGAACACACAGTGAGGAGCAGTTTGTTGAGTATGGGGACCAGTCAGGGTGCCCATGCTGACCCGTGTCCGCCGCCAAAAGTGCCTACAATGGGCATCAGAACTGGACCACGGAGCAATGGAAGAAGGTGGCCCGGTCTGATGAATCACGTTTTCTTTTACATCATGTGGATTGCAACGAGTTGGAGGTGTTGACTCGGCTTCCAAATTCTCCAGATCTCAATAAAAATAGAGCATCTGTGGGATGTGCTGGACCAACAAGTCCAACTACAACTAATTCGTCAGAGAATATGTGCCACTAGTTTCAACAGAATTATTTTCACACACAGCAAACTTCCAACATAGGAGTACTGTCTGGGGGAATTTATTATTTATTATGGGCACATTATAATTAAGTCTGCTGTGTGTGGTACATAATGAGCACTTGAAGGAGCGGGGGGGAACAGGGCGGCCCACAGCTCATTTTTTCCTCAGGTGTGTAATGGATGAATTCATCCCTGCTCGGGGGAACTGGCTCTTTATTTCTTTACTTCTTCTAGCTGTCTGGTCACAGACACTCTTCAATAGATGAGCACAGAGCAGTAAAACAGGATCAAAAGCTCAGGAAACACTGCTGGTACACATCACAATAAAAGTCCCTCCCCAACAATGAAATCCTGCACTTCTTAGATTAATGATCATTATGTGGCCTACAAGGGTAACTTTCTTAATTAGACACATTATGAAAGTCTACACACACAATGACTCAATAATTACACTGATCAAATATTCAGTAGCTGGATGAATCCCCTCTGTGGCTGATCAAATGTTTGCTTTTACGTCACATCGTGAATGCGTATGGATTATTTGCTTTTGTTTCCGCTTCAGTTCTTTGAGGATAATTCCATATTAAAGAGTAAGACGTTGTGTTAAATGAAGCCATCGGGCTCTCAGGAAAGCTGAACCATGAAACTATCAATATGGCTGTTCTGCATGCTGCGTGTGCCCGTAAACAGGCTGTTTTGCATTTTAACTTTGACTTCTAGTGTTTGCTCCTCTGTGATGTCAATACTGTTGTGGCGTGGCGTTGGCTGGCGCTCTCTTGCTTCATGCCCCATTTGAAAACAGGCCACACGGAAGTGCTACTGAGGGCTACGAGGGCCAACAGCAGTTATGATGTGGAGCATCTCTATGACGCATTCATGGGTCTCATCTGATAATCAGTGACGTGGAATAATTCGCTGATGCTGTCAGCTCAAAATAGCAAACGGAAATCTTCTGGCAAAACCACGTGCGGGACATTTCCTGTGTGCTCGCTTGTCCTGCCTGTACACGTACAAATACCCAAACACACACCTCACTTTTTCAGCCTCAATCTGTAGCCAACATGTTAAACATTGAAGCACAGAAAACAGGCTGCCATACTCTGTCATTTAGGGAACATGCACAGTTACATCCCTCCTCTGGACAAACCTTTTTTGGGTTCTGGCTCTGGCCTCCTGTGACGCAGCTGCAGAGAGAGCTGAGACGGAGAAAAATCACAGACCCATCCCGCTCCACAAGCACCGCTGGTCCAGGCTTTTTTTCTCAGCAGGTGTCTGGTATTACGTCCACTGAGGCAACACATCAACAGGAGCTCAGGCCTTGCTCAATCTGGCATGTGGTATATGGCATATGGTGTGAGTAAGAGTAGGGAGGACACTGCTGACAGCTGGAACTGGGCACGAGCTGATCTCCCCTCTTCCAGGTAGCAGCTTTGCTGTGCCACCAGTTACGTAAGGCTGGCACCCTCACGGCTGCTCAGATTAATAATACTACAGCAGTCAATGTGCCCTCTGAGACCCCGGCCGACATTACTGTGTTTAACAGGCTGTAGCAGGTTCAGTCTTAAAGCTAGAGTGAAGATACTGGTTTCATATGAAAGTAGAAAACCTAAAGAATCCATCAGTACCAACACTGTTAGATTGACGGGAAGGAGGTTAAATAACGCTCCAAAGTTAGGCAAAACTTTGGCGAGGGAAAACTGTTATGGCCATTTTCAAAGGGGTCCCTTGACCTCTGACCTCCAGATATGTGAATGTAAATGGGTTCTATGGGTACCCACAAGTCTCCCCTTTACAGACATGCCCACTTTATGATAATCACATGCAGTTTAAATGTGTTATTGTCTCCTATTCTAAAATGGTGTGTTTGAATATTTCTGCATACTGGGGTCCCTAAACAGTGTTGAACTCCATAAATTGGGTATCACTGTAAAGCTGAGACTCTGGTGGATCCAATGAGTCCAACTGTATTCATGTGTGATGATGTTAGTCCCCATAGGAGACATTTCATTGACCTCCCTGTATAAAATGACCTGTGGTGACCTCTAGGATAATCAAAGCCTCCTGAAACTTTACAGCCACAAACTAGAGACCTAGAGCATTCAGAGGATGGATGGATCAAACTAGAGACCTAGAGCATTCAGAGGATGGATGGATCAAACTAAAGACCTAGAGCATTCAGAGGATGGATGGATCAAACTAGAGACCTAGAGCATTCAGAGGATGGATGGATCAAACTAAAGACCTAGAGCATTCAGAGGATGGATGGATCAGACTAGAGACCTACAGCATTCAGAGGATGGATGGATCAGACTTGGTGTCTTAATGTGGTATTTTGGAGGGATTATTGATCATTTTTATCAATTTTAGAATGGTAAAAAAATTGTTGTATTTCATTCTTCCTGACCACCAGATGACGGTGCTTTAGCACTGGATATCTCCATCTCGCACATGCATAGGTCGAGTCGTTATACCAACAAAGTCACCTGTGAACATGCAATGACGGTATAAAACCCTAACTCCATCACACAAGCTGTTCCTTCTATCTTCTCACAATTGAAGAAGCTCACAGCAGGTCAATCTAGCTCGTTGCTTCGTAACCTGAACTTCATTATCTGTTTTCTTTCAGACGAACAGCGATGATTTTATATTCCATTTCTGCCAATAGATCCCCTGAAATCCTAGATACTGGATCTGTAATGTTCTGACTGTCGTATAGAGAACCTTTAAATTCAGGGATTATGATCATGATTAAAATAAACCAACATGACCTGTCGGTAGGAGACAGGATGTCTAGTGTCAAACTCAGATACCCAATAACTACCTACAGTAGACAAGACCTAGCCTACATAGTTAGATACAGTGAGCCAAACGTGTAAACCCCAGCTGAGTGTTCCTAGGAATTACAGTCAGAGTGGATCATTCTGGAGTGGGTGCCCTTTCTGTAACTAAGCTGAAAGTTAGTGATGTGTTAGAGGGTGGAGGTTGGGGTGGTGTATGGGCGTATAGCACTTAAGACTTTCATGCAACTGTCATAATCTAACGATTTATGTTGCCATAAACACAACCTGTTCCTTACCAGAACCATACTGTAGTTGTCATGTGCAGATATTGTCAGAGGATATGGTTTTAAAGAGGTTTGCACTGGACATTAAAAGATTGTCACTGAATGTAATGCAGAGTTTTAATATCAACATTCTGTCAGGAGATATACACCGATCAGCCATAACATGATGACCACCTGCCTAATATTCAGTAGGTCCCCCTTTTGCTGCCAAAACAGCCCTGACCCGTGGAGGCATGGACTCCACTAGACCTCTGAAGGTCTACTGTGGTATCTGGCACCAAGTCGTCAGTAGCAGATCCTTTAAGTCCTGGAAGTTGCGAGGTGGGGCCTCCATGGATCGGACTTGTTTGTCCAGAACATCCCACAGATGCTCCATTGGATTGAGATCTGGAGAATTTGGAGGCCGAGTCAACACCTCCAACTCGTTGCCATCCACATGATGTAAAAGAAAACGTGATTCATCAGACCAGACCACCTTCTTCCATCGCTCCGTGGTCCAGTTCTGATGCTCACGTGCCCATGTAGGCGCTTTTGGCGGTGGACACGGGTCAGCACGGGCACCCTGACCGGTCCCCATACGCAACAAACTGCTCCTCACTGTGTGTTCTGACACCTTTCTATCAGAACCAGCATTAACTTGTTCAGCAGTTTGAGCTCCAGTAGCTCTTCTATTGGATCAGACAACACGGGCCAGCCTTCGATCCCCACGTGCATCAATGAGCCCCGGGTCTGACCCTGTCGCCGGTTCACCGGTTCTCCTTCCATGGGACTCTTTTGGTAGGTCCTGACCACTGCAGACCGGGAACATCCCACAAGAGCTGCAGTTCTGGAGATGCTCTGACCCGGTCGTCTAGCCAGCATTATCTGGCCCTCATCAAAGTCTCTCACATCCTTACGCTGGACAATTTTTTCTGCTTCCAACACAAAGTTCAAAGTTCAGAATGTTCACTTGCTGTCCAATATATCCCCCCCACTGCCAGGTGCCATGGTAACCAGATAATCCATGTTATTCACTTCACCTGTCAGCGGACTGAATGTTATGGCTGATCAGTATATTTCTCTTTAGATCTACCTGCTTCTAATATGTGAAATCATTGAAATTAAACTTTTAAACGTTTGTTTGTGCAGTTTCCACATTAGTATGACAGGCATCATATAACAGTCCTGTGCTGGATTATGATGTCATTTTAAAACATAAATGAGAAAGTCAATGAGCCTGACATATCCTATATAACTTCTATCTGTTTGATATTTCTCTGCAGGTCCAGCTGTCCCTGTTGGAGTTGATGTTCAGGTGGAAAGCTTGGACAGCATATCAGAAGTAGACATGGTGAGTGGTTTAAATGTGTTAAATGCCAAATAGAAAAATGGATTACAAATAATGTAGCAGCTGTAATCTGACTGTAACAAGAACTGAAATCAGCTGCAGATACTAAAAATAAATAATAAAATAGATTCAGTTTGAGCGTAAAAATCAAGGATTATTCTGTCTCTTTGAAAGCAAAGACCAACACAAATTTAAAGTAATGAGATTATGGAAGAAGTACAAATATAAAGTCATTTGTAATGCTACTATTCCAGTGGATTATGTTACTGGTGGCAAATGTAACCAGTAAATCTGTGACAGATTCAGTTTGCAGCCGCTGACTTAAACAAATGAGCTCATACTGCCTGAACACATGGGGAGAAGCTCTCCTCAGACGAAGCAGCTAATGAGGCAGCAACATCCTTCATTAACAGCATGAGAATGGACACAAGCACAACAGTGATTAAGATTGTCACTTCTCGATCCAACTTTTCTGATTGGACACACCAGATCAGAGCCAGAATCTAGTTTAAAGGACCTTTTAACGGGTTCTGAAACAGTCTCAGTGTAGAACTGGTGCCTCTATATGACCTACAGAGGTAAACAAGACCATCAGCGAGAATATTGGATATTTCTATATAAGTAGATATTCTTAATGCCTGTCATCGGGTCCGATTCCCCGCGGCATCATTCACCAGAAACTGCTTCAGCTCATACTCCTGCAGCTTCGCTGCCACCTAGACCTGCAGTCGGAGCTCCCACCCAGCAGCATTGCCAGCAGCATCGCCCAGCAGCATTGCCAGCAGCATTGCCAACAGCGTTGCCCAGCAGCATCGCCAGCAGCATCGCCAACAGCATCGCCAGCAGCATTGCCAGCAGCATCGCCAGCAGCATTGCCAGCAGCATCGCCAGCAGCATCGCCAGCAGCATCGCCAGCAGCATTGCCCAGCAGCATTGCCCAGCAACATTGCCAGTAGCATTGCCAGCAGCATTGCCCAGCAACATTGCCAGCAGCATCGCCAGTAGCATTGCCCAGCAACATTGCCAGCAGCATCGCCAGCAGCATTGCCCAGCAACATTGCCAGCAGCATCGCCAGTAGCATTGCCCAGCAACATTGCTAGCAGCATCGCCAGCAGCATTGCCCAGCAACATTGCCAGCAGCATCGCCAGGAGCTTTGCCCAGCAGCATCGCCAGCAGCATTGCCAGCAGCATCGCCCAGCAGCATCGCCCAGCAGCATAGTCAGCAGCATTGCCAGCAGCATAGCCAGCAGCATTGCCAGCAGCATCGCCCAGCAGCATCGCCCAGCAGCATAGTCAGCAGCATCGCCCAGCAGCATTGCCAGCAACATCGCAGCAGCTCGTCTGCAGCTGTGGGACTTGGCGATCACCGCCTGTATCCTGGGAGCTGACACCACACTGCTGGAGGTCTTGGCTGTATTGCTGGGCCTGCCGGAGGGAAGGGAGACACAGGAGAACCAGAACCAGGACTGAGCGGGGCAGACTGTCAGGCCCTGCAGCAGTAAAGGGAGTCTGGCAGCTGCAGATCTTAAACGGGGGTGCTCATGGAAACACGAGCGCTTTTGTCCATGAAAAATAAACAGAAAGTGAAAGTTCCTTGTAGTAACTGTAAATGAATCAATGGTCCTTTATCAGATATCCGTGTTCTGCCACTGACCTTTTAGTTATCGTCACTTAGCTGTTGTTTTTAGTTGGATAATCAGAATGAGATTATGAAAGCTTGATGGTAGGAATTGTTTTTTTTGCTGAGTAATGTAATTAAATCAACCTTCTGTTCTGGAACCATAAATTGGATCCAAAACTGTCGTCCTGATGTTGCTGATGTAAGCTCCCGTTTGCAAGGACGACCAGGGATTACATTTCATTTGGATCCCAGTGTGTATATAACTGTTTTGGAACGGAGGGGGAAAAATGAATGATTCCAGACGACGGCTGCTCTTAATGACATTATGTCACATCACAAAGCTGCAGGATGCAGTTACAGAGCAAACAGTCTTCTGCTGTTCATTTACAGGTAAACAGGTTTAGCAAAGACAAGACTTTAAAGGATATGGATGGTATTATTCTATATTTTTGTCATTCTCGACATATCTCATGAAAATACCCAAAACAACAATGTGTTAGTCTGTCTCTCAACATTATCTGACTCCCTGTATGTGGCTCATATTTAAAATATTTAAAATCATAAAATCACCACACAAATTTCAAGGTTCAGTTATTTCCTTAAAGGCCGTTTAAAAAAAATTCAGAGATTTGTTTCTAAACACATTATAAATGTTGGAAAATAACGACTGAAAACATGAAAAGACAGTGAACATTGTAGTACTGGATTGTGGAGTTAGACCGTTAAACTGTTTTTCTACAGTTTTGTGTTTAGGATTTTTTGGGCGGGGCTGAAACCATGGCTCGATGACGCTGTGGAGCCATCCTTAGCATGTCCCCACCCATCTACAGAAACCTGGTTTTTGAAAGGCAAAAGAGAAGCCCAGGAACATGACAAAGTGTCAGAGTATGGAGTACCAGGGCCACCAATATCTTTGATACTACCAGGACCATAAAAGCAAGCACTTTGTCCACGGCCCACGTCCTTGGGTCCCCAGCAACACACAAGTGTGAAGTGGAACAGATGAATGGTTCTGGAGATATGTGAATAACACACAGAGGGACAAACAGAGATTCATGCTTTATAGTTAGATTAGACACAAGTGTGTTTTATTGCTTATGAATTCAACTTAATATTTTGTGGCAATTATTAAATAATTGTAAATGCTATATGGTAGTGTAACAGTAGCACAATAAAAGACAGCTACACAACAATTTCTATCTAAATGTGTAAAGATTAGCCATCATTAGCCATCATAACCTGCTGGTTCTACCAGACCAAGGAAGACTGTGGCAGCAGAACCCTTCAGTGTAGTGCACAGGGACTTAAATTATGCAAGGTTGTGTTTTGTTGCTAATAAATTCAAATTTTCATTTGTTGGACACAGAATATGTTATTCCTTATTTCAAAAGTGACATAGTCAAGGAGAGCAATACTCATGCTTTTGCCTCTCTTGTAGCCCGCAGATGTTTTTTACTTCATTGGAAGGATTAAAAGTCTACATCTCCTAATTCTAGGTTGAATTTTGTGTTTTACTTTACATAAATAAGCGTGTTGTGAACCTGCGTGTAGACTCATCTTACTCTCTGAATAATGAACCCTTTAAATAGGAAAATACTGCACCAGACTGTAGACCAGGTTTCTGTTGGTCAATGGTGCAATCCCTTTCTGCTGCCTCAAGATAGCGATGCACCAACCAACCAGCGCCTAGCCACACCTCCACACCCATGGATGCACAGATGGGCGCAAGTCCATTTGCTACTTAAATAACGTGGGCGCTGGGCAATGACAATGACAATTACGCTGCGCAAAACTTGGGATCCTTTTTTCTCCTTCGTTAATTCTGTTCCTTCTTTTGAAGATTAGCATGATTTATGTAGTGAGTCATTTATGTGATGGGGGGTCGCCTTCTATACTGTGTTCTGGTGTTTTTATAATGATGTAAGACTGAGTGACACGTCGTACTTTCTGATGGGTGGATGTTGTGTATTGATAACCCAATAAAAATACACTACATAGTCTCACTTTAAGGGATTCAGCTTTCAAGACCATCAAAATCAATTAGTCACAGTTTAACAGCAGTTCTATGCATTCAAGGATGCTTCCATTGAAAACATCATTAGTAAACTTCCAACACATTACAGTTATTATTACCCTTTGGAGAGATGTAGACATGCCCCTGAATTCATCACATGCAACATCAGAGGTACTATTATGGTGGGTGCCAAGAGTACAATGTGTTGCTGCAGCCATTATTCCAAACTGATGTGCTCTTATGTAATGCCATGTAGACACAAGACCACTCCTGCCTGCATAGCAACAGGGGGAAGGAGGCGAGAGGTCAAGGGTGATCTAGGACCAGTGGAAGCTGTGGACTGTCCGTAGTTAACATATGTTCAGCACTTCTCTTGACCGTGTGTGTTCAGTCATAAGCAATCCATATAATCCAGCACTGTAATCCCAGAGGAATTCAATAAACCGCAGGCTGCAGGCATACAGAGTCGTTGTAGTGACACTTAATCCAGAAGCTGTTTCTGTTTGTGTCACCCCTCCCCCCGCTCCCTCAGGACTTCACCATGACCCTGTATCTGAGGCACTACTGGAAGGACGAGAGGCTGGCCTTTCCGAGCTCCACCAACAAGAGCATGACCTTTGACGGGCGCCTGGTGAAGAAGATCTGGGTGCCTGACGTGTTCTTCGTCCACTCCAAGAGGTCTTTCATCCACGACACCACCACTGACAACATCATGCTGCGGGTCTTCCCCGACGGTCACGTCCTGTACAGCCTGAGGTGAGAACAGGAAGCGTCCCCCCCGCACACAAACATCTGCTTTCACAGGGAGTTTTCATTCCAACCAGATGAGACTTGGCAGGCCTTGTTACAGCATGCACAGAGCTGGTGACGTTCACACTCTGCTCTTTTCCTCAGGGTTACGGTCACTGCTGCCTGCAACATGGATTTCAGTCGTTTCCCTTTGGACTCACAGACGTGCACGCTAGAGCTGGAGAGCTGTAAGTACTCCTCTCTATAGCTAAGAAGACAGTGGAAATCAAGTGCTACCAATTCTTAAAGGCCCAACGCATTTTGGCAGCATGTTTGTGTGGTCATTCATGACTGTTTTATGACTATATACTCTTATTAATCAGTAAGAGGTTGGTGCAGAACAACAGTTGAAGTTAATTGCATCATGTAATCATGTGGGTATATGTTAATACATTGATGCCACTGGTTACAGGAAATGCTCACATACTGGTCTTTATCCATCCAAATACTGCTACTGATACTGAAACTAGTACAATTCTATACTCTTTATTTATTATTTTATTTCTATTTTATTTTATTTAAAGTTAAAGGAATACATACACATACTTAAGACATAAAGACAGCAGCAACAACATATATAAAAACAACAACATAAAAATCATAAAAAGAGGTGCTACCCGTTGTAAGTAGTGCACTGTCAAGAGGTAAGTTCATATTCATGTATACATACAATCAACCTCATATATAGATACATATACATATATACATATATCTATATCTACACACGCATTCATATAAACTGGGAAAAAAAAGTTCAGAAACTTGTGTTTGGTGGATTATTTCTCTGTTGTTACAATGCTAATGGTCATTGTATTCTACATCGTTGGAAAGCCTGTTTATTTACCTTCACAATGATGTCCAACTTGTATGGATCATGCATTTGTGGGATGAGCAGCACAGCTGATTATGTGGGTAGCGCCCAAGAAAAATGTTCCAAAATGCTCTGTAAACAGTGTATTCTCATAAGGCTACCAGGAAGCCTGCAATGACTGCCCTTCACCATCAGGCCCATTTGCGCTGGTGTCGACAACACAGACAATGGAACCTGAACATGTGGGGGAATATCATGTTCAGTGATGAGTCCAGGCTCTGTCTGCGAAAGTTGGATGGCAGGGTCAAAGTATGGAGACGACGCGGAGAACGCTATGCTGATTGTTGCACCGATGGAGTAAGAGCTTTTGGTGGGGGCGGTGTCATGGTGTGGGGGGGCAGGGGCGGGCATCTCCCTCACTGGCAAAACAAGGCTTGTCATCATTGAAGGCCATCTCAATGCAGTGAGATATCGGGATGAGATTCTGCAGCCAGTGGCGATCCCATATCTCCACAATCTGGGACCTAACTTCATCCTCCAAGATGACAACGCTCGCCCCCACAGAGCCAGGGTTATCACAGACTACCTCCACAATGTGGGAGTAGAGAGAATGGAACGGCCTGCCAAGAGTCCAGACCTCAACCCAATTCAACACTTGTGGGATCAGCTTGGGTGTGCTGTACGTGTTAGAGTGACCAACACAACCACGCTGGCTGACCTGCAACGAATCCTGGTTGAGGAATGGAACGCCATCCCACAGCAACGTGTGACCAGGTTGGTGACCAGCATGAGGAGGAGGTGCCAGGCTGTTGTGGCTGCGTATGGATCTTCCACCGCTATTGAGGCTCCTGACGGTGTATTAAATGAATAAAGTGTAAAATAGCCAATATGTCTTGTTTGTTCCTTGTTACTGATAGAGAGTTCAATCATCCAATCCACCAAACAACTCAAAACAAGAGTCAACACCAACAGGAGAATAAACTGTTTAGCACTGGCAGAGCATTTTGGCAATTTTTTCTTGGGCGCTACCAACATAATCAGCTGTGCTGCTTATCCCACAAATGCATGATCCTTACAAGTTGGACATCATTGTGAAGGTAAATAAACAGGCTTTCCAACGATGTAAAAGACAATGCCAATTAGCATTGGAACAACAAAGAAATAATCCATCAAACACAATTTCCGAACTTTTTTTTCCCAGTGTTCATATCCACTTAGGCACATTCGCTTACACAATTATCTATTCTATTATACAGACAAAAAAGGGACATATTTACATCCCTTTAGTTGACCTTTATCAACATTATTTATTAATTAATTTTTGTTTAACTCCAATTTTCACCCTGACTCAAAGTATCCCACCCATGTTCAAAAATGATATTCTGTTCTTTATTCCTGTTAACATCTTTCACAAGAACCCACTGATTCTTCAAAATCATTTTGAAACGTTCAGTGTTTAATCTTTTTGTAGCTTTAAATATAAATGCTTTCCCCATCATCATAATGATGATGTTGTTCAGGTCTTTTCCTTCTTCATCATCCCTTAAATCACCAAACATTATGAATTAAGGACAACTATAGAAATTTGATTTGTAAACTGAGATCCACTTTTCAACTTTAATCCAAAATAATGAATGTCTGACTCCTCTTCCTCCTCCCACAATCTACATGAGTCACATTGTTGGATGCGCCATTTTTTTATCATTTTCTTAGTAGGCGAGTATTTTTAGATTAGTTTTAGTTGTAAAATTCTAATGTAGACATCAAAAAAAGTTGTGTAAATGCATGGGATACATTTGTCTAACAATTCTATACTGACATCCATGCTCTCTGTCCTTCAGACGCATACACAGACGAAGACCTGATGCTGTATTGGAAAAGCGGCGACGAGTCTCTGAGCACTGACGACAGGATTTCTCTGTCTCAGTTCCTCATCCAGAAGTTCCACACGACCTCCAGACTGGCTTTCTACAGCAGCACAGGTAGACTGAGTGGACTTTTACACAGATCTTTTCTTTACGGCCCATTTATCCACTGGTGACTGCTCCTGTAGGGACCCTGAGTCCCTCACGGATGACTGAGCTTTTCACCCGATCTCTAAGGGAGACACCAGCCACCATCCTGAGAAAACCCATTTCAGCCGCTTGTACCTGCGATCTAGTTCTTTGGGTCCTGACCCAGCCCTCATGACCACAGGTGAGAGTAGGAACGAAGATTGACCGGTAGATCGAGAGCTTTGCCTTCCGGCTCAGCTCTCTTTTCGTCACAACGGTGCGGTAAAGCGAATGCAATACCAATCACGTTCCATAGTCCCCTCACTCGCGAACAAAACCCCCGAAGTACTTGAACTCCTTCACGTGGGGTAAGGACTCATTCCTTACCCGGAGTAGGCAATCCATCGGTTTCCTGCTGAGAACCATTTCTATATAATTATATACTGTATAGTAATATAATGATTTTCTCACAATGCAAATAATGCAATATTTCCTGTTCCTGTATAATTTCAAACTCAGTCATCCGTGAGGGACTCGGAGTAGAGCCGCTGCTCCTTTGCGTTGAAAGGAGCCAGCTGAGGTGGTAAGGATGCCCCCTGGGCGTCTCTCTAGGGAGGTGTTCAAGGCACGACCAGCTGGGAGGAGGCCACGGGGAAGACCCAGGACTAGGTGGAGAGATTATATCTCCACACTGGCCTGGGAACGCCTCGGGATCCCCCAGTCAGAGCTGGTTAATGTGGCCCGGGAAAGGAAAGTTTGGGGTCCTCTGCTGGAGCTGTTGCCCCCGTTACCCGACCCCAGATAAGAGGTTGAAGATGAGATGAGAAATAACAAAGGCAACCCATGCAGCCTTAATCCTAAACTACATTGTAGAATGAATGTTTTTCCATTTACTGATGTTCGTGGCCCCTCCTCTGCCTGAGTGACGAGGTAACATTACCGTTAAATTAAAAATCAGCAAACACACTTCGTCCACATTTTGTCCAGTTATACTGTTGACGGTGACACCAACAGTAAACTGTAGACAGTGTGAAGGGCCTGGAGCTTTCAACTCCAAAAAGACAGATAACCACAGGTTCCTGTTCATTTATAATGGACATGTGTGTTGTGATATTTAAACAAACTATCTGAAATCAAAGCCTCTCGTCTACAGACCGGTCTCTAGAGAGCTCCAGCCAGCTCGTAGCGATCTGTGAGCGTGACCGCCCGAGAGAGAGGTACCCGACCCCGACAGCGACCCCGGCAGGCGCTAGCTAGCTGTCATGGCAGTTTGTGGAGCTTCTAAATTCTGAAAACTTCTGACATTTTTTTTTTCGATTCACCGTCTAATATTCGAAAACTGTCAATGTTCTACATCTACGCAGTTGATTTCTCTCCTCAAAAACTTTCAGAAGTGAATTTATTGATGAAATAGCTATGAAAATTGTAAAAAACGAGAAGTTTCTGGCTACTGTTGTTGTTGTAACCGTAGCCTGTAGCGGTCCAGCGCTTTGCATTGTGGGATACTGTAGGTAGACTGGTCCGATGGGGACTGGAGATTTTTTCCAAATCAGTACGACATCCAGGTACTTTTGGCATACTGTAGATTTAGCTTTTGTTCGCATACTACATACTACATACTACATGAGGTTGTCCTAGTATTGTATGAAGTTGTACTACTAGTATAGTATGAGGTTGTATTGCTAGAATAGTATGAGGTTTTATTACTAGTATAGTATGAGGTTGTATTACTAGTATAGTATGAGGTTGTATTACTAGTATAGTATGAGGTTGTACTAATAGTATAGTATGAGGTTGTACTACTACTATAGTATGAGGTTGTACTACTAGTATAGTATGAGGTTGTACTGCTAGTATAGTAGGAGGTTGTACTACAAGATAGTATGAGGCTGTACTACTAGTATAGTATGAGGTTGTACTACTAGTATAGTATGAGGTTGTATTATTAGTATAGTATGAGGTTGTACTACTAGTATAGTATGAGTGTGTACTACTAGTATAGTATGAGGTTATACTACTAGTATAGTATGAGGTTATATTTCTAGTATAGTATGAGACTGTATTACTAGTGTAGTATGAGCTTGTACTATTAGTATGAGGTTGTACTACTAGTATAGTATGAGGTTGTACTGCTAGTATAGTAGGAGGTTGTACTACTAGTATAGTATGAGGTTGTACTACTAGTATAGTATGAGGTTGTACTACTAGTATAGTATGAGGTTGTATTATTAGTATAGTATGAGGTTGTACTACTAGTATAGTATGAGTGTGTACTACTAGTATAGTATGAGGTTATACTACTAGTATAGTATGAGGTTATATTACTAGTATAGTATGAGGCTGTATTACTAGTATAGTATGTGGTTTTACTACTAGTATAGTATGAGGTTGTACTACTAGTATAGTATGAGGTTGTACTACTAGTATAGTATGAGGTTGTATTATTAGTATAGTATGAGGTTGTACTACTAGTATAGTATGAGTGTGTACTACTAGTATAGTATGAGGTTATACTACTAGTATAGTATGAGGTTATATTTCTAGTATAGTATGAGACTGTATTACTAGTGTAGTATGAGCTTGTACTATTAGTATGAGGTTGTACTACTAGTATAGTATGAGGTTGTACTGCTAGTATAGTAGGAGGTTGTACTACTAGTATAGTATGAGGTTGTACTACTAGTATAGTATGAGGTTGTATTATTAGTATAGTATGAGGTTGTACTACTAGTATAGTATGAGTGTGTACTACTAGTATAGTATGAGGTTATACTACTAGTATAGTATGAGGTTATATTACTAGTATAGTATGAGGCTATATTACTAGTATAGTATGTGGTTTTACTACTAGTATAGTATGAGGTTGTATTACTAGTATAGTATGAAGTTGTACTATTAGTATGAGGTTGTACTACTAGTATAGTATGAGGTTGTACTACTAGTATAGTATGAGGTTGTATTATTAGTATAGTATGAGGTTGTATTACTAGTATAGTATGAGGTTGTACTATTAGTATGAGGTTGTACTACTAGTATAGTATGAGGTTGAACTACTAGTATAGTATGAGGTTGTACTACTAGTATAGTATGAGGTTGTACTACTAGTATAGTATGAGGTTGAATTACTAGTATAGTATGAGGTTGTACTACTAGTATAGTAGGAGGTTGTACTACTAGTATAGTATGAGCTGGTACTATTAGTATAGTATGAGGTTGTACTACTAGTATAGTATGAGGTTATATTACTAGTATAGTATGAGGTTGTACTGCTAGTGTAGTATGAGGTTGTACTGCTAGTATAGTAGGAGGTTGTACTACTAGTATAGTATGAGGTTGTACTACTAGTATAGTATGAGGTTGTATTATTAGTATAGTATGAGGTTGTACTACTAGTATAGTATGAGTGTGTACTACTAGTATAGTATGAGGTTATACTACTAGTATAGTATGAGGTTATATTACTAGTATAGTATGAGGCTATATTACTAGTATAGTATGTGGTTTTACTACTAGTATAGTATGAGGTTGTATTACTAGTATAGTATGAAGTTGTACTATTAGTATGAGGTTGTACTACTAGTATAGTATGAGGTTGTACTACTAGTATAGTATGAGGTTGTATTATTAGTATAGTATGAGGTTGTATTACTAGTATAGTATGAGGTTGTACTATTAGTATGAGGTTGTACTACTAGTATAGTATGAGGTTGTACTACTAGTATAGTATGAGGTTGAACTACTAGTATAGTATGAGGTTGTACTACTAGTATAGTATGAGGTTGTACTACTAGTATAGTATGAGGTTGAATTACTAGTATAGTATGAGGTTGTACTACTAGTATAGTAGGAGGTTGTACTACTAGTATAGTATGAGCTGGTACTATTAGTATAGTATGAGGTTGTACTACTAGTATAGTATGAGGTTATATTACTAGTATAGTATGAGGTTGTACTGCTAGTGTAGTATGAGGTTGTACTACTAGTATAGTATGAGGTTGTACTACTAGTATAGTATGAGGTTGTACTACTACTATAGTATGAGGTTGTACTACTAGTATAGTATGAGGTTGTACTACTAGTATAGTATGAGGTTGTACTGCTAGTATAGTAGGAGGTTGTACTACTAGTATAGTATGAGGTTGTACTACTAGTATAGTATGAGGTTGTATTATTAATATAGTATGAGGTTGTACAACTAGTATAGTATGAGTGTGTACTACTAGTATAGTATAAGACTGTATTACTAGTGTAGTATGAGCTTGTACTATTAGTATGAGGTTGTACTACTAGTATAGTATGAGGTTGTACTGCTAGTATAGTAGGAGGTTGTACTACTAGTATAGTATGAGGTTGTACTACTAGTATAGTATGAGGTTGTACTACTAGTATAGTATGAGGTTGTATTATTAGTATAGTATGAGGTTGTACTACTAGTATAGTATGAGTGTGTACTACTAGTATAGTATGAGGTTATACTACTAGTATAGTATGAGGTTATATTACTAGTATAGTATGAGGCTGTATTACTAGTATAGTATGTGGTTTTACTACTAGTATAGTATGAGGTTGTACTACTAGTATAGTATGAGGTTGTACTACTAGTATAGTATGAGTGTGTACTACTAGTATAGTATGAGGTTATACTACTAGTATAGTATGAGGTTATATTTCTAGTATAGTATGAGACTGTATTACTAGTGTAGTATGAGCTTGTACTATTAGTATGAGGTTGTACTGCTAGTATAGTAGGAGGTTGTACTACTAGTATAGTATGAGGTTGTACTACTAGTATAGTATGAGGTTGTACTACTAGTATAGTATGAGGTTGTATTATTAGTATAGTATGAGGTTGTACTACTAGTATAGTATGAGTGTGTACTACTAGTATAGTATGAGGTTATACTACTAGTATAGTATGAGGTTATATTACTAGTATAGTATGAGGCTGTATTACTAGTATAGTATGTGGTTTTACTACTAGTATAGTATGAGGTTGTATTACTAGTATAGTATGAGGTTGTACTATTAGTATGAGGTTGTACTACTAGTATAGTATGAGGTTGTACTACTAGTATAGTATGAGGTTGTATTATTAGTATAGTATGAGGTTGTATTACTAGTATAGTATGAGGTTGTACTACTAGTATAGTATGAGGTTGTACTACTAGTATAGTATGAGGTTGTACTACTAGTATAGTATGAGGTTGAACTACTAGTATTGTATGAGGTTGTACTACTAGTATAGTATGAGGTTGTACTATTTGTATGAGATTGTACTACTAGTATAGTATGAGGTTGTACTACTAGTATAGTATGAGGTTGAACTACTAGTATAGTATGAGGTTGTACTACTAGTATAGTAGGAGGTTGTACTACTAGTATAGTATGAGCTGGTACTATTAGTATAGTATGAGGTTGTACTACTAGTATAGTATGAGGTTATATTACTAGTATAGTATGAGGTTGTACTGCTAGTGTAGTATGAGGTTGTACTACTAGTATAGTATGAGGTTGTACTCCTAGTATAGTATGAAGTTGTACTACTAGTATAGTATGAGGTTGTACTACTAGTATAGTATGAGGTTGTACTACTAGTATAGTATGAGGTTGTACTGCTAGTATAGTAGGAGGTTGTACTACTAGTATAGTATGAGGTTGTATTATTAATATAGTATGAGGTTGTACAACTAGTATAGTATGAGTGTGTACTACTAGTATAGTATGAGGTTGTGCTACTAATATAGTATGAGGTTATATTACTAGTATAGTATGAGGCTGTATTACTAGTATAGTATGTGGTTTTACTACTAGTATAGTATGAGGTTGTATTACTAGTATAGTATGAGGTTGTACTATTAGTATGAGGTTGTACTACTAGTATAGTATGAGGTTGTACTACTAGTATAGTATGAGGTTGAACTACTAGTATAGTATGAGGTTGTACTACTAGTATAGTATGAGGTTGTACTACTAGTATAGTATGAGCTGGTACTACTACTATAGTAGGAGGTTGTACTAGTATAGTATGAGGTTGTACTACTAGTATAGTATGAGGTTGTACTACTAGTATAGTATGAGGTTATATTACTAGTATAGTATGAGGTTGTACTGCTAGTGTAGTATGAGGTTGTACTACTAGTATAGTATGAGGTTGTACTACTAGTATAGTATGAGGTTATATTACTAGTATAGTATGAGGTTGTACTGCTAGTGTAGTATGAGGTTGTACTACTAATATAGTATGAGGTTGTACTACTAGTATAGTATGAGGTTGTACTCCTAGTATAGTATGAGGTTGTACTACTAGTATAGTATGAGGTTGTACTAATAGTATAGTATGAGGTTGTACTAATAATATAGTATGAGGTTGTATTACTAGTATATTATGAGGTTGTATTAGTAGTATAGTATGAGGTTATATTACTAGTATAGTATGAGGTTGTACTACTAGTATAGTATGAGGTTGTATTATTAGTATAGTATGAGGTTATACTACTAGCATAGTATGAGGTTATAGTTCCAGTATAGTATGAGGCTGTATTACTAGTGTAGTATGAGCTTGTACTATTAGTATGAGGTTGTACTACTAGTATAGTATGAGGTTGTACTACTAGTATAGTATGAGGTTGTACTAATAGGATAGTATGAGGTTGTATTACTAGTATAATATGAGGTTGTACTACTAGTATAGTATGAGGTTGTACTACTAGTATAGTATGAGGTTGTATTAATAGTATAGTATGAGGTTGAACCACTAGTATAGTATGAGGTTGAACTACTAGTATTGTATGAGGTTGTACTACTAGTGTAGTATGAGGTTGTACTACTAGTATTGTATGAGGTTGTACTACTAGTATAGTATGAGGTTGTACTACTAGTATAGTATGAGGTTGTACTACTAGTATAGTATGAGGTTGTGTTACTAGTATAATATGAGGTTGTACTACAAGACAATTGTTGCATTCAAAATGTTACGGTACAGTAGTAGTAGTAGTAGTAGTAATAAAGTAGTTACAGTATGTTGGAACAGAGAATTACAGGTTGAATACCTGTTTTTGTCCATGTTCTAATGATAGTTCAAATTTCAAATAAGAAGTGACAATCCTAGCGCCCATCCCAATATAATGGAGTTAAATGTCTTTTTAACCTTCTCTAAAGACACCAGTCATCAAGGTAGAAAATAGTGCTACTTTAGGTAACCCATATTAATTATATTAGTAAATATAAAAAGCTGAAAGCTGTTACTGAGTGGAGCTTTCAGTAAAAGCTCTGAATTAATTGTTTGGCTTTGCCCAACGAGGTTTTACTCAACCAGTGAGATTAGCACTGAGTCCAGAGGAAAGCTGTTCCTCTGAGAACTCAGGAACTGGAGCACTGATGTGGAAAAACACATCTATTTTAGTACAGTACATTTCTTATACTTCCCCCACATTGTTATTCTGCCATTTGCTAACTTGCTGTGCTCTGCTGTCATAAATGTTGTTCCAATGATCTCTTTTCTATTCAGATGTTATGTGGTTTTATAGGCCCATCCAGATTTCTGTCATCCCTGTTACAGATTAGTTCATTTCACTGGATCTATGTTTATCATTTTTGTTTTACCTCTGACACATAAAACAAACATTCACGGTGCTTTCCTTCCTCCCCGTCTCCCGCCGTCCGTCTCCAGGCTGGTACAACCGTCTGTACATCAACTTCACTCTGCGGCGTCACATCTTCTTCTTCCTGCTGCAGACCTACTTCCCCGCCACTCTGATGGTCATGCTGTCCTGGGTGTCCTTCTGGATCGACCGCAGGGCCGTTCCTGCCAGAGTCTCATTAGGTAACACAATGACCACCCTGCCTGTTCCCATTTAATGTGTGTCAAAAGCACACCCCAGTGACCTGAGAGCATGACCCCATTATAGCACAGCAGAAGCCAGAAAGCAAATCAGACTGGTAAAAGAAAACTTTTTTGCTTTCTTTCTGAGATGAGAAGATCAATATCAATGTCCACATTAAGTATGGAGCTGGAGCTAGGTTAGCCTAGCTTAGCATAAAGACAGGAAGCAGGGGTAAACAGCTAGCCTGACTCTGCCTGTAAGAAAATGAAACACTAAAGCTAACTGACACACTAGCCATATTTTTATGCACGTTTTGAAGGATCACATCAGAAAAGCTGTATGGAAACGGCACAATTTGATAGAACTTCCTCAATTATGCAAAAACGTTTTTACTCTCGCTTGAGATGGTTTGTGCTTCTGTCGAAAAAGAGTTGATGCATTTAATGTTATACGTAAACGCCTTTACAGAATCAATTCTGACGTAGCGAACATTTAACTCAGATGGCTGATCAGCTGTTTCTGCTGTCCACGTCTTTAAGTTTAAATTGAATTTATTTGCACACATAAAGCCCCATAAAACCCCCCAAAAATTGTGTCAGGAGAGGTCAAGAAGCCACAGGCTTATACAAACCCAGACGTTCCCAGGCCAGACCAGATATATAATCTCTCCAGTTTGTTCTGGGTCTACCCCGGGGCCGGGTCGGAGGCGTTCCCAGGCCAGACCAGATATAAAATCTCTCCAGTGTGTTCTGGGTCTACCCCGGGGCCGGGTCCAAGGCGTTCCCAGGCCAGACCAGATATATAATCTCTCCAGTGTGTTCTGGGTCTACCCCAGGGCCGGGTCCGAGGCGTTCCCAGGCAAGACCAGATATATAATCTCTCCAGTGTGTTCTGGGTCTACCCCGGGGCCGGGTCCGAGGCGTTCCCAGGCCAGACCAGATATATAATCTCTCCAGTGTGTTCTGGATCTACCCCGGGGCCGGGTCCGAGGCATTCCCAGGCCAGACCAGATATCTAATCTCTCCACTGTGTTCTGGGTTTACCCCGGGGCCGGGTCCGAGGCGTTCCCAGGCCAGACCAGATATCTAATCTCTCCAGTGTGTTCTGGGTCTACCCCGGGGCCGGGTCCGAGGCGTTCCCAGGCCAGACCAGATATATAATCTCTCCAGTGTATTCTGGGTCTATCCCGGGGCCGGGTCCGAGGCATACAAAAATAGAAGTGTAATACAACCGTTTGTGGTATTAAGGGCTTACAGCCTCAATATTGCCAACTTAATGACTTTCTGGCTTGGCTTGGTACATTTTTAAGCACCTAGCAACAAATCTAGTAACTTTTTGGGCAGACCTTAACTCAATAATTCTCAGTGAATGTGCTGTCATGTGTCTGGCTCTCTGGACTGACTGGGGTCAGTGATTGGAGGAGGGCAGCAGCCAATCACTCATCCCCTTTGTTTGTCTGGGGACCTCCTCCTCCTATTTTCTTTTTGTTTCCCCAGTTTCTTGTCGTTGCCCTACAAGCTCGGGAGCTATCTCTGTACTGGACAGAGAGCGATAACATGGATATGAATTTTCTTTATATTTCACACAAGGTTGTATGTTCTCTGTGCTTCAGGTATAACCACGGTGCTCACCATGTCCACCATCATCACTGGAGTCAACGCCTCCATGCCCAGGGTCTCCTACATCAAAGCTGTGGACATTTACCTGTGGGTCAGTTTCGTCTTTGTCTTTCTATCTGTGCTTGAATACGCTGCAGTCAACTACCTGACAACGCTGAGGGACGGTAAAGACCGCAAGCTCAGAGAAAAAGCCAGGCAACAGGTACAGAGACCTTTTCAGAATATGGCATGCGTCCCCAAATGGTGCTTTTAACTTCTTATTCACTCTTGATTCCTCTCCTCTCTTTTGCCCCAGTCCCAGACACTCCCCTGCACCTGTGGCATGTCCCACACCAGGACCATGATGCTGGACGGAACGTACAGCGAGGCGGACGCCAACAGTCTGGCGGGTTACACGAGGGCCTCCATGGCGGCTGAGGATGCGTCAGAAAAACAGGAGCGAATGGTGGTGCATCTCTCCCTGGACAACGAGCCCACGGGGACCAAGAAGAAGCGCGGCTTCCGAATCATCCAGAACACCCACGCCATCGACACCTACTCTCGCATGATCTTCCCTGGCTCCTACATCCTGTTTAACCTGATCTACTGGTGTGTGTACTGCTGAGTGTGTGCATTTTAGCCTAAACAGTAGCAGTGAGAGGAAATCTTGTTGTTGACTTTAGAAGAGAGATACTGTACAGTTGTTTCCATTCTGCATGTTCAGGTAGAGCAACAAATTTGGCAGGATGGATAAAGAATATCAGAATATCTCCAACTCTGGCTCACATGTCACTGCTGGACTGGACCACTCCAACACCATCTCCTGCTTTACACCATTATATCACAAGCTCATGTTTACCCCAGTCACACTCTGACAACCTCGTGGGGCTGGTTGCACGTTGTGCTCCTTGAGTAGTCTAATGCCAGTTGAACAAAAATAAAAACTATTTTAAGGTCTTGTTCGCGAGTTAGGGGACAATGGAACGTGAGATTGGCCGGAGAATCGGAGCAGCAGGGGGGCGGTATTGCATTCGCTTTACCGCACCGTTGTGACAAAAAGAGAGCTGAGCCGGAAGGCAAAGCTCTCGATCTACCGGTCAATCTTCATTCCTACTCTCACATATTCATGTTCATGAGGGCTTTGTCATGACCCAAAGAACTAGATCTACTGGTCAGTCTTTGTTTCTACTCTCACCTATGGTCATGAGGGCTGGGTCATGACCCAAAGAACTAGATCTACCGGTCAGTCTTCATTCCTACTCTCACCTATGGTCATGAGGGCTGGGTCATGACCCAAAGAACTAGACCTACCGGTCAGTCTTCGTTCCTACTCTCACCTATGGTCATGAGGGCTGGGTCATAACCCAAAGAACTAGATCGCGGGTACAAGCGGCCGAAATGGGTTTTCTCAGGAGGGTGGCTGGCGTCTCCCTTAGAGATAGTGTGAGAAGCTCAGTCATCCGTGAGGGACTCGGAGTAGAGCCGCTACTCCTTTGCGTTGAAAGGAGCCAGCTGAGGTGGTTCGTGCATCTAGTGTGGGCGCCTCCCTAGGGAGGCTTTCCAGGCAGAAGTTTGGGGTCCCCTGCTGGAGCTCTTGCCCCCGCGACCCGACCCCGGATAAGAGGTTGAAGATGATCTGATCTGATCTGGGAGCTTTTAGATAAATTATGTTAAATGACGTTTTCATAATGTGAAGAAATATGCTGATTTAAAGGTTATGTCTGTAAACTGAGTCACAACATCCAGTACAACTGTGTCCATCTCTGATTGTATCTAGGTAGCTAGCTATGCAGGAAGATAATGTCCCCATTCTTAATCCCGCCGACAGAACTCAAGTAAGGGTTCCGGAGGTCTGTACTACCAAGCGAGTTCAACATACCCAGGGTATCTTCTCGTTATCTGGCTTCACTAACCCTAGCAAACAAGATCACACTAAGCGGTCCTACGAAGGTGGTTATCAACTCGGTAAATCAACCCAACAACCCAACAACCCAGTACAATGGGCACGTGAGCATCAGAACTGGACCACGGAGCAATGGAAGAAGGTGGTCCGGTCTGATGAATCACATTTTCTTTTACATCATGTGGATGGCAACGAGTTGGAGGTGTTGACTCGGCCTCCAAATTCTCCAGATCTCAATCCAATGGAGCATCTGTGGGATGTGCTGGACCAACAAGTCCGATCCACGGGGGCCCCACCTCGCAACTTCCAGGACTTAAAGGATCTGCTACTGACAACTTGGTGCCAGATACCACAGCAGACCTTCAGAGGTCTAGTGGAGGCCATGCCTCCACGGTTTAGGGCTGTTTTGGGAGACCTACTCAATATTACGCAGGTGGTCATAATGTTATGGCAGATCGGTGTATATGTCTATGTGAAGCTGGCCTGTTAGATCTGAGCCACAGGGAAATCTTTGTGCAACCAGCCCCCGCCCAGACTTCCCTCTCTTCTCTTGAGCTCTCTATCTTCATGACCAAACTGTCAAATTAACAAGAGCAGCTAATTTGGCTGCTATCGCCTCTCGTAACCTTTGGATCTGACTGAGTCACAAAACTAAATGTGTCCAGAGCAGATGGCTAATGAGGCAGTAAGTGAGCTAAATACCAGGCTTTCTTCCCTTAACGGCGCCCCGACTACAGTGACAACCTTTCAATTAAAGTGACAGTAAACGCTGCTGCCCTGGATTACTGTTGGCATTAACCAGACTGAAACTAGGATGTTACTGTATGGGTTTTAAAGCACCACACACCACTGTTGCTGAGCAAAGTATTTATTTATTTATGTATTTACAGCTTGTTCATTTTATTTGATATTTATTTATTTATAAATTTTTAGTGCAACAATAGATCCATGTGCCATTAAACCTTAAATTGGCAACGATGCACGAAACAGGGCTTGTACAGAAACTGCTTGATGCATGCTGTAGACTGTATATTTATAGATGTATATTTCTTAGAAAGGACTTAAAACATGGGAAGCTGTAACAGTGATGTAACCAACTTCAACTGCCTTAAGTGAACATTTTTTTGATACACCAACATGGTTTAACGGCAGTGTTTCTGTTTTTTCATTTGTTTGTTTGACAGTATGAGTGACTACAGCTATATCCCAGTTTTCTAAGCAGAATTCCATCCAATTCATTCACATTTAATGATGTGGGTAAATAGTAAGCTAGAAGCTATTTCTAGGCCAGCTATGCTGCATGTGATGTGGGATTTCTGTCATCACAAGAGCTGCAGTTTCATTCCATAAAAACTGATTTACAAGCAGTCAGTATTTCCAAAGCAGATTCTACCTTCAAAAGAATCCACTTTTTAAAAGAGCAGTTTTGGGAAATGAGTTTATTCACCTTGCTTAGAGTTAGATGAGGAAATGTATATCAGTCTCATGTCTGTGCATGTTCAGTGCAGAGCTGGAGCAAGGAGGCAATCAGCTTATCTCAGCATAAAGACTGGAAGCAGGAGGAGACAGCTGCTCTGTCCAAAGTTTTAAAATATGCCAACAGCACCTCTAAAGCTCACTAATGACCATGTTGCATCTCGTTTGTTTAATTAGTAGCCTACTCAAACAGACATGCAAACTGTAGCCTGTTCATCTTGTTTCATTGATTTCATTCAGCTTGACATTGGCTGTTCGGAGGGGGGGGACTTTAATCACTTCTACCCTAACCAATCAGAAGGGAACCAGCAGGGAAGCAGCCATCATTGAGCACCAGACACCAGACCACACAGGTGTGGAACCAGGCTAGGCTAGCTGTAATCCCCTGCTTCTAGTCTTTATGCTAAACTAAACTAACCACCTTCTGGCTCTAGCTCCTTGTGAGAGTGGAGTGGTATCGATCTTTTCATCTAACTCTCGGCAAGAAAGTGAAAAGGCACATTCCACAAAATGTCAAACTACTCATTTAAAGGGACTCTATGTAAGAATCAGAAATGTCTTGTTAACAGAGACACCTGTGGCCGTTAAGTCAACGAAAGTCTGTGTCCTGTTGCTGGCGCTTGTGCTCGCTATACATAGACATGAAACGAGCATCGGTCAACACAGTGAGGAGACACACGTCAGCTAAAAGCACAATATCACTCTATATTTCAGCTGCTTGGCAGTAATGTTAGCTGACCAGACGAAGGTCTCTCCATGAATCAATGCTGATCCTAGTGTTGGCTTTTCCTGCCTCAGCCTCCCGACCACGGCCGGGAGACGCCGGAGTTTTGGTCGGAGACGATAATGTTTCTCTCTGCGGAGCCCCGTCACTTCACAAGACACAGGAAACCTCTGTTGGTCTGGAGGAGCTGCAGCAGTTATTTCTGGACAAATGTTCACTGAACATTCACTAGATATTCTCAGAGCTAAACTAACTCTTCTGCAGCGTGGAGTGAGCAGCATGCACGTGAGAGGTGGAGTGAGAGAGCGAGTGAGAACGAGCACGGTGTGGGACTGAAGGCAGGCAGAGGAGCAGAGTACAGCAGAGACTCCAGCCCTGGAGACCAAAGCTACGGTCTCCTCTGTGTCTTCTGACCGCGGTCGGGGGCTGGAGCAGGAAGAGTTAACACTGTTTAACAGACGGGCTTCACTAGATACAACCAAGAGGTTTTGGTGCTTCACAGTAGTTTGTGTTGGAGTCTGAGTCTGAACAGCGTAGCCACATGCAAGCGCGCATGGGACACCGACCCACAACGATTTATACGTGTAAGAAGTTACAAACAATCCCTTTAAAGTCAAGGTCTCCACCTGATTCTTTTCAGTAGCCAATAATGCGCTTTAGCTTCATGGCAACAATCATTTTCCAAAACTAGATGTGATTTTTATTTATTTATTTAATTATTCATTTTAATGGTGCATATCATTTTGTAATGAAACTCCCATAACAGCAAGTCAGATGGTTTCTCAGTGCAAAAAAACAAAAGAAGATAGAAAAGCATGCTGGCGTCAGCGTCAGCTTCCACACCATCATCACCTCTCTCTTCATCTTCAGAACATGTCTAGAATGTAATGCTTCAGAGCACATTTCATAAATAAAGACTTTCTTTCACACATTTAAATGAGTACTGATTTACAGCTTTGAAGATTCAACATATCATCAGACCACCACAGACGCTGTCATGCTCCTCCACTCTGGTTTCTAATGACAGCGGTGGCTAAGAAGCAGCTTTACTGAAAACACTCAAAACTTCCAAGAATAATGTATCAGACACAATCATCCGTCTTTAATCCAGATTTTAGAGAGCACTCTGGGCACATCTAATCCCCAAATAAACAAATCACGTCAGATTTGCCTATGCTACCACTACTTAAAAACACAGTAGTGCAGTAAGGCAGCTGATCTGATCCCACACTCTGGGCTGTGTTGTTTATTAATGCTTTTGCTGCTTTAAGGTATAATACACTGACTCATGCTCTATTATGTCTGGCTGTGGTCCTTGAGGACTTATTGTCCTAAAAGGACATCTGCTGTGGCTTGTATTCTGTTGTGTCTGGGCTAAATTAATAAACATTCACACACATTTCTTTGAAAAGCCAAAAAACGGAAACATGCTATAAATAGTTTACAAATCCCTGATGGCTTTGGGTAGTTTGGTTGGATTTGAACAGGAAGGAAAAGGATCAGATTTGAACTGAGCATGACCCACAATTAGGGTTTTGGACCGTTTTTTTTTTCCTTTCGTTTTTTTTTTTCTTTCGTTTTTGCTCATCACTGCTCAGTATATATTAAAAAGCGCCTGGGTTACAGAGGTAACAGCTCTTATTTGATGCCCTCATCAACAGGCTAAATCAGCTGAAATGATGACGACTGTCAACGGCTTCATGGCTTAGTTACCTTGTTGCTTTGGGACTGTTTCAGGTAACTGTCCATCTACCCATCTAGTACAAGAGTATTAAGTAAGGGATGATGTACAGCGAGCCGGTCGTTGTTGTGAAAGAATCCCCGACTGTGTCGATGTCGACGATGACTACATGTAATGTGAAAACATTACATGTAGTCATTTCTCCCATGTTAAAGCTGAAGTAGGTAGAACTGGAGCAAATAGGAAAAGTTATTTTTATAAAACTATAACTATAACTATATAACTATATAGTACTGCTTGAAACAGGTAATCTGAAAAGAAATCATGTTCCTCTGTGTCCTCCGGTGTCCTCCGGTGTCCTCCGGTGTCCGCCGGTGCTCCTAACAGCATCTGCAAGATTTCACAGACCGCAGGAAAACAATCAATCAGAGCTGATCTGGAGACTGCCGTCCAGCTGGCATCTCTGAGCAGCTGTCAATCACTCACCAACTCCGAACTCCGATCAAACGGTGAAACTAGGCAGCGCTGATCAAATATTTATCAATATTCTGTTTCTGTAATGCCTGTTTCTCTCCTCACGTTCTCAGAATCATCTTGTAGTGTACTGTTTAGCTTAAAATGAGAACGTTTGTGAACCGGCAACCATGTTAAGATCTGTCGAGTAAATACCAAGCACCGCCCACCCGCCAGAGCACAGCCAATAGGAACGTTCTCTCTCTCTCTCTCAAATGACCTGTGATTGGTCAAAGTCTCCCGTTACGGGCCAGATGTTCTAAAGCCTGAAAACAGAGTCATGAGGAGGAACAGAAGTCTAGTTTTCTCTCAGAACACTTGAATTACAATATGCTGAAAGGTTATTATGGGATTTTTTGACCAATGATGCCAAAAATATATACTGCCTACTGCAGATTTAATAGAAAAATATTGATTATTGCAGCTTTAAGTACGGAGCTGGATTGGGGCATAGAGTGGTTCTAACACGGAGCTCCCTCTAAAATCACTGCTTTTCTTGGGAAGACAGTCTCCTCTGTGGGTTCATCACTATGAGTTTTACGGTGTTGAATGGTTTCAACAGGGAAGGGGTCGAAGGTCATCCACCAGTAGTCAGTGGACAACCAGAGAGAGATTAAGAAGGACATTCACATCTGACACCAGTGACCATCTTTTAAAAAGAGTCAGAGGTTTGGAGTTACATACTGAGGTCAAGAGATGAAAGTTTAGTAAACTCCATCCACTGATGGAGACTGTGACAGCTACATAAACACTGATTGTTGTGTGGAGAGCCACTGTATGTGTCTAACCATGCAACCATTAGCTAAAGCTAAACACATGGCATAAAATATGTGCACAGAAAGTTTTCTGACAAGTCAGAGGAATGACTGGAACAACTCCCACATCCTCCCTCTGAGTCTTTAACAGTGTTATATGCTATGTGGCATTCTGCTGACATCTGCTGGTTTTGCTGAGGTACTGAGATACATCCTACTGTGGAAGCTGTATCTAATCATCATGTGTAATAACTGACCACCCTGATATTCTCGTGATCAAATATTGAACCTTTATATGAATCATCTTGCAGATAACAGCAGAGAGACAGAGATGTGATAATGTTTCTTGAGGACATGGTGATATAACTGAAGTTGACAAATTCACATTCAATAATTGGGATGGAAAATGTCCCACAAAACTTCTGAGTCAGTCACTAATTCTGACTCCCCGACATTCTCCTTCCCTTTCCCTCTTTTCTTCTCTTCTTTCATTTTAATCTCTAGTTATTCTACCCCTATTTCCCTTGAGGCTCAATGGTTAGCACTGACGCCTCACAGCCAGGTTCTAGTCCTGGCCAGATCTTTACATAAGGATTTATTCTGGGTGCTTTGGTTTCCTTCAATAAAAACATGTTTAGTCTAGAGGACAGAATGAGTGTATTTTTTACTGGGGAAAGGTAAATGTCCTCTGCTAAAATGAAAACCATCCATGTTTAGGTAAGGGTTTACTCTGGGTGCTCCGGTTTCTTTAAATTAGCAATAAAAACAATAAAATCGCAAAAATAATAAAATAAATTCTTCCCCTATTTCCCTTGAGGCTCAGTGGTTAGCACTCATGCCTCACAGCCAGGTTCTAGTATTGGAAATCTAAACGGTTACTTTCTCGCATGAAAACATATTAAAACTTAATCAAGTGACATATTAACAGCCTTTATTGACAGCTTTGAAATAAAACTATTAACTATTAATAGTAAAACTATTAATACTGCACAGTAAAAGTCCTGCTCCAGGTGCTGTTGTTGCACCTCGCCTGGAAAAGGGAAACCGGGGCCCCCTTCTAGAGCCAGACCTTGGAAGTCTGTCTCTAACGCCTGCGAGCGTCTGGTGGCCGGGCCTTGGCACATGGGACTCGGCTGGGCACAGCTAGAAAAACTGATATGGAGCCACCACCATGTGGGCCCGTCACCCGCAGGAATGGGAATTGGGGCCGTGTGCTGTATGAGCCAGGCAGCAGGCAAAGGCGGGGACCTAAGCGTTCTGACCCCCGGCAACGCAGACTGGCTCTAGGGACGTGGAACGTGGAGCGGTATCAACTAGGTATAGTTGGGCTCACCTCTACGCATAGCTCTGGTTCTGGAACCAAACTCCAGCAGAGGGGCTGGACTCTCACCTTTTCCGGGGTTGCCCAGGATGAGAGGCACCAGGCTGAGAGGCACCAGGGTGAGAGGCGCCTCTGGCTAAGCGCTGCTGTGTTGGAGTTCTTCCTGGAGAACAAGAGGGTCGCCTCCATGCAACTGAGAGTCACTGAGAAGAAGTCTGGGAACGTCTGGCTGAGGTCCCTGGCCGAGAGGTCTTCAACTCCCACATCCGGACAAATTTTTTGCACATCCCGATGGAGGCTGGGGACATGGAATCTGAGTGGGCCATGTTCAAAACCTCCACTGTGGAAGCAGCTGCTAGGAGTTGTGGTCAGATGTTCGTCAGTGCCTGTCGTGGCGGTAACCTAAGAACCCACTGGACCCCTTTCAGGCTTGGTTGTCCTGAGGGTCTCCGGGAATAGCAGACAGGTACCGGTTGGCCAGAAGGGCTCGTCAAAGCAAAAACCCGGGTGTGGGAGGAGTTTGGGGAGACCATGGAGAAGGACTTTTGGTTGGCCTCAAGGAAGTTCTGGAAAACTGTTGGATGACTCAGAAAGGGAAAGCAGGGCTTGGCTTTGGCCATGCTCAGCAGGGAAGGTGAACTGTGATTGGAGGAGAGTATTACCAATAGAGTCCAGTAAAGGGCAGAACCTCTGTGAGTTACAACATTTCTCTGTCAGGTAAATGTAGTACGACAATGTTTTCCTTTGAAGTAGAGGTACACAGTAAGTAGTATACAGTTGACTTGCAAAGTTTGTATGTGCTTTGGGGGCCTTTTGTAAGGTCTTTAGGGGGGAAATGAGTTAGAATAGTAACATGATTTCATGTTTTTATATCCATCTAAACATCATAATAAATCTATAGCTGTTGGGCCCTTTTAGTTGGAGGCCCCAGGCACTTGCCTACCTTGTGTTCTTTGCCATAAACCAGAGTGTATTTCACCAGGGTTTCTGGCGTAAGTAGCCACAATTTGGGTGTGTGACGCAACTATGTCATGGCAGGTGTATTGCTCAGGACCCAAGGAAGCAAAGTGTCGAGTGTGAAGTTCTTGAGAAAACTGCAAGCAGCAACACCACAGGCCAGGCATTCATCTGTTGTGAACAGGCACGTTTTCAACGGGCACTGAACTAGTAGTATTAAAGTTTTTTTTTTACTTTGCTGCAGATGTAATCTATATGCTTACTTAGAAAATATGGTAGTATCCACATAAATGGCATATGTGTAAGAAGTAACTTGTTTAATCTGTGTGTTATGGATCGTAACTGGTGGAGGATAAGAAGTTCAGCTGCTGGATCATCACATCTAAGAATATTTCAATGGTGTTATTCACACATCTCACCACACGGTAGCACTATGTGGTTACCAAACGTCTTTCGGCTGATATACCATTGTGGTACACTCCCCAGTAAAGTCAGCTTATTTCCAACTTTGAGTTTCGTTATGCATTTGTTGTTTCTCATGATTCCAACAGAAATATTGATCCACTTATTTAGCTGCAGTATATCATTGTTTGCACACTGTCAAGAAACTGTTCAAAGTCTGCTGTTTTGAGTTCCCTTGAGCTCAACATTTTCAGAGAGAAAATACAGCTGTGTCAGATTTACGGGACCTCTCGTGCAGGCAGAACTGGCCCCCAGGCAGAGGCACACTACGGGGCCAACAGGGCCCTGCAGGCACCAACCAACAAGTCCTTCTGAATTACTTTATCAGGCATTTTCTATCATCTGGCCCTTTAAATTATAATTTAGCTGTGTATTTAAATCTTAAACTCCAGTCTTGCACTTCCATGTTACTAACTGCAAATGTTTTGGGGATCCTCAATTATTTTCTAAAGATGCACAAAACAATATTTTTATATTACCAATGGATCAAATGGTTATGCGTAACATTTGTCACTTGCAAAGATGAACCCACAGAGAATTATCACCACCTCTGCAGTTCACCTCAGTTTTATTGTTTTGGTTTGCCTGCCCACAAACTCTCTCGTCAACCGTGTTTCCGCTCTGATAAACCCGCTGCACACTACCTGTCCTGCACCGTGTCAGGCCGACATGTCAGTAGTCCTGGGCGAACAAAAGTTCCAACCCTTTCTATTAACACTCTTGACGGTGTCTCTATTCAGTCAGTTGACAATTACAAATACTTGGGAATTTGGATGGACAAAGGTCTAAATTTTAAATGCCATATTGACCATCTAGCAAAGAAATTAAAATGAACCCTGGGTTTTCTGTACAGGCTGAAGTCCTGTTGTTCCACGGCATCCAGAAAACGCTTAGTTGCCGGCCTTTTCTTGACTCAGGTTGATTTTGGTGATAGTATTTACAGGTTTGCTTCACCGTCCACCTTGTCCAAACTTGACCCCCTGTATCACTCAGCCCTGAGGTATGTCACTAATCACTGTAGCTTATACAGAATGGTAGGATGGTCATCCTTCACTCTGCAGAGGTTACAACACTGGTACATTTTAGTCTGTAAGATCATCTCTGGCAAACTTCCGACTTTCTTAAGCCAGAAGTTTGTAATTCTCCAAAACAGTTATAATCTAAGGTCACATAAAGAGCTTCAGTTTAAAGTTCCTTCTATCAGTACAGAAGCTGGTAAAACAAGCCTGATCCACTACGGACCTGGTCCTGGTCCTGGAAACATCTGCAGGCCAAGCTTAGACTTGAGACCCTTATCTCTTTAAATGATTTTAAACATAGAATAAAGGAAGTGGTCACTGCTAGCTGCAGTTGTTTCAATTAAACAGCAAACACATGACCAGCATGGTGCCCTGTTAATGCACTGGATGATGATGTCATGTGTATTGTGTCGTACCTGTTGTTGTGTCGTGATTCAGTGTTGTCTTGTCGTGTGTTGGATGCTGCTATCTGACCCTGTCTTAGCTACGTCTCACTTGTAAAAGACTTCCTAGTTAAATAAAGGTTATGATGATGTATGCAACATTCCTAATTCCACTAGCATAGCATTGAGTGTCTCCTGAATTCAAACTATGGTAAACACTATCCTTGTTTAATGTTAGTGTGAGAGAAACCTGCTAATATACAATAGTGACATGTTGCATTGTGGTTTGTCCTCCTCATGTTTCAAGCTTTATCTAAACTTGTGAGAGAATGCTGTTGACCAACAGTATAGATAGCACCAGAGAGGTTGAAGTTATTTACCCTTATGGCAAAAAAGACTGCAAACGTTTCCTCTGGCAAAACTCAAAAGTCAAAGCAGAAGGTTTTATGTGGTAACGCAGGATCAGATTCCTGCTCTGGAATCTGAGACGAGAGAAATGACAACATCTTTAGTGCTTTAGGTGAGTCGCTCTCTGCTGAACATCAAAGGTCAAGAAAAGCACATTTACCTCAGCGAGGTTAGTGTGACTGAACCAAAGAACTAAAGTCGCTGACGTCGACTGACAAATCTCTCAGGGCTTTATATTGGAGCTCCAGGTTGAAAGATTACACGGATCAGGTTTCAGTGGTCTTTGCTCTAAAATCTGTGGGAATGAATCACACAGGCCCTTTGCTCCTTAGCAGAAACTCCTCCTCCTCCTCCTCCTCCTTCTCCTTCTCCTCAAATTGTATTTGAATTACTTTGTTGTTGTTTTTTCTTGCCACATCTTCCTGCTGGGATTCTGTGTTTTAAACAGAAATGTGCAGCTGTACAGTAGTGTAGAGAAGGGTTTATCAGTGTGTTTAATGTCGGCCACTTCCTGTCACCTCTTTGGACCACACTTACCACTAATGACAGATTTCCTGAGAGATTGCTGAGATGTAATATCTGGAAATTGTGATTGTACTTATAATATTAAGGGCTGGAACCATTATTAATCAATGGATTATTATTATTTTCCTTTATTTAACCAGGTTAGTCCCATTGAGATCAAAGATCTCTTTTACAAGGGAGACCTGGCCAAGATAGCAGCAAGACAGTTCTAGTAAAAGATACATACAACACATAAATTAACAATATTAAAACTTGCTCATAAAAACCACACAGACAACCTGGACTGCAGCGATTTCACCAGAGCCTAAAACTTATTCAAGGTAACTAAGTTTTGAAGTTGAAGATCAGATTGTAAATTATTCCAAGCAGCAGGTGCCGAAAACCTTAAAGCTTTCTTTCCCAATTCAGTTCGTACTTTGGGAACAACATACTGTAAAATGTCCATAGAACGCAGATTATGACTTCCATGTTTCCTTTTTAAAAGAGAAGACAAGTAAGAAGGAACTATACCCAGAATGCTTTTGTAGATAAACACATACCAGTGACTGAGGCGACGAGCACATAAGGATGACCAATTGACTTTAGAGTAGAGTACACAATGGTGAGTCAAAGAAGGACAGTCTGTGATGAATCTCAGTGACCCGTGATACACGCTATCCAGCATGAAGACAATGAGCAGAAGCATTCATATACAACACATCTCCAGAGTCAATAACAGGTAAACAGGTAGATTCCACCAGTTTCTGTTTCACACAAAAAGAAAAGCAAGACTTGAGCCAGATGAATTGTTTAAGTTCAAAGTACCAAAGCAACAAATACTCAAATGTGAGTACTTGTTGCTTGTTTCTGTTCTATATCTGTTGGTTGAACAAAATTCATAATTTTATTATTATTACCGTGTTTAAATACAAAAACAAATACATAATAAAAACTAATCAAATAAAACTAACAAATAAATTCAACGGAGTATTTGTGTAAAAATGGGTTTAAAATGAACTAAAATACTCCTGGTAGGGAATGAGTCCTTACCCCAAGTGAAGGAGTTCAAGTACCTCAGGGTCTTGTTCGCGAGTGAGGGGACAGTGGAACTTGAGATTGGCCCGAGAATCGGAGCAGCGGGGGGGCAGTATTGCACTAGAAGTATGTATACTTCTAGTGTAACACTTCTGTTCATATTATTTATTACATCTACTTTACCTATTTTATTTACTTTATAACTATGTGTTTTACCTGTTATATGTTTTATCTGCCTCGTCTTGTCAAGTATTTGTTTTTAAAGCACTGACCAGAAGTGGCAACTGTGAATCTCGTTGTATTTAATACAATGACAATAAAGCCTTCTATTCTATTCTATTCTTTACCGCACCGTTGTGACGAAAAGAGAGCTGAGCCGGAAGGTAAAGCTCTCGATCTACCGGTCAGTCTTCGTTCCTACTCTCACTTATGGTCATGAGGGCTGGGTCATGATCCAAAGAACTAGATCTACCGGTCAGTCTTTGTTCCCACTCTCACCTATGGTCGTGAGGGCTGGGTACAAGCAGCCAAAATGGATTTCCTCAGGAGGGTGGCTGGCGTCTCCCTTAGAGATAGGGTGAGAAACTCAGTCATCCGTGAGGGACTCAGAGTAGAGCCGCTACTCCTTTGTGTTGAAAGGAGCCAGCTGAGGTGGTTCGGGCATCTAGTAAAGATGCCCCCCTGGGCGTATCTCTAGGGAGATGTTCCAGGCACGACCAGCTGGGAGGAGGCCACGGGGAAGACCCAGACTAGGTGGAGAGATTATATCTCCACACTGGCCTGGGAACGCCTCGGGATCCCCCGGTCAGAGCTGGTTAATGTGGCCCGGGAAAAGGAAGTTTGGGGTCTCCTGCTGGAGCTGTTGCCCCCACGACCCGACCCCAGATAAGAGGTTGAAGATGGATGGATGGATGGGTTTAAAATGTAACTTTGCGTTATTACATTTGTGTCAGATTCACTGTTAATTTGTCTGCTGCTTTAACATTTACAGTTTCCATGTTAGTATCGCATGTGAGCAGTTTGCCACCTAAAAATTTGAATTAAATTTGTTCAGATTTATTGGGTTCACTGAAATGCACTCTAAATTAATTTTTTTCAAATTATTAATTGATTACAATTAGACAGGGTTAACGTCTATAATTATGACACATCCCTTCACATGTACAGTAAGATAAGATAAGATAATATATACCTATCCTGCACTCTCTGCTTTATCCAATCAATTCAATTCAAATGACTTTATTGGCATGACGTAACACTGTACATGTTGCCAAAGCATATTCAAATGATGAAAATTTACAATAGTTACATTTCATTAACATCAATAAAATAAAATAAAAAATCGTAACGCTCCACAAGTCAAAATCTGTTGGAACAACAATATAAACAGGAAATGAAGCAAATGAACAAACAAATCAAACAACAACAAGGTGCAGACAGCTGTCCCTGTCCCTCAGTTGATGTCCCTGTCCCTGTCCCTCAGTTGATGTCCCTGTCCCTCAGTTTATGTCCCTGTCCTTCAGTTTATGTCCCTGTCCCTCAGTTTATGTCCCTGTCCCTGTCACTCAGTTTATGTCCCTGTCCCTGTCCCTGTCCCTCAGTTGATGTCCCTGTCCCTGTCACTCAGTTTATGTCCCTGTCCCTGTCCCTCAGTTGATGTCTTTGTCCTTCAGTTTATATCCCTGTCCCTGTCCTTCAGTTTATGTCCCTGTCCCTGTCCCTCAGTTTATGTCCCTGTCCCTGTCACTCAGTTTATGTCCCTGTCGCTGAGTTTATGTCCCTGTCCCTGTCACTCAGTTTATGTCCCTGTCCCTGTGTTTATGTCCCTGTCCCTGTCACTCAGTTTATGTCCCTGTCCCTGTCCCTCAGTTTATGTCCCTGTCCCTGTCCCTCAGTTTATGTCCCTGTCCCTGTCTCTCAGTTTATGTCACTGTCCCTGTCCCTCAATTTATGTCACTGTCCCTGTCCCTCAGTTTATGTCCCTGTCCCTGTCACTAAGTTTATGTCCCTGTCCCTGTCCCTGTCCCTCAGTTTATGGCAGGCTGCAACATAGACTGCTACCAGCTCACAGGTCCTAGTGTCCTCCCCAGTAGGACTGATTATGTGTCTTCATCTGAGAGCTGTAGAAAACCTTTAGTTCTTAAATGAATTATTTTCACTCAGTGTATGAGACAATGATGAGACAATGATGTTTCTATACAGTTTACCTGCATAAAGTGTGTTGGTGTCAGCAGAAGAATCACCAGAGAATCATGCACTGACAGTTTCCCTGCATACAACCCATGCTTCTCCAATATCTAGTTCAATTCTTTGGGAATATTGTCTCAAGATGACAGCAGATGAAGAAGAGCACAAAGAGAAGAGGAGTGAAACATCCAGGCTGCTGCAGACACACCCTTCTTCCCCTGGACGGGGCTCCATGCGGGGGAGGGTGAGGGAGAGAGAGACAGAGTCACAGAAAAGGGACTTGCTATGATATCACCTTCCTTGAATTAAGAAGACCTTTTACAGTTACCATCTCAGAGTTTCTACCCACACAATGACATTCACATGACTGACAGCAGCAAGTTCAAAGAAATGATGGCATTGCATACAATAACTAACTCCAGTGTTGCTACCAGGCATCAGTCATGTTTTACACATTACTATGAACTGGGGGGTATACTGTATATTATACATAGTACACAGTATATTCACAGCCTTATTGAACAGCTAAACCTTAGGGTTTTATTATCTTGCATTTAGAAATAATGAATACTTGTACTTTTGGTCATGAAAATATACAAATAGAAAACCAAATACTATCAATTGACAATAAACCCACTATTGACACAATTGCACAAGTGGAAAATGTATACTGCACAGTGATTGGTATGAGATTTCACCTGAAAGTATTAGAGTAGGGAAGTTAGGATAAACTCTGCAGTAGCCTGTCAGTTTCAACCATTCTTTATTATCTGTCTCTCCCAATTTGCATGGAAGTGCAATATTTAATAATTCATATCATTGAGCTACACTTTAGGCTATTTACTTTTAATAATTTTATTTTTTTAAGGCAACACTTATCCTGTGAGTTATAAAGCAGTTTAATTGCCAAAATCGTTATTACATTCCACACATTACGCCTATTTTAAAGTCTTTACACTGGTTACCTGTTAGTTTTCATATTGATTTTAAAATTCTTTTATTAGTTTATAATAAGGCACTAAGGCACTAAGCCCTTGCACCAGACTACCTTGCACAAATGCTTTTGGTCTGTTCTACAAAGCAGAAGAAAAACATCTGGTGATGCTTTCAGCCGCTGGAACAACCCTCCAGAGGAACCGAGAGCAGCTGGAAATACTGAGATTTTAAAACGTAAACTATTTAGTCTGCTTTTATTCAGTGTTTTGTAATTTTATAATTTTATGGTTTTATGAAGACGTTTAATGAAAAGGTGAAACACTGGCTGAAACTAAATCAAACGCGTTATCACTGATTATTGATTGGGAACGTACATACAGTATGTAAATTGATGTAATGTACGATGTTGTATTATGTGATTTTATGTGTGATGTGCTATTCTTTTTTTTTTTAAAGCCTAACCAGGGACAAGGTCTGCAAATTAGCTATGTTTAGAAGTCCTATCTGTTGCATCGGTTGCACTTTAATTAAGTGTAACAATGCCTACATGTATTGTCCCTGTCAAATAAACTAATAAATAAATAAATTGTTTATACTTATTTTATTTATCATCATCATTATGGTGTTTATTTTACTCTGTTTCGTTAAATCATCATTTTAATGCTGATCATTATTATCTCTTATTTTATTTTATTAATATTTTATTATTTTAATACAATCTGCTTATTTTGTGTAGTTTCATAATTTGTATTTATTTTAATTTGTATTCCTTGTATTTCATTTATCTTTTCTTTTCTTTAATACCCATCTTTTATTGCTTTCTTATTGAATGACCTTTTTCTTGTTGGTGTGCATTAGTCTCTAAATCCATTTTTAACATTCTACATTTTGTCAGTCGTCTGTCTTTGAGTTGAATTTGACTTGTTTGAAAGGTGCTATATAAATAAAGTTTGATTGATTGATTATGAACTTATTATGCTAAAAATGCAAGCTTGTTTCACCTGTTGAATGGCTGCTAATTCTATTGACTGTCCTTATATGACCGTATATGAGGTCAATCCTCGCTTCTGCAGCCCAGGGTCAGAAGGGGGGACTGTCTTCCTCTCCTTTCACCGTGCTGCCTGCTGACGGAGTCTGTCAGCGGCTCTGTTCACATGCTAATGACCGAGAGGGAGGCGGCGGCAGCGGCAGCGGGTTGGCGGCGGAGCGGCAGCGCGGCAGAGAGACACCACACTACAGCTTCCTCTCCAACAACAACGTGCACCTCACCACCTCTCTCCACCAGCCTGCCGGACTAACGGCAGCTAATACCGTCTCCGTCCGAATCCACCCTGGTGTCTTCTCTTCCAGGTGAGTCTCTTTTATTCCTGCTGTGTATTCGTCGTGTTTCCTCTAAAACATGTCGCTTTAGAAAGCTTGTGTTTGTGTCGCGTCGCCTCTACTGGACGAGACGCTGACTGGAATTATGAGCTTCCGTCTTCCAACGAAATCACTGCAATGTTGAAATAATGTGAGCTAGTTATCTCCCACAGGAACTTCATGTAACTTCTAGCTTTATGTCCGCCTGTTCTGGTGAATGTACTTTATCATAAATGTAGCCTACCACTGTTTCTGAAGTGCCTCTTTCTCCTTTACTCCTTTACTCCAAGTCACAGTAACAGGGCCGCTGCTAGCCATTTGGGTCCCCTAGGCGTAATTGCTTTGTGGTGTGTCCCCCCAAGCCCTCAGAAAAAACAAATAAATAAATAAATAAAAACAAAAAATATTTTTTAAAATATTTGTATTTGTAACAAAAAATAACTGTTCAATGAGTCTCATACAACGCTTTGTCCACACAGGGAACGTACAGGAGCGCGTCGCGGCTGCCTCGCTAAACCGCTGCGTGATTCACGCGTCAGGTGTTCAAACCAGCTGCCTATCTGCTGTGTTTCTGCTGCTGTCAGCTCTTTCCTTCTACATAGAGTTTGCCTTTCATAATGGCCATTTCATTTCATTATAAATGTTATTTATATTTATTTTAGACAGAAAATGGTAGGGTTGTGACGATTCACTCAGCTCACGATACACGGTATTGGGTTCACGATCTCAATATCATACGATATTATAACAATAATTTTTAACAAAACTTGAATGATGAAAATATGACTGAAAAAGTAGCCTGTTATTCAAAAAACACAAAATGCAAAACAATGCTGTTGTTTGCCTTATAGTTCCATTTTTTATACTATCAGTCCTTCCTCCTGTCCTCTGTCCTCTGTCCTCCATCAGTCAGTATCAGTCCTTCCTCCTGTCCTCTGTCCTCCATCAGTCAGTATCAGTCCTTCCTCCTGTCCTCTGTCCTTCATTAGTCAGTATCAGTCCTTCCTCCTGTCCGCTGTCCTCCATCAGTCAGTCTCAGTCCTTCCTCCTGTCCTATGTCCTCCATCAGTCAGTATCAGTCCTTCCTCCTGTCCTCTGTCCTCCATCAGTCAGTATCAGTCTTTCCTCCTGTCCTCTGTCCTCCATCAGTCAGTATCAGTCCTTCCTCCTATCCTCTGTCCTCCATCAGTCAGTATCAGTCCTTCCTCCTGTCCTCTGTCCTCCATCAGTCAGTCTCAGTCCTTCCTCCTGTCCTCTGTCCTGGCTGAGACCAGCTTCGTCTCAGCCAGCTGATCAGTTTACCAGTCAGATACATGACAGACTAACCTAAACAGTTGGACTTTGCCAGCTTTAGTTTCAGTCTTGTGTAGCCGAGGGTTACGCTGCTCCTATACTTTATGAAGATAATAAATGAATAACACGGAGCCTCTGTAGTCTGCAGCCTCGTCAATAACAGCACGTCACCGCTTCACGTCTTCCGTTCCTCCCTTCACATTAAACTCCCCGGACACAAACACTGGATCACGGCTTACTAGAGGAACTAAAGTCATTCACAACTCAACTAAATAACTAACACGTGTTTACTGTTAGCTGTTAGCCGCCGAGCTAACACGCTCTGCTTGTGTAAACAGCAGCAGAGGATGACAGACAGCAGACAGAGCAGATTGAAATGTTGCTTTCCTTCACGTTTAACCGTTTCATCGTGTTTATGCTTGTTGAACAGGTGTAATAACGTATCTTGGCTTTACACTTGCGATGTTTTATTGCACTAACTTACAGCAACAAGTGTAGCGTCAACTCGTCTCCATAGCAGCCTCTCTGATCAGCTGTTCACTGACTGCGCTGTGTGTGGAGCTCCGACAAGGCCTATAGGAAGGAGGCTAGGTCAAGGGGGTATGACACATGCACAGTGTAACTGAAGCTGTGGCCTTGCGTACCGATTGGTTCAATTTTGGCAAGGGCAGACCAGATTTTACTGAGCATGTGTTGTACTCCAAAGATATGACGCATACTTAGCCGCCTTCTATAGGCCTTGCAGAGGCTGCAGCTTCAGCCCCGGAGCCGGTATGTATGTATGTATGTACGTACTACCTATTATGCCCTGATATTGCGGTTCAGTTTTTCGTCTCAACTATGCATATCGTCACATTTTTATATTGCAATATCTCGTGGCACGATATTTCGTCACACCCCTAGAAAATGGTTAAGAAATGTGTGGTAATTTGTAAATAATAGTATTAATCCACAATTAAAACCCCATACTATATTCATTCATGGAGCTCTCCAAGTCACTGCATGTTCTACAACACTGTCCTGCAAATATTTCAGAATAAAAGCCTTGTGTTAACAAATGAAGGAATTCTGTCCACAGAAAAAAAACTTGAGGGCTTTTATTTTGAAATGAAAGCAGGAAGTGTTGATTTAAACACTTTTTTTCATGTCCGTGACATCAAAACTGTAGTAATGCAGCGGGTATGATGTCAATATACAGTCAAAAGATCACCTTCACTGTCTGTGACATATTCTACAGCTGTCTAGACATTGAAACTGTGGTGGGAGCGGCAGCCCTGCACGATAATGTAGGCTGCCTACCTACTATAGGCTATAACGTTATATTATGATAAATTGTTAGCCTGTCTGGTAACTTAATGCTAAGTTTATAGTGACTTTATTTTACTTTATTGCTTTCAAATTTGGGGTAGCCTACGTCTCCGTCTGTAATCCCCAGTTGGTTTGTCATATAAATTATATTCTTACAGCCTATTTATTTTTTAAACTTAAATTTTAAGTTGAAATACCTCTCTCAGACGTCCCTTAAGAAAGCTACTGTATTTACTACCCAGCCAACATGGTTATGTGGGCCCCGCATGGGTTATTCTGGGGGTACCTGGGTACCAAGTGGGTATGGTCATCTTATCTGGGGCCCACTTGGGTCAACTCTGTAGGTCCCACATGGGGTCCCCACATGGGCTCCCCAACTAAGTCCCACTTGGGGACCATGTGTCTGTGCTGCTCACTATTGAATGACCTCTCCAAGATATCCCCTCAGTGCTCTCATTTTAGGAACATGATTCCCCAATAGGGAGTTACTGATGTTACAGCATCATATTCTTATTCACTATTTTCAGGGCTTGGGTCTGGACTCAGATGGGTGTAGTGCAACCAAGTGTAGCCTATCATGTCTGAAAAACAAGAATAAATGAAGCAATTAAAAATGTATCAGGACACTGGATGCATAATAGTCTGTGCTTTATCCGATGCAAATTATGCTACAGCTCCTGAAAAAAAATCCCCAGTAAATGTGAAATAAAGTAGGCTTAAGTGAAATCTTCTCTGCAGCATGGAACTTAGCCTAAGGCTTAACCTAAATATTAAATTCTATAAGGGTTCAAATTTAGGGTATTTAACGGTTGAAGATATGAGCTTATGAGGAAAGGCTGGCCAGTAATGTGTTATAATGATAAAAATACATCAGCACAGAGGGCAGAGGGAGTAGTTGTTTCTGTGAGCGGGTAGCTGCCTTGATGGAGTGCACTTTTATTTGAATCGGATTTATTTATGAGGCTTCAGGTGAAATCAGGGTCCATGGAGCCCAGAGGGATACCCACTAAAACAAGCACTCTTTCATTTTCAACACGCCTAGTCTGTATAACGCAGGTTTTCTGTTTTAAATCTGTAGTTAAGAGTACCGTGTAAAGGGACTACTGTGGAGCAGTGTTCCCGACAAAGGGAAGGGAAGAGGACTGCTAGCAAGTAAACAAGGATGTAAACGATTTAGGTCTCAAATAATGGGACCTGGAGATAGTTTTTCTGTGGAAGGAAATGCATCTGACACATTTATCAGGACTCAATGATAGACACAATATGTTTGTGAGAAACAATAAATATAATCATAACTTAGGGCTGCACGATTATGGCCAAAATGATAATCAAGATTATTTTTTTATCAATATTGAGCTCATGATTATTTATCACGATTATTCATTGATTTTAGCGACAGTATATTTTATTGCACTTTCACATTAAAATAAACAGAGTTTAATGTAAACACTGTTTCCTCTTCCATGCTGTGCTACATTCCTACAGGGCTGCACAGTGTTGGAAAAACTGACATTGAAATAATTATTTTCTGCTATATATATATTGCAATATGAGAAAATACAGGAATATTCACTCTACCCCTTTTGTTAGCTACATTTTAAAGTTAAATGCTTCAATCTGGTGCACTTTACACTTAACATTAAGAGCTAGATAATACATTTTATGCTCTTAATTTAATCACGTAGATAATATCTATACCCAAAAGTGAAGCCAAAACATCTGGATCAGCGGCTGGTGGCTGTTAGTTTAGGAAGCGCTTGATATGATGTGCTGCAGAGTTTTCTATGAGCAGAACGTGCATTTTAAACGTCAATATCTCAGGCCATCATGTTCATTTAATTGTGGGAAGCCAAAATTGTGATTGCGATTAATATTCAATAACTTGAAAAAACGAACAGGGTACCTATAACTCTGATGACATCATCAGGGTTATTTTGTCAAAGTTCCTCCACAGAAGACATGATACCTCATGCTGAGGAAACTGACTTTGATATGTAAATAAAATCAGTGTCGTGCCCCTTTGTAAAAGAGAGGAACAACAATATGAAGGGTATGATGAGGTATGAACTAATTACCTGCATAGAACTGTAGTCAGTAACCCAGTGCATGGAGTATTTGATTAGTTTTATTACTTTGCCTCTATGACTTATAGTACGACGGAGTGTTAGGGCCACACTGAGGAAAAAAAAAAAATCTGAGACTTCGAGAAAAAAGTCATAATATTATGAGAATAAAGTTCTAGGTTTACGAGGGAAAAAAGTCGTATTATGAAAATAAAGTCATAAGTTTAAGAGAAAAAAATCTTAATATTATAACGTAGTAATTGTACGTGTTATTTTAGAGGGGAAATAGGGTGAAAATGAGGAACGTGGAGCCTCTTGTGAAGTTCTACTTTAGTTTAGGTTTCACAAATAATAAAATCCTTCATCTTTTGGCTCGTCAGCAGCACATTATCATCAGTATCAGGACCTGGAAAAGATTGTTAAAGAAACTGAGTTCATTCTGAAGAAAGAACCACACGGACCGATGGGGAAAGTGACTCTTTACTGGAGGAGAATGTTTTTTTCGTAAACCCATGACTTTATTCTTTTAATATTACGACTTTTTTTCTCGTAAAGTTATGACTTTATTCTCGTAATATTACGACTTTTTTTCTCGTAAAGTTATGACTTTATTATTGTAATATTACAACTTTTTTCTCAAAATCTATTTATTTTTTCCCCCTTAATGTGGCCCTAATACTCTGTCGTATTATGTACTTAATTGACTATGATATAATAATATATATATATATATATATACTGAATAGAAGTAATTTTACCAACTATAGTTCAACCATTGTTCTTTACTAGTATCTTTGGTGTTATTCTCATGAGCATAATATGAACATTGTAACATGTTTTAAACACGGAACAGTTCCAGTTATTCTAAAATCTAAAAGCATACTGAAAGACAGACAGGTGGTTACTGAGCTACTGATTTAATAAACCATATTGATTTATGCCTAGTTTTGTATTGAAGTGAACTAAACGGTGTAGAAGCATTACATAACTTATTAGAGGAAGAGAAACGGCAGCGTGACATGATGGCGTCATGGTCCTGGTGACAAAAAGCTATTGAGTTCATGTGAGATTAAGTTACACTGATGATTCATCCATGTTTCCTGATTCCTAGTCAATCCACCCTGCTGTTTGTTTACAATCTCAAGCAAACCGTCTGAGGAATAGACGGCCTTCTATGGACTGGGACCATTTTACAATTCTGTATTTTCATAAAAACCTTTAAAACCTATGGACAATGGAAACTAGAGATGGAAACTTTCAACCTGCATACAGCGACATATCTTAGTAGTCTTGCTGTGTGTGAAGCCGAGTATGAGCAGCCCTCACGGGTGTCTGTCCGTCTGCTCATGTCCCTGGGGAACTGATTAGCACGGCACAGTGCTGACGAGGTCAGAGGTCAACAGGTGTATAATGGGCATATAATGGGCCTTAATGGGCCACAGGGTGGAGGGGGGAGGGGGGAGGGGCATTTTACAGGCTCCAGAGACTAGACACTGTTTATTAGATCTGTCTGTCAGATGGTGAGATGATGCCTTTTGTTGAAGTAAAGATCTGCTAATTCCCATGATGCCACATTAGCTTTTACAGAGCCCTTCCCCATTATAAACTCTATGATATTAATGTTGTGTTTTAAGGAGGAATCAGATTGACACGTTATCATTCTAAACCCAGCCTCAGGTGGTTGTATAATAGGATAGATCCTGGGATTAGCACACTGTTTGTCATTGCACTGCTTCCTGGTGAGGCACTGGGGGGTGCACGTGAAGTAAATAGCTGTGTGGCATAAGAAAAGGAGCTTTCTTTAGCTTTTCTTCTGCCTTGCAGGGGCTCTAAATCCCACTTAACCCTTTATTGGTAGCTTGAAACAATGAACTATACGGCCGTGCACAGCCCATCGCTCTTTCTCAGACGCTGCATCTGCTGTCATTAAGTTCTCCCCGGGCAGAAGATTAAAGAAGCGGGGGGGAAATATTGGTGTACGGACGCTTTCTTCAGGAGCAACGTGAGAAGGGACTAAAGGCTGCTGCAGCGGGATAGAGCCTGTGGGGGGGGGTTGAATTGAATGCTCTGCCCCACAGCTGACACTAGTTCTCTCCAGCTGAGCAGAGATGAGGCACCGTGGGCAGCTCCTCCTCCTCCTCCTCCTCCTCCTCCTCCTGCTCCTCCTCATCCTCATCCTCCTCCTCCTCCTCCTCCTGTTCCTCCTCCTCCTCATCCTCCTCCTCCTCCTCCTCCTCCTCCTCCTCTTCCTTGGTCTAATGTCCTGGTGTATGTTGTACAGCAGGTGAACAAACAGAGAAAGACACCATCAGTAATGTTTGTCTGCTTGTCCATTATTGTCCATTATTGTCCATTATTGTCCATTTTACCTAAAGATATGGGTCAACCTCACACTAATTACAACAGAAAGAAACTCAATGGATTTTGTATCCTCAACATGTTCTGAATGACAGAACAAAAGTCCTAACATAAGGAATTGTATGAAGGGAAAGTTTTGAAAATCTCCTAAATATGATTTATATTTACATATATAATATTTATTTATTATCATATATCTATATTTTTAGCCGTATTTCAATAAGTTACATTGCAGATGAAGATTTTCCATACAAAACATATTGTTATTTTATCAGCTATAGGTTAAACTATCCTACGGTGACCGGACGTCCCGGTTCTTCCGGGACAGTCCCAGTTTCAAGCTGACGTGTCCCGAGTCCCGACAGTAAAACACTCAAGTGTCCTGGTTTTTAACAGTCACTAACAAATTGTCCTGGTTTTCACCACAATTAAAATAATAATATCATACTTACATAGATGTTTATCATGTTCCACTCATTCATTAATTCGTGCGCATGAGATATGAGAGGCAGCACAGCACACCTCTACAGTCTCTATAGAGAGTGATGCTGTCAAGCCAACATTACGCACGGACATAGTGTAGTTTTGAAACACAGAACCCTCTGTGCTTATGTACACATCAAACGTGTCGTTTTGATTCATTATTCTACACAGTTCCTTCTGAGCATCAACAGGTATTTCACTCCTCTTATAACTCCCTCAGGACCGGCTGTTCCGTCTTCCACCCAGTGTCTCCATCCTGGACAAAATGTCCTCTGAGCTCCCCATTTTAATTATAACAGCCTACACGTAGATGTGTGGCTGTGGCGAACAACGTGATGTGATAGAGATTGTTCAGGTTCAGAACTAAAGTTGGAAAAAAATTCCATAGTCCCAGGCAACAACAAGTTGTCTGAGGAAAACTCTCTACAGGACTCCCAGACCGTTGGTGTGTCATGAGGGGGACAGCCCTGTGATTAAATGGGGTGAAAGTAGTGAATGTGATAAGTCATGATGTCACAGCCTCTAATGCACCCCCCCATAATAATACCTTCTTTTTGATCCCATTCCGTGCTCAAATGCGCCACAGGTTCACGAAATTAGCCATCCTGATGAAAACGCCTACGGTGCGTGCATATTAGCGTGTGCACGTGCGTGAACGTGCCGTACACATAAGGGTCCCGGTTTGGGGGTTTGAAAATATGGTCACCCTACCCACATCATCAGCTTGACCGTGACACTGGTCTGAGTATTTGATGGTATAATGTGAAGAGTGAACGAGGAAAATACCTTTTGACAAAATCTGTAAGTTTCATACTTATTTCTTAGCTGCCAGGGTTGCACCAGGGTTGCACCAGGGCTGCACCAGGGTTGCACCAGTGTTGCACCAGGGTCTACAGCCCTGTTCCTTACAGCAGAGCTGTACTAAAAGGCATGACATGTTGTTATTTTTAGTCTTCTGTTTAGGTTGACCTCTGTACTATTTATTAAGATGGCTATCACATCTGGCTCAGCTGTCACATGGATGACAGAGGGTTTATTTCCAGCAGTGACCTGAGGATTAGCCAGCAGTGTGTCATCCTCCCGTTTATCTGCACAAAATGCACAAATGCTTGGCAGTGATTAAACAGATAATAAATATTTGTCCTGTATTCTCTGTGGAACTTCTGACCCATTTTGTCCACCATAAATACTTCAGTCAGCCCAGAATGTCTGGGCTCAACGGCTGCAGTGAGCTGGTACTGAAACACATCTTGGGATTAGTGAATGGGTCAAAGTATTGTTTTAATCTGGTTTTGGCTCTCTGTCCCTGACTGGTGCAGGAAAGACAGATGGCTGAGTGAAATCTGAGGGTGGCGGGGGACCCCCCCACACACACACACACATTATATAGTCATGTCACTGATCCCTCACATCTACAGTAGGAGGGGAAAAGCCCTCCTGCTGGGAAAATAGCTGCACTGTTAAGAGCAGTCGAGGGGAAGCTGACGTTTGTATCTCTGTTACTGTGTCCTCAGTCCTTCTGCAGTCACATTCAGTCATTTTAGTTTTTAGTATCAGGGTATAACCAGTGTCCCCTTAAAGCCAAGGGGACACATAAATGAAAAAATCCACCGGCCAAGCTGATTTTTCCCATATCCTTTTGTTTCACTACATTTCAAAGAAGGTATTATGTTGAATACAAACTTATAGAAGAGACCAGAGCAAAGTCATTTAAATATATTGATCAATGGTTAATCAATTCAAGCCTAAATACTAGGCTAGGGTGGTATCTAGTTTTCCATACCCTCCTGACATTTCACCAGCTAAAGGCTGCTATTTGATGGTATTTGTGCAAATCCATATTTCATATCTTTAATTTAATATGTAATTCCATATGTAGTTCCACTTTCAACTACACTTGTTGCATGTTCCCCACATGTAAGGGACATTTGTTGTTTCTGTAATGTCACCCAGTCTTGAGAAATGCACAGTAAGAATATGAACATATGTCTCAAATATTAAAGCTCCACTATTATTTGAGATAAATGAGTCAAAATGCTTGTTCGTTAAGTTGAGATATGCTAACCAGCCAGGGGGGCTTGTTTGTGTTCAAATAAGTTTTAGTCCGTTCTCCCCTGAACAGGAATGTTTTATTTCATGAAAGTGTATTAATTTTATAATTTTTTAGGATCATTACTAGTCTTTGTTTTAGGTGAGAACTCCCACCTGTGCTGTACAACACTCCCTGCTTTGTGACCATATAATCACCTGTTGCAGCTGAGTATATCAGCTGTTTGATCTGTTCTTCTCTGCTGTAGCTCATAGTAATTGGTCATACAGTAGTTCATAGTAATTGGTCATACAGTAGCTCATAGTAATTGGTCATACAGTAGTTCATAGTAATTGGTCATACAGTAGCTCATAGTAATTGGTCATACAGTAGTTCATAGTAATTGGTCATACAGTAGCTCATAGTAATTGGTCATACAGTAGTTCATAGTAATTGGTCATACAGTAGCTCATAGTAATTGGTCATACAGTAGTTCATAGTAATTGGTCATACAGTAGTTCATAGTAATTGGTGATACAGTAGTTCATAGTAATTGGTCATACAGTAGTTCATAGTAATTGGTCGTACAGTAGCTCATAGTAATTGGTCGTACAGTAGATCATAGTAATTGGTCGTACAGTAGTTCGTAGTAATTGATCGTACAGTAGTTCATAGTAATTGGTCGTACAGTAGTTCATAGTAATTGGTCGTACAGTAGTTCATAGTAATTGATCGTACAGTAGTTCATAGTAATTGATTGTACAGTAGTTCATAGTAATAGATCGTACAGTAGTTCATAGTAATTGGTCATACAGTAGTTCATAGTAATTGATCGTACAGTAGTTCATAGTAATTGATTGTACAGTAGTTCATAGTAATTGATCGTACAGTAGCTCATAGTAATAGATCGTACAGTAGTTCATAGTAATTGGTCATACAGTAGTTCATAGTAATTGATCGTACAGTAGTTCATAGTAATTGATAGTACAGTAGTTCATAGTAATTGGTCATACAGTAGCTCATAGTAATTGGTCATACAGTAGCTCATAGTAATGTAGAGTGAAGTCCTGAATAATAATAGAAAATATAATATTTGCAACCTGGTTAATGAAATAATAATAAAGGTCAGTTTTGGTAGAGGCAGGTAGTTCATAAATCTGAGTTCAGTTCCTTGTATAGGTGCCTCCAGATGTTCCTCCTGATGTGTTTTGTGTTTGGATATGAGCGTAGTGTTTAACAGCACACAATGTGTTCTCCATGTGTGTGACAGACTGCTATCCAAACCTGACAGGAACTTCAGTCCTTTCTGCTATTTTCCTTTGCTCATGTCTGTGTATATTCATGAGTTCTATATATTCATACAACTCAGGATGATAACACATTTTTTGCTCAGTTTGAAATATTTTCAGCAAGTGGACAAGTCTTCGCCTGATTTCATGGCACCGAGAGAGAGTCCATTCTGTGCATCTTCCTTTGACTACGTATGCATTTGCACCGCCACTAGTTTTTGCTTTACATTCATTCTGATCACAACTGAAACTGATGGTTATTTTTTTATTATCAATAATAGATTATCCTTTAGTCTAGAAACTGATGAATGATAAGAATTCCCCCAGAGACCAAGGTCACTAGCTTTGTCCAACCAACTCAAAAATATCACATTTAAGAAGATGTCAAATGTCAAAGAAGCAGCAAATCCTCACATTGACAGGGTGAATCCTACAGAGTAGCTTCTATTTCCCACTGTAAAAGAAATAAAAGCTTTGTTGTGAAGTTATTGTAAAAAATGGTTTTGCTTCATATATAAGAAGCCCGGTCGCAACAAACGGCGTGTGAAGGCACAGCCATTTCTAAGTCATTTTGCGTGCAGTAACAACGCTGTTCTTGCTTTTGGCGTGTCATGTCAAACCACGTAGTCTGCACTGACTGCAATGTAAACTAGGGATGTTAATAATTAACCGTTTAACCGTTAACCGACATTAAGCATTTTAACCGATTAACGCTATCGGTTTAACGGTTTAAATAAATATTAATAATTAATTAAAAAGCTGAGCGGTTCGTCTTTTTAAGAACAAAAGCTGGTCCACCTTAACAGCCAACCTTAAGAGGCGGAGCCGGAGTTACAGATACAGGAAGTTGGCTCCGGTCTCTCGAGCGGTTCGGAGCGGAGGAGTTGTAGCTTTATTATTTATTATTTATTATTTATTATTTATTATTTATTGACCAACAAATAAAGTGTACACACACTGCTACGTTCACAGCTATAACACCACCAACAACCTCACACTCACCACCAACACACACACACGGTCTGTCGGACACTCGTTGACAGACTGTATGTGTGTGGCGGCGGCGAGCACGGAGCCTCTGGCAATGCTACAGCTGCTAATGTAACCCAAATACGCACACTGTTTATCGGACAGTCGCTATCGTTAATCTGGGCAGACACACAGCTGACAACCTGCTAAACTAAATGTGCGGTGGAGACTTTTACTGGGAAAGTGGCTGCATGTCCGCGACACTACACGCAGCATCGTAGCTGCTAAGTTAACGCTTCCGGACGGTGAACTGGAGACTCCGTTGTCTGTTGTGCTCCTACACTGCAGCTGATGCGAGGCACAAATCTTGTCGGTTAACGGTTAATAATCGGTTAACGAGGGACGGTTATTGGTTAAGATTTTTTTTCAAAATGAGCATCCCTTATTGTTTCCCAAAGTGTTGTTGAGTTATTTTGAAGTTATGTTAGTGACGTTTGTGACTTGCTTTCTGTACTTATGCTGCATTGTTAATGTATGCATTTTACTCAGTTTACATATTTATTCTAAGCCCAACCATGATGCTTTTCTAAAACTAACTAAATGATTTTGCTTCCTAAACATAACCGTGACCGTTTCACGGTAACAACGTGGCGTTAAATGACACACGAAAAGCTTAAAATGCGTTATCATGCAGAATTTCCTTAAAATGTCGCACTATTTGTACGCTTTCCCATGACATCAGGTTGATATAAGATGTGAGATGTGCTGTAGTGGCTGGGTCAGTGAGGATACAGTACAGTTGATTTGTGTGTTAAAAGCTCATGCAAAGCACCATGGGACTGTAAAGTAACGCAGGCATACTTCACGGTGCTGTGAGTGCTCATACAAACGGTGGGAGGAGATGACCCACATAATAGAGGATGTACTGCAGGCAGAACGCTGAAGTTAATTTAGTGCATGCCCTGCTTCATTACACAAAGGTAATACAGATTGAATTTTGAATGTTTCGTCACAGTGCAGTGGATGTTAGATCTGTAGGCTGTAACCTCCTTCTACACTGCTGTTGTTGGTGTCTGAGAGCATGTAATGACCCCCTCCAGGGGAATAGATACATTTCTATAAGCATGAACTGTGTTTGAAGTGTGAAGAGCGCTTAGTTTTTCATGATTAGTGAAAAACATATGATGTAATGTGAGAAGCTCAGTAGTTACAAGTCCTAAAGCATTATTTGAGTGTTATTTTTCTGCTCTAAGCTAAGTTTTTTTTAGCACAGAATAGGACATTTTATTTATTACTGGTTACTTGTCAAAGTGGGTGGTAGAGTAGACAAAGTCCCCTAGCCTCCCTTCAGCTAATCATCTGTAAACTGTAATTGAAAACCTATTATCAGATTTGTTGGGGGGGGGGAATAACTAATGGAAAGCAGAAAAAATGCGACAACATTCCTTTCCTAACATTTTGGTTAAAGGACGTTGGTTCACTTTTCAAGGTATTTGGGGGTCAGTGAATGGGTCCCATTACTTCCTTGTTCAGATCTGAAATCCTCACACCCACTAGAACTTGAATGAAACCTTTCTGGTGGGGGCTTTGAATGGGCTGATGTTGGATATGTTGACAGGCGGGCACTAGTAGTTACATTCCTGGCATGCTTCAGACTGGATATCAGCTGCAGGTCTTAAAGGATACACAGTTGCCTTCTCATTTATCAGTCATGGTGACGGTGTTGACAGCTACCAAGTGACTTTAACTTCAGTGCTGCCTTGTGAGCATGAAGAAGAAAACACTGACTCAGCATTACTCATCAGATAAACACTGTTTTGAAGGGTGTAATGCAGGCCTGTCATAGTGTTGTGGTAATGTGATTTAGCTGGTAGACTTCACCTCACCAAAGAGTCTGCTTGTGTTGCTGTGCCCTCATTACATAATGTGTAATAATGTTAACAGACAATTAGTTGTTCTACAGTGGAAACCACTCATAGTGATCACGTCTGTCAGGGTCAAATTGACCTCTTTAAGTGTATGACCATTTCTCATGCAGATTACCATCTAATTGACATTTGTATATTTATTACATGAATAGAAAGTAATGAAACGGACCACTTGCTTGCTGCTAGTTCTCCTGCCTCTTCCCTCACCGAGGGGTGAGGCATTGCCGTTTTTGGCTGGCTCTGTACCAGTGGAGCAGGTAGCACACACAAATCGGCCTCCCTTTGCTGCGGTGCCGGCTGAGGATCGGCAGAGTTTCACTTTGGGAGCATTATCAATCCACTCGAGGACTGCTTCAACCACAGGTGCTTTCCTTGTGCACATTCATTTTTCATTCAGAGAAAATGACTTTCTTTTACCCGTCATGATGCACATAGCACCAGCCTCCTGCCTGATAAATATATGATATACTGTATAATAACATTTAAGGTCTATCACGTTAGAATTTGTGAGGCTGGATGCATTCCCATGAGGTCAGACTTGAGCGGATGTAATGCCCCCTCCAGGGGATAAAATGACAAATAAAAAGTTTGGGAGGATTGCATCATTTTAGTGTTCAAAAAGACCACCAGGGAGTCTGTTTGTCCACGTAGAGACAACTGAGCAGCTGCTAGTCCTGTCAGTCTGTGATCATTTAACATGATGTGAAGACTGAGAGCTGTCAATAGGATCAATAGTAGATGATACAGATCTGATATCTTCAGCTTCAACATCACTTTGTCATTTTTACCTTAAGTAGAAAATGTAAATAGGCTACCTCTTTTGAATGTAATGGTTATTTTGGTGAATGATAGGATGAAGTCATTTGAAGTATCCCAGTAATGGAGCTGATTAGAGCTGACTGCTTTTCTAGATACAGATGAACTTCTACTACGAAGGACTTCCCAGTAAAGTACTAATGAAATATTTTTCAACGGTAGGTAACCCTCGGTGAAAGACAGAGTTGTATTTCTTGATCACCCCATTTTTAAGGAATAAAATTAATAATTTACAAAAAAACAAATCTTTGGTGTGATTGCAAACTAAATAAGTTATAGATCTGTTATGTCCAATAACAATTATCATATTTTAATATAACACTCAACATAGGGCTGTACAATTAATCGAATATTATATATTGCGTTCATGATTTTGGCTTCCCACAACTAATTGAACATTATCAGCTGCAATATTGACGTTTTAAAATGTGCATTCTGTTCATAGAAAAGTTTGCTGCAGATCAAATCAAGCGCTTCCTAAACTAACAGCCACCAGCCGCTGATCCAGATGTTTGATATTATCTGTACAACCAATGTGTTTTTGATTAAATTGAGAGCATAAAATTGTTTATCTAATCTCTAATCTCTATAAGTTTGCTCTCAAAGTGTACCAGATTGAAGCATTTAACTTTAAAATGTAGCTACCTAAAGGGATAGAGTGAATATTCCTGTATTTTCTCATATTGGAATATATTTTAGCAGAAAAGAAATATTGCAATGTCGTTTTTTTCCAACATTGTGCAGCCCTAAATACACATTAGCAAGAATGTAGCTTAGCATGGAAGTGAAAACAGTGTTTTGTTTATTTTAAAATTACATTTATACTACTGTGATTATCATTTATACTACTGTTTTTTCAGTAGTATAAAGGTACTATTCAGGCCCAGGCGAGCCTGGCTCAAGCACTGTATACAGTATAAAACAAATATAACATACAACTCTACTACTAATATACATTTTATTTCTACCATACATCAGAAACAAAGCTTTCCATCTCCCCTATCGAAGTGTGTCTGCAGGAGAGGGCAGTTGTTTTTCCAGAGCAAGCAGGTTAATAGTATTCTCCAGGGCCTCCTCCCTGAGCCATGTGAAAAGCAAAGGGCTCGGCATTTCTTGTTTTTGAACAGAGTCCTGAGTTCCAGAAGTTTGCACAAAAGCCCCGTTGCCTAGCTGCGTGTGAGGAGCCTCGCTGCGACTGCCAGGCCTGCTTTGTGTTCACGGGTCTCTGACTGAACAGGATCTTCTGGAGAATCAACTGGAATGCAGTCGGGGAGAGATCCCCCCCCCCCCTCCCCCCTCGTTTAATCTTATTCAGTTTTCAGCTGGCAGGAGGGAGCCATTCAGATGTTACCATAGTGCATTAGCACCCTTTTCAGCCCCAGTGAATCGACCTCCAGTAGTGAGGTTTGGTTGGTCATGCATTCTTTAGCATTCCACTCTGTGTGGTCCAAAGTCTCATTTAACATGTTGGGAATGTTTTAAGGATATTGGTAGGACTGCAGAATGCTCCTTCTCACCCATCCATCCATCCATTCATCCACCCAACCATCCATCCATCCATCCATCCATCTATACATCCATCCATCCATCCATCCATCCACCCAACCATCCATCCATCTATC